>NW_020174923.1:14112002-14175106 GCF_003031525.2 Neophocaena asiaeorientalis asiaeorientalis
TTTTTTTTTTTTCCTCTCACTGTTGCGGCCTTTCCCGTTGCGGAGCACAGGCTCCGGACGCACAGTCTCAGCAGCCATGGCTCACAGGCCCAGCCACTCCGCGTCATGTGGGATCTTCCCGGACCGGGGCACAAACCCGTGTCCCCTGCATCGGCAGGCGGACTCTCAACCACTGCGCCACCAGGGAAGCTCCTGTTGGAAAATTTTAATTCATTATTAATATGTTGTTACAGTAACTCAAGCACAAATGGCATTATGTTGCCTACTCTTAACTATTCCAACACCTGAAATATTCATTTTTAGGAAAATATAAGTACTAATACAGTAGCATACTAGAAAATTTTGATATTAAAGCTTATTTTCCCATTGGAGTTACTTTGCCTTTTTTTTTTTTTTTACATATACATGTATCTATCAGTTTTCAAATTCTTTTCCCATTTATGTTGTTACATAATACTGAGCAGAGTTCCCTGTGCTGCTATTCTATTTTGTTGACATACTGCTGAGCTAACATCTTCCTGTCCCAGCAATTAAGTCACTCTGAGGCGAGGAAACCTCCCGATCTTTGAGCTTTTTCACTTTCCAGCCATTAGATGATTCTTTGCTACATGTTCCCTGCCTGTTAGGGAGGGAAGGAGAGGGATTCTCAGAACTTGGAAGACTTTATCAGAAAGAGACCAAATTGAAGTCAGCCTCCGGAGAAGACAGAGCAAGCCCCAGGGACACTGCCAGAACGGGTGGAGAAAGAGATTTTGCCCCTCACTAAGCTTCAGCTTTCTCAGGGGAATGGAGAAAATGCTGATAATTTCCTCATAATTTAGATCTGCAAGCTTAGCACTTGGGGTTTTTTAAAGTTCTTGTTTCCTTCTCCTTTATTTGCCTGAGGTTAGGATTTGTCAGCAGTAGCAGCTCTAGTTATGGTTAATGATATGGCTTACCAGAAATGGGAAAATTCGTCTGTTTTTGTGCTCCTCAGTAAGCAGACATGTGGATGATCCTCAGAAGTGAACATTGCAGGAAAGTGATCCAGGTCCCAGTGTGGTACCTTTCTCTCCCAACCCTTAACTAGAGCCCATTTACTCCCACCCACGTGGTTTTGGACTTCACGCAGGATAGTCTGTTACTCAGCTGAGCCCTCTTGGTTGAGATGGAGGCGGCGTCTTCGCAGGGTTTGTTCATAGCTTGGTGCTCTGGGCTGTGAGCTGACCTGGAGTCAAAGGCGCCCCCCACTCCACCTCTTCCTCCTCTGCCTGGTGCCAACTAATTCAAGGAAAGGTTTGATTCTTTTCCTCCCCCTTGTTCTCTAGTGCTCTCCTAGTGACAGGAGCTAAAAGAGCTAAACCGTAGCTGGGTAGAGAGCCTCTCCGTGAGTCAGCTCATGGTTATCCGTTGCAACGCTCCTCAGCTTCCCTCAGCCTGCTGGAGCCTGGTGTGAACTGGAATTCCCGGCTAGCCAGGGAAGTGTGTATCTTCACTCTGATTCAGCGATTGATGGCTTTACAGTGCCCCAGCTCGTCCTGAAAGTACTTTATAAAATGGTTTGCAGTTCATCCAAAGCATAACTTACTAACATATATTTACCCCAGTTTTTAAGGCAGGAGAATAAAGCGGTTCATTATAATTAATTAGCAATGCAGTCAAGTTCTTCCCTATGAAAGAACTAAGGTCTAGGATAAGATTTCCACAGTTTAGGGCAGAGATTCTCAATGCAAGAGACATTTGGCAATGTCTGGAGACAGTTTTGGTTGTCATAATTTGGGGCGGGAGGAGGGGTGCTACTGCATCTAATGGGTGGAGGCCAGGGACGCTGCTAAACATCTTAGAATGCACAGGACAAGCCCCATAACAAAGAATTATCCAGCCCAGAATGTCAGTAGTGCCAGTGTTAAGAAACTCTGGTTTGGAGGAATTCGTTTCCTGTCATTCCTCCAAGACGAGAGCTGGTTTTCCTCCCTAGATGCCCTGTGCCCACCTTGGAGGTATCCTGGGCACATCCCACCCGACAACTAGTGGTTCTGGGGAGGGATGCCAAGTCCTGCTCCAGACACTAACCTATGTCTTTTGGATCAGGCAGGGCCCACCTCCCTCACTCCGCCTCCTTCTTCTGCTTTCTCTTTGCCTGGAATTCAGACTTCTGGGATACTTCTTAAGGGAGCAGAAATCCAGTATACCAAGAGTGGCTGGTCATGGAGACGGGACCAAAGAACAGAGAGGCCCTATGCCATGTCCCCTCTGGGAGGGAGAGAAGAGCACTTTAGGACCTGTCCCCACCCATCCTGCGAGGCCCAGAGCAAACTAGCCTAGTGGGCACTGACAGCCTGCCCCCAGGGTGGCATCTCCTACCTCAGAGTGCAAGGCAGTAAAACTTGCTCCATTAAAAAAATATATGGGGGCTTCCTTGGTGGCGCAGTGGTTAAGAATCCGCCTGCCAATGCAGGGGACATGGGTTCGAGCCCTGGTCCGGGAAGATCCTACGTGCCACGGAGAAACTAAGCCCGTGCACCACAACTACTGAGCCCATGTGCCGCAACTACTGAAGCCTGTGCACCTAGAGTCCGTGCTCTGCAACAAGAGAAGCCACTGCGGTGAGAAGCCCACGCACCGCAACAAAGAGTAGCCCCTGGTTGCTGCAACTAGAGAAAAGCCCATACGCAGCAAGGAAGAACCAATACAGCCAACAAATAAATAAATAAATTTATTTAAAAAATATATGGATACTACCTACCAGATTCTGGTACCAAAAAGAAACAAAACAAGTGTGCATAACTTGGAGCTCCATCAGCATTATCAGCATACTTGAATTTTAGTATTCTGTGTCCCTGTTGCTTTAGGAAACACAGCCTGAGGCTCTTGCCCTCCTGTGTCTGATTCCAGAGCCCTTGGGGCTTTGGAGGAATGGGAAGCATGGGATCCTTTGGGTCCTCCCAGGTCAGGTTTGGGCTGGGGTTGGGGTGCTGCCCACAGCCTTACTCAATGTGTGGAAGTTTACACAATGGCTCAACTTCTTGGTCGGGCTGATTCATCCATTTGGCCTTTGACGCCTACCTCTGACCCAGCCAGGACAGAAGGGGGCCCCTTAGGAACTCCTGGCCCTGTTCCCTCTAGAGGAGACGCACAATGGAGCTGTGATAAGACAGGGTTTGAGGAGGAAGTAGACTGGTGGAAACAGGATATTTTTAAATTAGAGAAAGAAACAGAAGATTGTGACTCCTGTTGTGACAGTTGGGTCCTGAGACAGCCCAGGATTCAAAGGGACTGGGCTTAAGCTTGGGCGGTACCAAGGCCCCTTGAATTGCCTCTCAAGTAAGACTGAAGATTTGGGAGTGGGGACAGGGTATGACTCTCCACCACCTTTAAGAATAGCAACCAACCCCCAAACCCTCATCTCCCCTTGGGCCTTCCCCAGGCTTCTGTGTCTTCGGAGCCATGTCCATAGTGGGCTATTTGGGGAATCAGCCCCAACGTGTAGGCCACTCCCCATTCAGAAACTCTGCTGTTAGTGGGGCCTGGTCCTGTCCAAGAGGCAAATCATAGCCCTCTCTTGCCTCTTGCCGTGAAAATCATTCCTAACTAATGCAGGCGGGGGTCACGCACCCTTCGACGCAATGTCTCCTGTTCTCTTCTGGACATTTTCAGAATGTCCAGCCAGTCCCGGCATGCATCCTGGCAGGAAGACTGTGTGGTCTCCGGATAACTGAGATGAGGCTCCCCGGGCCCTGCCCTTCAGACAGCACTTGAACCATATATGCCAAGGGCATTGGCCTTGTTTGTACTTTCTGCTCCATTTGATCCCACTCCTGGGAATAGACAAGCTAGTATGAAATATGGAAATTGCTTTATTCCCAAAGAGGACATTGGCAGCATTATTTAAAATAGCCAAAACTTGGAAAGCACCTCAACTTAAATGTTGACATTTAAGTCAACAGTGGAACCAGAGATAATTTTTACCTGCTTTCTACTTTTCTGTAGTTTTCAGTTTTTTCCCTAAACTAACAGGTGCTATTAATTCTTAAACAACTGTTTAAAATGTTAAACTAGCTGCCCGGGACTTAATATGCTTGTCACATGGAGCTACAGGGCCCAGGGGAAGCTATCTATGGGCAAAAGAGCCATAAACCTGGGGACCCAGTGAGCTTGAGGGTCTGGCGTCTCCTGCACCGCGCCCCCTCCCTCCCTCTTTATTTGCGCAGCTCCTGAGATGTTGGGCGTAGGGGGTGGGGGGAGCCTAACTCATGCTCTGTGTTGCTCACCTCCATGTTATCCTTTGTTTTGCAGATTTCGTGGAAAACAGATATTCCGTAAGTACACATTTCATATGCACTATTTTTTTTTAAAACAGTCCATCGAACAGTGAAATATTTCCAGACTCACCCAGGTTCTGCAGCCCCAACAATGACACCCCTAGACTAGCCTCGTCTGTTTCAGACCAGGAGCCTGGGCTCCTCTGACTAGCCTGGTCATCAGGCTAGCCAGGTTTTCTAGGCCAGCTGTGATTTTGAAATTCTCTCCTACTGTTTCCATCATTATGACTCAGCCCACTTGTGAAGGGAGAGCCTGGAAGTCCCCCGCAGGGTTGGGAATCTAGGGCTCTCAGCTCCAGATGAGCAAAGTCCACATTTCCTCTGAGTCTAGGTCCTTGGAGGTGAGGCAGATTCGGGGGGTGTACTTGGAGAAGAGAAGCGTCCAACAGTCACCCTCACACACCAGGCTCTCTGCTGCAGGGGACACACAAGGTCTTTGATCCGGTGAGGGAATCAGATGAGTTTTCTTGGCTGAGAAAGCAAAGGGATAACAGCTACTCCAGAAGCCATGGAAACAGAGAACAGAGGTGCTTTGTTCTGCCTGGTTAGTGGTCTCTTCACCAAGGAGGGGTCATTTGGATGGGCCATGAGGAATGAGCGGGTTCCAGCAGCGTCCAGGTAGAAAGATCATCAGGTGCAGCGTGAGGGTTGGAGCAGTCTCTAGCAGCTCAGAATGGGAGCAGACGGGGGTGCCGGTGACAAGTGATAGGGGAAAGGTAAGTTAGGGCTTGCTTGGGAAAGACTCGAACACCTCATTATGAGGTTTCATTCTGTAGGAAATAGAGGATTTAGGAAGCTGCCACTTGGCAGATGGGAATGTTTAAAAGAAGTGCAGAGGCCCAAGTTCAAGTTTTGTGAAGACCCATTTTCCCCTATCTTCCTACTCCCGACCTTTTTATGAGCTACCCAGCAGCACAAGAGTTAACTAACTGGGCAGCTAACATCTTAAGAAATGAGGGATTTGTCTGGCAAACTGCTTCTTTAAGGTCTGGGAAGAACTTTCAGCAAGATTGCCGGTAGCCCTTCCAATGGGCCCCCAGCTTCCTTTGTTTTGCCTGAGTCTGAATTCTTGTAAAACAGAGAACTCATTATGCCTTTGACAGACAGGAAGCCGCTGACATTCTTTTTATGGAGGAAGGCTATCAATTTAAGGAAAAGAGGAATGAAATGAATGTCTTTTTCTAGCCTAAGCCACCCAGACTCCTGAAATCAGAGACTGTTGCATTGGAAGGAAAAGGGGCCCAATTTATAGATGAGAAAACCAAGTCCTGAATTGGCAGGACAGCTTGACCAGGGTCACCCAGCTTGTTAATAGCAGAGCCAGGACTAGAACCCTAGGTCTCCAGACTCCCCAGCCAGTCCACAACACAAGACTTCCTCCAAGAAGTGATGTCACTGTCCCAGCCATCATGGCGTTGCGAGAGTGGAAAGTGAGAACTTTGCCCCATGGGCCTTGTGGGTCTCGGATAAAGAGATGTTCTCCCGCTGCAATAATCGTGGCTGTGTCCACCCAAGGCAGGTCTGCTGGACCTGCAGGACTGACTTATTTACTTTTTCTTCAATCCAGATGATCTCTCTGGACAAAGGCTCTGAGCTCTAGGACAGACAGTACTTCCCCTTTCCCCAGAAGCCAGCCCATGGGCCCAGGAGTCTGCTTCCAGAACGCTCCTGAGAGTTCACCCATGGCTGGTCCTGTGCCCCAAAATAATAAGGCCTTTTGGCGGGAGCACAGGGATTCCCAGCCGTTGGGAAAGGCATTTTGAATCTTTAAGGGAATGCGTCTTGTTTATAAAAGAAGCAGGTATAGTTTCCCTAATAATCAGCTGGTGAGGGTCAGGAGAAAATTAATTGAATTGCTCAGCAGGGAAATGGGAGGGGATTTCCTTCCTGAAATCAAACCTGGCGATCATTCCCAGTTGTTTAATGGCCGTTGCTTCTGAAAACATATTGGAGGAAATATCTTAACAATGAGATAGCCACGTAGCCAAATACTAATTTAGTATTGTTCAACTTGCTTCAATGGCGCATTCTGACTTCATTTTTCCTCTGCCATTTTTGCCTTGTTTATAAACCGTGTTGTGGCCCAGGCAGACAGATAACGTGAAAAGAGAACACCCTGTACTTAAAGGGATGAATCTGGACCCGCGTGAAAAGAGAACACCCTGTACTTAAAGGGATGAATCTGGACCCGCGTGGGTCTCAGGATCTTGGAAGGGAGGACTTGCCTTCTTACTGACAAAAGGCAATTTCTAGTTACAACTCATCTCCTTCCCTCCCGGGAGCCAGCGGGCAGCTGGACTGCAATGGGAACAGCCCTGGAGTTGGGATCAAGAGACTGGGGCATGAGTTCCAGCTCTCCAGCCAAGCCTAAGCTTCCGCATCTGTAAAATGGAGATGGTGATGGCAACAACAAAAACAGTAATGTCTACCTATTTAAAGACCATCTTCAGGGTTAAGTGAGAAACATGTGTGCAGATTGCAAACTGTCATATAAAAGCGAATCGATTATCTATTTTAAAGTTCTTTTCATCAAACACTCTGGCAGCATAAGGCACGGATGGAGAATTTACTTCACTTGGCCCTGAAACGCCCCTGTCACCTGAGGGGAAGGTAGCAGTTGCTTACCCAAAGCACAGGATTCAACCCAAGCCAAGCTTTGACAGGAAGCAGAGAGCCACATTAAAACTTGACTTTTCCCTGATACCTATTTATTAGACATGTCATTTCAGGCAGATTTCCTAACCTCTCGGGGCCTTAGTGTCCTCATTTGTAAATTGGAGGAAATAGAACCCTCTCACTTAGTTGTTGGAAGGATTAAGCTAGCACCTAGCACAGATCTGGTTCACTGGAAGTGCTGGGACGGGTTGCGGGGGGGGGGCGCGGGGGAGACATTCTAGAAGCAGGAAGTAGAGATCCCAGGAGCGTTAGAAGCAAAATGACCTTTGAGAGTGTCCACACCATGTTCTGGCCAGAAGTGGGGCAATTTCTTGGCTGTACTTGGTGTCTGACAGTTGGCCTCTGATTTACACACAGGCAAGCACAGCCTTGGATGTGAGCACATTAACCTTAACTTCCAAATCCCCAAGGCCTGGATGACTGTGGCCCAGCCTTTCCCATCTCTGGAGCTGGTCCTGCAGCAGCTCCCCGAGCACTCACTTCCCCTGGAGAGGGGAGCGGAGGTGTCTGGGAAAGGACTTGGTCTGGGGCCTGCAGAAGGCTGGACACCAGGGTCACACACACACACAACACACACACACACCCAGCTGAGCGGAGGAAGTGGAGCGAGGGTAGCTGCCAGGGCTGGCGGGCCTCCAGCCTCCGGGGGCCAACACAGCTCTCTTGGCCTGCTTGCCTGGGTCTCTCCTGGCAAAGGAGGAGGCAGAGCCTTGGCCTTCCGGCTGGGGCCCCACAGACCTGCATCCTGTTCCGAGAGGCTCCGCAGCCCTGGCAGGACCAGAATGAAACAGGGACTCCATCTCAGCCAACCCTCAGGGAGACAGACAGCCCGGCCATGGCGTTCCCAAGACCTTGGCCAATCCCCACAACTTTTGCTCCTGCCTCCCCCTGAGATCCACCTGCAGCAGGGGGCCCTGTGCTCGCAGAGGGCCCAGAGTCAGGCACTCAGGCAGGTGCTGCCTGCTCTTCCGGACTCACTGCTGCCCAGGGCCCAGTATCTCCCATCATGCTCCACTCTTGCCCCCTTGCTCCATCCATTCATCAAAATCCACCCCACCTCGCTGCCCAGCTAGGGTCCTCTCACCACCTCTCAACTCCTTCTGCAGTTTGTTAGGACCTCTTCCACCTTCTAACTTCATGCTAACATTGTTTGTCAATAATTGATAGGATATAAAATTCTCGGGGGCAGGTTCTTGCATCCTCAGCAGAAATAACAGTGCCTGGGTCAGACGGGGGTCCAGTCACTGATGGGTGTGTAGGGGACACAAATAGCCTGTGGAGCAGTTAGAGAACACTGCAGGGTGGCATCTGGAATTTAAGAAAAAAATTTTTTTCACTTTTATTGTGGCAAAATAGACACAACATGAAGTTTACCATCTTAACAACTTTTCAGTGTACAATTCAGGGGCATTAATGCGTTCTCATCGTTGTGCAACAATTGCCAAATCCATCCACAGAACTTTTCATTATCCCAGACGCAAACTCTGCACCCATGAAGCCCTGACTTCCTATTTCCCCTTCCACCCAGAATGGCAGCTACCATTCTACTTCCTGTCGCTATGAACTTGGCTCTCCTGGGTACCCCATTTAAGTGGAATCACTTGTTCCTTTTGTGTCTAGCTTATTTCAGTTAGCATAATGTTTTCAGGGTTTATCCATGTTGACATGAATCAGAATTTCATTCCTTTTTAAGGCAGAATCATATAATTTAAGAACATTCAGGTTTGATCATTTGAGTTCAGTCTTTCATTTGTGAAATATAAAAACAAACCTAGAGAAGGTTCACCTCATGTTAGAGGCAGAGCTGGAGCAAGACACCAGGTGTCCCTTAACTTTCCTAGTCTTCCTCTTTTCTAGTCTTCCCCATGTAGTACTCATGGGACCTAGTGCTGGGTTCACAGTGGGTGCTTGATGACATTGGTTGCTAGCCTGATGTGCAACGTGTTTGTGGGGGGAGTAGAGGCTGCAGGCCCTACAGAGCAGGTGTGGAGAGAAGGGAAAAACGAGTGTGGGCAGGAGCTGCCCCACAGGGCAGGGCGTGTCCTCAGATGACAGCACTGCTTTGCAGTTCCTTTGAGACGTGCTTTGTGCAGTGTTTCATATCTTTCCACCAGGCCAGTCTTCAATCCTGAAGGGTGTGACCATAGTGTGTCTTGTCTCTTGTCACTGCAGAGAACGGAAGGCTCCCTTGATGGAACTTAGGACTCCGAGAGCACACGCTCCTCCCCGGGAGGACACCCACATTCTGAGAAGAGCAGATGATGCCTGTATTCCAAGAGTTTTGTGCACTTATTTATGAACCTACCCTGCTCCCACCGAACCACGTGGCAATTCCTCAGGCCAAGTCACCAGCTCTCAAATCCATCTTAACTACATTTATGTTGGGTATAAAGGGCTAACAGAGGGGCTGGTTAATTTCCCACACGGCCCGCCTCCCACCAAGCCGGAGCATCCTCGGGAGTGGCCAGAAGCAGCAGGAGGTTCAGAGTAAACTGGCCACTGAGATATTTTGAAACTTGAATATTTTGTCTTGTACAGAGATCAAGAACTTTTCCAAGTCCCCTCATACACAGAAACCAGTTTCTGTTTTGTAGTCAATCTCTCCTAGCGAACGGCCTGACTTGGGGGCTAGTTTTTCTCTTTGCCTTTGGTCCTTCAAGGGTCTGTGGTTCTGGGCAGTCCTTGTTCCTTGGAAGTACACAGCATGGACCAGACAGCTGCACCCTGTCCCCTCTACCACCTCACCTGCCACAGATGGGAAGACAGAGCTGCTTGGGAGCAACCCCTTTGAGATGCCAGCTTGAAGATGAGGTTCATTCTGTGTAATGCACCAAGTGGAAGTGAAGTTGGGCAAAGCACAGATGTCCTTAAGCTGGTTTCCTATTCCCTTTCTTTCTTTTCCTCTACCATGCTGAAGGCCGAAGGACAGGAACATGATTGCCTCCAGCAAAGATTTTTTTTTACTAGAAAAATGAAATGCCTATTTTTCTTACTAATTTTTTGTTATTTATTCCTTGCTAAAGGAATGGTCTCCCGAGGTCTTCAAATGTTTCTGATGGTGCCCTGAGTGGGTGGATGAGGGGCTGCGGCCATTCTGTGGTGGGGTCGCACTAGCGAGCACACCCAAGCGAGACCACCTCCCTTGTCCTCCTCATTGACACAGCTGCAGGGACCCTGAGGGGTGTTGTATTAAATAAATTTGATCTTTACTCTTCACAGACCTGTGAGATGTCATCTTCTGAGAGGCCACACACGTACAGAATATCTGTTGTGCCTGGGGACTCCTCAGGGCATCCACGGCCACAGAGAACCAAGCAGGTCCCGTCAGCAGGCCAGGACCTCGGTGGCCTTCACTGAAGTCAGAGGTAGTCTGAGTCTCGAACCCTGAGTTATTAATATCCATCAGCAGGTGCTTCAGTTTGCTTCCTGGCTGAAACCTGCTCGGCTGCTGTTGTCAGATTGAGTGAACAGTAACAGCTGCCCACCCCGCCCCCAAACCAGGATGCCCGGTTAAATTTGAATTCCAGATAAACAGCAAATAATTTTTGAGTATAAGTATGTCCCATGTAACATTTGGGACATACTTATACCGCAAGAGTATTCATTTATCTGAAATTCAAATTTAACTAGGCATCTTATGTTTTAACTGGTAACCCTACTGGCAAAGCCTCCTCCCACCCCTCTAGGCCTCAGGATCCACCCTCCCCCGTGGCCTCAGACCAGACCTCCCTGCCCCACAGGCCAGCACCACCCACTGGACCTGAAGGCAGAGGAGAGCTGCGTGTGTCCTGGGTCTGCGGTGGCAGAAACTTGAAGGAGCCTCTTTGTCTCTTCATCTCTAAGATGAGTTAGACTAACGGTTCTTAACATTTGGAGGGTTTAGATTCCTTTCAAAATATGATGGCAGCTGTAGACACACACACACACACACACACACACACACACACACACACACACACACACAATGTTGTATCACAAAGATGCTATACAATTTCCCGGTTTCCAGGGCCATTGACTCAGTGCAGAGACAAAGGATTGGATAATCGCTAACAGCCTTCAAGCCTGATAGTTGTTGTGTCGGTGATTTGGGGTGCACCCCGAGCCCCTGTGTCAACTCCTCAGTCCCTTGCTGCCACCAGAGCAGAGCATGTCTGTGGAAGCTGGGAAGACCCTGTTCATACTGCTTATCACTTATAAATGGAGCATAATTGGGTCTTTATTTTTCCCCTCAGTCTATATGTCTGAGAAGCAGGCCACACACGCAGGGGTCTTTCTTTCAGTATATATATTTTTAAATTTAAAAAAATTTTTTAATTAATTAATTTATTTTTGGCTGCGTTGGGTCTTCGTTGCTGCGCGCGGGCTTCCTCTAGTTGCGGCGAGCGGGACCTACTCTTTGTTGCGGTGCGCAGGCTTCTCATTGCGGTGGCTTCTCTTGTTGGGGAACACGGGTTCTAGGCACGTGGGCTTCAGCAGTTGTGGCACATGGGCTCAGTAGTTGTGGCACGCGGACTCTAAGCACAGGCTCAGTAGTTGCGGCGCACGGGCTTAGTTGCTCCGCAGCATGTGGGATCTTCCCGGACCAGGGCTCAAACCCGTGTCCCCTGCATTGGCAGGTGGATTCTTAACCACTGTTCCACCAGGGAAGTCCCTCTTTCACTATATTTAATGGCTGAAACCTCCCAACTCAGGATCCTGGTTCCACTGTCCTAACCTGACGCCATAACCAAACGTCTAAGCCTGAGCTCATCACGTAACAAGGAGGGTCCAGTCACCATTTCCAGGAGAGGAAGGACGTTTTCTTAGCTGTGGAACTTGTTAGTTAGAGCTCCCTCTTGTGTCTTCATGTTGTAATAGCTTATTAGAGCAGAGACCACTTAGAAAAGGCAGAGTGGAAGTTTTTCCCTCTTCTGAGGAGCCACACGAGGTCAGCCACCCATTTCGTGAGCACATACCGAGCGCTCCACCAGCAGAAACTGACTGCCTGAACTCTCACTCCGTGACATAGACTCAAGATGGGCAAAGTGATCCCAAGGTCAACATTAATTCATTTATGCAGTGGTTTTCTACCAGGGCGCTTTTAACTCCCAGGGGTCACTGGGCAGCGTCTGGAGACATTTTTTTTTTTTTTTTTTTTTCGGAGACCGGGGCACGAGCCCGCGTCCCCTGCACCGGCAGGCGGACCCTCAACCACTGCGCCACCCGGGAAGCCCTGGAGACATTTTTATTTGTCACAGTTGGGTGGGGCACGTGGTGGGTAGAAGCCAGGGAGGCCATTAAATACCCTACAATGCACAGGACAAACCCCTATGACAAAGAAGTATCAAGTCCAAAATGCCAACAGTGCCAAGGTTGAGAAGCCCTGCATTGAACCAGCCAGTTTATTCATGTATTTACTCAGCAAGCTTGCATCCATCCACCATGCTCTGTTTTCCCGACACTTGGGAGTAGGAAGATTATAAGAATCACACAGCCCCTGATTTCCTGTACAATCCAGTAGCGATACAGGTGAGTAGAGAGCCAGTTACAACAGTGGGACAAAGGTGGTGATGGAAAAATTCAAAGCCAGTGGGGGCATAGGGAAAGGGCTCCTAACACAGACTTTGGGGGATCAGAGAGAGTGTCCAAGAGGAAGGTGGGTCTAACCAAAGATCTGAGGGCAGGTAGAGGGGAGCAGGTCAAAAAGGTGGGTTGAGGAGCAAGGAGCATGACCAACAATGGGGGGACGTGTGCTAAAACCCTGAGGCAAGGGAGAGGATGGTGTCCCCAATGAATATAAGGAAGACTGCCTGTCAGCCCTATGACCCAATCAGTCCTCTTCAAAAAGCCAGCACTGTCCCCTGGGAATTTCTGCCGGGAATCCCATTGGCCCGACCCAATCTTTGAGAGTCTTAAGAAGAAGGTTGCCGAAAGTTGCTCGGCCAGAACTCACTCCTGAGCACAGTTGTTTTTGAGACTCTGCACCAGTGTCATTAGCATGTTGGAGAGAAAACTTCTGCCATAGGTCAGATTCTGCCCTTGCTCACTCACCGCTCTGAGGCTCAAGTAAGAAGGCGAACTGGAGGGAGGTGGATGCCCAGCGGGACAGTCTCCACAACTGGGGTCCACGGGAGGGTGTGGGTAGGGCATGGTGTCTGTGAACACCCTGAGAGTGGGTGCACAAATTGTGAGAGTACATGATATTCTAGGAGAGAGTCCATAGCTTTTATCAATTCCTCAGAGACATAATCCAAAAGAGGGTTAAGAACTATGAAATAATTAAAAACTCATGTGTTCTCCATATGATTTGATGTCAGTTGAAAACCCAGATAGAGGTCAACCCATTTCTAATCAAAGGGTCTACTTCATGGACAGTTTTAAGTCCAATGTCCCAAGAGGGACTTGGCTTGCCTTGAAAAAAATTGCTCAGAGTAAAGAAATAAATGGTGATTTCAATGTTCAAAAGAGACAGCCGTCATCTCTCAAAAGTAATAAACTATTAGACTGTTTTGGAATGCCAAAGGAATGGGCAGTAAATATTTTGAAAAGCTTCAGAGTCCAAAGTATTTCTAAAGCCTGAAGTGTCCCTTCATACGCATTTCCTAATTCAATGGGAAATGAATCTTTATTTCAACATAAACTTTGACAATAGAAAAACTATTTCCATGTTCAGAGAGGATGAAAGATGCTGGAAATAAATAAATTCTTAAGGAAAAGTAAAAGGCAGGTTGGAATGGGTGACTGGCTACCAGGGACTCCGTGATCTTGGAGACGTCACACATCCTGGAGCTCTTCTCCTGCAAAAGGAAGCGTATTAGTGTCCTAGGGTTGCCATAGCAGAGCACCACAAACTGTGACTCAAAGCAACAGAAATTTATCCTCCCACAGTTCTGGAGGCCAGAAGTCTGAAATCAAAGTGTCAGCCATGCCAGGATCCCTCCAGAGTCTCAAGGGAAGATTCCTTCCTTGCTTCTTCTAGCTTCTGGTGGTCGCTGGCGATCCTTGGTGTCTCATGGCTTGCACTGCACCACTCTCATCCCTGCCTCTGTCATCACGTGGGCTTCTTCCAGATGCGTGTGTATCTGTGTCTTCCTGTGGCCTTCTCATAAAGAGACCAGTCATTGGATTTAGGGCCCACCCTAATCCAGTATAGCCTCATCTTAACTAATTACATCTGCAAAGACCCTGTTTCCAAAGAAGCTCATGCTCTGATGTTCCAGGTAGACATGAATTTTGGTGGGGGTGAGGGGACACCAATGCACTCCAGAAGGAATTGGACAAGATGACCTCATGTTCTCGCAGCTCTACTTGCCATGTGTATAAGATGTTCCTGTAAATAAAGTATGACAGGACTTCCCTGGTGGCACAGTGGTTAAGAATCCGCCTGCCAATTCAGGGGACACGGGGAATGAGCCCTGGTCTGGGAAGATCCCACGTGCTGCAGAGCAACTAAGCCCGTGCGCCACAGCTACTGAAGCCCATGTGCCTAGAGCCCGTGCTCCGCAACAAGAGAAGCCACTGTAATGAAAAGCCCACGCACCACAACGAAGAGTAGCCCCTGCTCGCCGCGGCTAGCAAAAGCCCACGTGCAGCGACGAAGGCCCAATGAACCAAAAATAAATAAATAAATATATTTTTTAAAAAAGTATAACAACAATGATTTACCATTAAATAACCATTTTAAAAATTAAGGTAACATTGTTTTATAGTATTATATGTTTCATGCACATACATTTTATTTCAACTTCTGTATATACTACAACGTGCTCACTACCAAAAATTTATTTATTTATTTATTTATTATAAATGTATTTATTTATTATTTATTTTTGGCTGCGTTGGGTCTTCATTGCTGCGCACGGGCTTTCTCTAGTTGCAGCGAATGGGGGCTACTCTTCCTTGAGGTGCACAGGCTTCTCATTGCAGTGGCTTCTCTTGTTGCGGAGCATGGGCTCCAGAGCACAGGCTCAGTAGTTGTGGCACACGGGCTTAGTAGCTCCACGGCGTGTGGGATCCTCCTGGACCAGGGCTCAAACCCATGTCCCCTGCATTAGCAGGCGGATTCTTAACGACTGCAGCACCAGGGAAGTCCCCACAACCAAAAATTTAGTTTCCAGCCATCACCATATAGTTGACCCCTTTTAACCATTTCACCCTCCCCCCACACCCATTCCCCTCTGGGAACCACTACTCTGTTCTTTGTATCTACAGCATATCTTTTGAGCTTTCTCAATCTGGTGTTCTTTCACTATCTCTGTTCTCGTGTATTTCGTGTCTCTGCCTCTGAAAATATTTAGTTTCTTTCTCTAACCTTCTTCCAAGTTCTCTGTGCCTCTCTCATCTCTCATCCTTTCTCTGCTTCCTCTCTCTACTTCTTTTTCTCCTCCAATTCATCTTTTCCTTTTCTCCCCCATCCCCAATCAACTGGCCATAATACAGAACTGAAGTTCGTATTTCTCTTATGTGGATAGATGAGTTTTCTATTCCCAGTTATTTATTTTGAGAGCCAATGCATGGAATCTTTTCTCTCTCTTTAGGAAAAAAACAAAACACCTCCAAAAGCCTGCAAAGTTGTTTTCTGTCTATATCTGACCTTTGGTGGATTATTTTTCCAAGGATTTATTGGATTCACTAGGAAAAGTCCCCAGTCGCTGCCTTACTTCCTCCCAGTCCTGGGATGTGCTGGTTTTCCTGGAACCTCTTGGCACAGGAGGGTCTGGTTTTGTGCCAGAAATTATTCCATTAGTTTCTTGTACAACCAATGCTCTCCTCCTCAGGGCTTGGGTTGTTTGGGCCAGAATTTGCCAAGCAAGGAAACCTCCTGCTGTTGGGACTTTGAAGGAGCCCAGGACTGGGTCCTAGAAAAAGGAAAAAGAGTGGATTTTGGTGCCTTCCAAAGTGAGGGCAAACCTCAAGCCGGGATCTGACACCGTCTCAAGAAGCTCTGTCACACCACCAGCCATTCAATAAAAGTACGTATCTCTGAGCCAAGGTGAGTTTGGATTCCAGGTTGCTTCTCCGGCAGGTCAGTTTCAGAACAAGGTGGCAGAAGAAGCTCTTTGAGGTCCTGATTATTTAGAAGCAACATGGAAGAGTTAGACACACGGCAGGCAGGTGGTTATTCCACTGGGTTCCTGTGGCAGAGCCGGTCACTGAGGTACAGTTTGTTATTAGTTCCCTCCGGGGTCCTTCAGCCCCTGCCACCAGGCACAACTCTAGGAGGTCCAGCCGAGGCCCTGTGTGACCCCAACCCCAAGGAAAGTTGTACTTGGAAGGAGCAGAGGTGGAGCAGCAGGCAAAGGAGAGTCCCCCAAACTGGGGAGAGTGAGCTGCCCCTATGATAGAGGCAGCTCCCTCAGGGAAATGTCTCCTGGGCATCCAGGGACGCCAGACACTAGGCTTGGGACTTGCAGCCTCTGCCGAGATCACCTTACACCTCACGTGACACAGAGCCTGAGAAGCCACCTGTCCTCTAGGGACCCTGGGAGCCTGAATCACAGGAGCTTGAGCAGTGACCACAACCAGACTCTCTTCCCTTCCCCCGTTTTCAAGGAGCCACACAGTCCTTCCAGATTCTCATGCAACTCTAGGGAGAGAAGGGATTTGCCAATTGAGGCCAACGTTAAATTTCCCAACAGGCTGGCAGAACGGCGGCCCAGGAACAGATTCAATTTCACTTAATGATAATAAAGTAATGTGATGTTTGTTTCACAGCCAAGTTTGACGTTGATCAGTCAGGCCTTCTACGCAGTGCTTTGCGTTGTGCTCTTTGAGGCTGGTGTGCAGGACTTGAGAGCATAGCTGGTGAGTGAGCCTAGCCAGCCACTCTGTGGCCTCATCTTATTGGATATTTTTGCAAGAAGTACTTTTTCAGTACCTAAGGTGCGGATCCTGTGCTAGGTTCAGAGGATGCATCAGAGATGCAGACAAACGTGGTCTCTGGGGCTTGTGATTCTTTGCTCATGTTTTTGGTCCTGCTTGTTTAGAGGGAAAGTTGCTAGAATGTCAGATGTTCACAGGAGTGAGCATTTGACACTCTTTCCAGTGTTAAAGGTCTATGCAGGAAGTGGATCCCCAGATCTGGAGAGCTTGGGAATCGTTGCAAAAGGTCTTCAAACGCATGGTGACATATTTTTATCAACCTGAAAATGCAGAAAAGACAAATAATGTCTTTCTTGTTCGTGTGGGAGTCTTTGCAATTTTTTTATGTTAAAGAAGAGTCTTTATACTTGAACAGGTTGAGACCCATTGGTTTACTGACAAATTCATCTCTGCATTTGTCAGAGTTCCAGTTGGTGTCTTGAGGTTATGTGACTGTCCAGCCCTTGGTCCACGAGCAAACATAAGTAGACAAGTGCACGAACACACACGCATGCCTGTGATCACCCATATGCACACATACACGTGCACAGTGCACAGAGAACAAGGATGGCCCAGCCCTGCCCTTGAACAGATCCTGTGCCAAAACCAACACAGGTGCTTCTCTTTGTTTCATGGGAGGTGTTGGCATATGGGGATGTGATATTTAAACCAAAAAGTGAAAATCAAGGCAGCATGGCTCCAAACATATCACCTTTGCTTATCAGAGTTTATTCAACAAACGAGTGCCTGGTTTGTGCAAGGCTCTGCACGTTCCATGGCTGCTTGGAAGAAGCCAAGATAAGCAGATACCTCAAAGAAGCAGGACCCCACAAATAACCAACACAGACTACAAGCCAGTTATAAGCCGACCCAGCCCTCAAAGATGGTGGCCCTCCCCACAATGGTCTGCACACAGCTGGCTCGTTGGCAAACCCAATCCGATCTCTTCTTTCAAGATGGAAGCAACTCATCCATGTAGTTGCAACAGAGGAATCCAGACCATTCAGGCAAAAGTCCAGGGTGTGATTGGAGTAAAATCCAGCCCCCAGAGGCTAACACCACTTGACACATTTCAGGTTCAAGCCCTGGGCCCTCTTATGGCCCAGGGTTGTCAATGTGGCAGAACAAATGCCAAGTGGAGAAAGAATATTCCATGTGTGTGACACATCTGTGATGGGCAGAGGCAGAGATGGTGGGATTCAGTTGAAGACATGGTCACAATATGATTTCAATTTAAAAGTTTTCCTGACAGAAAAAAATGCCTTGAGAAATATCTTAAAGTATTTGATAAGAGATTAATATCCAGAATATATAGAGAACTCCAAAACTCAACAACAAAAAACCAGACAACCCAGTACTAAAATGGGCAAAGGATGTGAATAGATATTTCCGAAAAGGATATACAAATGACCGAGAAGCACATGAAATGATACTCAACATCACTAATCATTGGAGAAATTTGAATCAAAATCACAATGAGAGGGCTTCCCTGGTGGCGCAGTGTTTGAGAGTCCGCCTGCCGATGCAGGGGACATGGGTTTGTGCCCCAGTCAGGGAAGATCCCTCATGCCGCGGAGCGGCTGGGCCCGTGAGCCATGGCCACTGAGCCTGCGCGTCCGGAGCCTGTGCTCCGCAACGGGAGAGGCCACAGCAGTGAGAGGCCCGCGTACCACAAAAAAAAAAAAAAAAAAAAAAAAAAGTCACAATGAGATACCACTTCACACCCATTAGGATAACTACTATTCAAAAAACAGAAAAGAACAAAAGTTGGTGAGGATGTGGAGAAACTGGAACTGTTGTGCACTGTTGGTGGGAACGTAAAATGGTACAGCTGCTGTGGAAAACAGTATTGTGGTTTCTCAAAAAATTGAAATTAGAATTACCATACAACCCAGCAATTTCACTTCTCGGTAGAGACCCAAAAGAATTGAAAGCAGAATTCAAAGAGATATTTGTACATCTTTATTCACAGCAGCATTGTTCACAATAAGTAAAACATGGAAGCAACGACAGATGAATGGATAACAGAATGTAGTATAGCCATACAGTGGAATATTTTTCAACCTTAAAAAGGAAGGAAGTGCTGACACCTGCTGCATTATGGATGATCCTTGAGGACATTATGCCAAGTGAAATAAGCCAGTCACAAAAGGACAAATATGATAGAATCCTACTTATACGAGGTGCTTATAGTAGTCAAAACCCTAGAGACAGAAAGTAGAAGGGTGGTTGCCGGGAGCTGGATGGCAAGGATTGGGGGTTATTGTTTGATGAATATAGAGTTTCGGTTTTGCAGGCTAAAAAGAGTTACGGAGATGGATGGTGGTGATGACTGATTGCACATTATGAATGTATTAAATACCACTGAACTGTACACTTAAAATGCTTAAGATGGTAAATTTTATGTTATGTGTATTTTACCATGGGGAAATTTTTTTTTTTTTTTAATGTTTATTTATTTGGCTGTGTTGGGTCTTTGTTGCGGCATGCGGGACCTTTCGTTGCAGCGCCAGCTTCTCTCTAGTTGTGGCTTGAGGGCTTTAGAGCGCGCAGGCTTAGTTGCCCCAAGGTATGTGGGATCTTAGTTCCCCGACCAGGGATCAAACCTGCATTCCCTGCATTGGAAGGCGGATTCTTAACCACTGGACCACCAGGGAAGTCCCCCAACCAAATTTTTTTTTTAATTGCACCAGGCAGAAAAAAAAAAATGCCTTGGGAAATCTTTTTTTTTTTTCTGATGAAATATTTATAAATTGGTTGTGTAACATAAAACTCTCCCAATAAATACCTCTTGAGAAATTCGTCGATTTTTATACAGATATCACACTAGCAATGAATAGGACAGTATCTCAGTTTTTTTGTCTTTAAACTCTCATAGTTGGAGACAGTTGAACGTATACATTTCGATAGGAAAATTACTACATCCTTACTTCACAGTCATCAAGGAACATATAAATACACAATGAACTTTGAAAAAGTATTTGCACAAAGACCAAGACATGCTCATTTGATCAATCCGATCTCAGTGGAACAATCCACAGTATATAATGCAATGATGTACAAATATCAAACGAGGAAGTACATTGCTGGGAAAGGAAAGATCCCAGCCACTCTTATCCACGTACAGTATGACACTCATCACATTTCTTGTAGTTGTTTGTTTAGGTGCTTATCTCTGTCATTAGACTGTCAATTATTTTAAAGGGGAAATCTTTAAATAATTTTTAAAGGGGTCTACAAGAAAAAATGTATTATCATTTATTAAAATACATTGGCTAGTATTCACTCACAGGATATTCAGAGGTTTTGTAAAAGAACTGTGTTTTGAAAAAGCATCAGCAGAAAACAGAGCAATTGTCCCTACTTCATGGTGGAGGACAGCTTCCTGGTGGCCAGAGAGGTGAATTTGGTGGATGCCTTTTTTGGATACAGAATACACCCTAGCAAATACTTCATGCAACTTAAAGAAACAGAAGTGGCTTCCCTTCCTGTCCTCTCTGCCCTTGAGCTAGCTGGGCCTTGGGGGTACCCTCTGGGGAAAAAGGATTCCATTTATAGTAGAAACTCAATAAATATCACCGCCCTCCCCCATTGAACATATGAAAGTCTAATCCATGAATTGCCTGTGGTTCAATGTTTATCTAAGATCTGAGACAGCAGATATTTGTAAAAGATATTCCTAGACATGTTTACCTATGCTTTCTCCTAGATTCTCTGGTTTTCATCCTTATTTTCTGGTAGAGCCATCAGAAAAGAACTCACTTGAACCATAAGAGCTATCACGTGATTTTATGTTACGCTCTTAGAATTCCCAGATAAAAGGAGCGCATTCTTCAGTGAGAACTTTGGGGGTTTTGGGGAACGTTAGCCAATTGGGGGCCCACTGGATGTCACACAGAGTTCTCCTGTGCTTATACTCAATGCCTCCCGGAAGTGCGTTCCTGCTGAGTGCTCAGACTTTCTTAGCACAGACAACGAACACTATGCAGCCCCATGTGCTTCCCGTTTAACTCGGCTGCCAAAGAAGTCAGAGCCAAAATCTGTACCCCATTAGCATAATTAACTACTGTCAAGGGCCTGTTAAAATCAACTCCCTCTTCCTTTAGATGATATCGCTTCCATCTTGATTCCTGACTGTTCCATTTTATAGGAGTTTATATCATCTTGTTAGCTCTCCAGATCCTTTTTGGAAAAGGCCTAACACAAATAATAAGAATTAACACGGTAGCTTAAAATTTAACTGATAGAAAACAACAACAACAAATGAAAAGAAAAAAAATTTAACTGATACAAACAAGTCCTGCTTTTAAATTATATTCATTTAGACAAACAGCACAATCTCCCTACAGTCTTATAGGGAGTACACGTAGGGAGTGTATGACCTCGGGCACTTCTTTATCTTGCCCAAAGACCTGGAGCTCATTTCTTCATCAACCAAATGAGGGGATTGGGCACTGTCATCTTGAAGGTCCCATTAAGGTGCACAAATATTTTCTTGTGAACATACTATGTGCCAGACACAGTTCTAGGCGCTTGGGGTATATCGGCGAAGAAAATAGACTAAGACACCCACCCTCGTGGAACTTGGATTCTAGCAGGGAGAGACAGAAATAAGCAATTAATATAGTAAGTATATTATATGGTATGTGAGAAGGCGGTGAGGGCTATAGAGAAAGAATCGAGTAGGTTGAAGGGGAAAGGAAATCGGGGTGGGGACAGGGGGCACTATTCAATAGGGTAGTCTGGGCAAATCTCATTAAGAAGTGAGGTTTGGGGAAAGACAAGGGAGCAGAGGGAGTTAACCAAGTAGAGGATATCTGGGGGAAGAGAGTGCAGGCAGAGAGAACAGCTAGTGCAAAGGCCCTGTGGTACAGAAGCACGGAGGCCAAAGGGCTGGGTGGGGGGAGGGGATTAGCAGGAGATGAGACCAGCTTCATTGCTGGTTCTGACAGAAAAAGAAAAGTTGCCTAATTGTAAATAGATATGTTTCTTCATATGCTTGTTCCAATCCTGCTCTTCCAAGTGTGTTCTCCAGACCAGCAGCATCACAATCAACCCGCAGCTTGTTAGAAAAGCAGAATCTTAGGACCTACCTCAGTCCCACCGAATCAGAATCCTGATGAACAATATCTCCGGGTGATTATGAATCATATATGGGAAGACACGCTTGAAAGGATACCACCTTTACAAATATACAGGTATTTTATTTTATTTTTTATTGAAATATAATTGATTTACAATGTTGTATTAGTTTCAGGTGTACAGCAAAGCGATTCAGTTACATACATACATATATATGTACATATATATACCCATACATATTCTTTTTTAGATTCTTTTCCATTATAGGTTACTACAAGATATTGAGTACAATTCCCTGTGCTCTACAATAGGTCCTTGTTGGTTATGTATTATATGTATAATAGTGTGTATATTTTAATCCCCAACTCCTAATTTATCCCTCTCCCCACTATACAGGCATTTTTTTTTTTTTTTTTTTTGCAGACCCTGCATCGGCAGGCAGACTCTCAACCACTGCGCCACCAGGAAAGCCCCTATACAGGCATTTTAAACAGCATATGCTTTACCAAAGAAGAGCCTTCTTTGACAGACAATCCTTAAATTGCCCTTTTACAAGGGCTGTTGAAGGACAAGGGCTACCGAGAGTGCCACCTAGTGGTGGCATAAGAAAATTGACATCTCTAAGACAAAGATCACGCGGAGATTGTGTCGTTTTTTGGTTTTCTTGGCCACACCCCGAGATTTGTGGGATCTTAGTTCCCTGGCCAGGGATTGAACCCGCACCCCCGGCAGTGGAAGTACAGAGTCCTAACCACTGGACCGTCAGGGAATTCCTGGAGATTGTGTAGTTTTAACACAATTAGTTGGACTTTTCAAGTATCCCCATGTCAGATAAAAGTAAAACAGGCTGAGGAACTGCTCTCGATTAAAGGATGCTAAAGAGCCTGGACAACTAAATGCAACACGTGATCCTGGATTAGATCCCAGACCCTTTGAAAAAGAGCTATTCAAGGACAATGCTGGGCCGCTTGGGAACATTTGAATGTGGAATGTATATAAGATACTAGGATAGTGTTTCTGATCAATTTCCCCAGTGTGATAATACACCATGGTTATGCAGGATGTTTTCTTAGCAAGGAATAAAGTGTCATGATGTCTGTACCTCAATTTCAAACAATTCAGCAAAAATTAAAATTAATACATAGAAAGAGAGAGAGAACAAGTGTGCGAAATGTTAACAACTAGTGAATCTAGGTGAAGAATATACAAGTGTTCATTGTACTACTTCTTGTAACCTTTCTGAAGGTTTGAAATTTTTCAGAATTAAAAAAAAGAGGGGAGCGCAATCATCTGTGAATACATTTTAAGGCACAAGGAACTACTCCAGGAGACCTGGAACCAGTGGACCAAGTGGTAACAGCTGGGGTAACCTTGAACCTTCCCCGCCACAGTGGTTATCTCTGTTTCTCTGGCTGATTTCCCTAGAGAGATTAAAGACCAAACCTTTGAGCAGATGGAAAGCTGAAGTGATGGGGTCCCAAGGAGCAAAGGTGGGAAATCATCTCAGGCCTGGGTCTCCAGGCCTGGCTGTATCATGGGCTCCATTTCCCCTCTATTTCATTCTTTCATTCCCTATTATTTTAAATTACAAATATGGTGCATATTTATTGTGGAAAAAATCCAAACAATATAGAAGGATAGAGAGTGAAATATGAAAACTCTTTTTTTAAATAAATTTATTTATTTTTTTCTGCGTCAGGTCTTTGTTGCAGCACGTGGGGTTTCTCTAGTTGCAGCGAGTGGGGGCTACTCTTCGTTGCAGTGCGCGGGCTTCTCATTGCAGTGGACTCTCTTGTTGCAGAGCACAGGCTCTAGGCACGTGGGCTTCAGTAGTTGTGCCACATAGGCTCAGCAGTTGTGGCTCACAGGCTCTAGAGCGCAGGCTCAGCAGTTGTGGCTCAGGGGCTTAGTTGCTCCGCGACATGTGGGATCTTTCCGGACCAGGGATCGAACCTGTGTCCCCTGCACTGGCAGGCGGATTCTTAACCACTGCGCCAACAGGGAAGTCCCTGAAAACTCTTCTTAAAACCATTTCCCTGCTCCCATGCACCCTGCCTAGAAATAACCAGGGTGAACAGTTCCTTCCAGGCTCCTTTCTGTTTAGTGATAATCCCTGTTTATGCACTTTCCATGAGGGACAAGGTTTGTTTGGTTTTGCCTATTTATCCATGGTGCCTGGCATATAATATTAAATGTTGGTTGAATAAATTGTTGCCTTTCACAGAAACGGGGTCATTCTGAACATATTTTTCTTCTGCCTGCTATTCTCATTTAACAGTAGATATTTTCCCTCCGTCTATACAGGTTTGTCTTTTTCGCCTCATTATTTTTAATTGTTAAATGTTGCCTGGTGCACCAGCCTGGTATCCCGTGATATGCAGGGGTCTTCACTTATTTAATCAGTTACCCTTTAGTGGGCTTTTTTTCTCCATTGTAAACAGCTGGGAAAGCCCTTGCAAATAGCATCACGCACAGGTGGGAGCATTCTCTAGGTAGGATTTCTAGCCTGAGAACTGCAGGTCAGAGGATATTTAATGTTTGAATGGCTATTGTCCTCCTTTGGCCTTGGTCATGGGCAGTTCCCTCCTCCTGGAAGCTTCTCGTTGCCTACTACACTGTAGGTGGCAGAGACCCTCCTTGAGCATGGCCAAGGGAGCTGTGGCCTTTTCCATTCTCGGGCAGGAAGGAGCTGGCCCAGCAGGCATCTTCCTTTGGTGCAGGTGGGTCCAGACACTGAGAAACTCTGCCCTCACTTGTCAGAGTTGGATGGAGGCAGATAGGGAGAAAATGTGAGTGCCATTCTAGGTGGTGGGCAGCTAGCCAGGGGCACGGCTACCCGCACGGTGGGTATGAGCGTCTCAGGTGAGGGGACCTGCTCCTTAGCTGAGACCCTGGGGAGGAAGAAGCTAAACTCAAAGTCTACGTGCCTCAGCAAAAGAAAGAGACAGAGGCAGAGACACGCACAGAGCGAGAGATTGAAGCTCCTCTAGGAAAACAAGCCGCATAAGCCCACAAAAACAAATGAAGTGATGGGTGTTCACAGCATTCGTTGGCAAAATTACCAAGCGTGCACAAAAAGAAAATAATGACTGTGCATTCCCAGGCTTGATTAAACAGTAATTATACTTCAAAAGCTCGTTAAATGTCCCTCTTAAAAAAACATCAAGCTAGGCGATTTTTCTTTCACATTTAATAGCAACTATTCTTGTATTCTTTCTTGTCCAAAGTGGCCATAATAATGGGGGCGTGGTGAGACAAGCACCCTCACAAACTGCTGGTGGGAGAAGGGAGCAGCAAAATCTTTCTGAAGAATAACTCCTCCGAGAGCCTGAAACACCTTCCTGCCCTTTGGCTCAATCATTCTGTTTCTAGGAATTTCTCCTAAGGCAATCAATAGACCCATAGACAGAGAAATACATACAAAGATGTTCATTACAGCCTTGTTCATAGTACAAAATATTGGAATTCACCTAAGCAGTGACCCTTAATGAGGGATGCATTTTATTTTTTTTAATTTATTTTTTTGTTTGGCCACGCCGTACGGCTTCAGGGATCATAGTTCCCCGACCAGGGATTGAACCCAGGTTCTCGGCAGGGAAAGCTGTAGTCCTAACCACTGAACCACCAGGGAGTGTCTGAGGGATGCGTTTTAGAATCAACTGGAAGTTTTTTAAACGCGTGTGCATGTACACATGCTGGTACACCCACACACACTGGGGCAGAATCTGGGTGGCCCAGCTGTGGTTTGAGTGCCTCTGTTTTTAACTAGCTCACACAGGTCATTCTTATGCTAATGAAAATTTGAGATTCATTCACCCTGATCCCTCTAGGATTATGGGTATTTCTTCTTTAAATATATACCATATATACATGTGTCTTTTTTCAAATCTCACAGTGGGCATGAATTACTTTTATAACTAGAAAAATATATTAAGAAAATAGACTAGAGGACAGCTAAGGAAGTTCAACTGACAAACACCTATTGTGTACCAGGCCTTGTGCATGGTGTTAATTCTGAAATAAAGCAAGCGCAATCTGCCCTTTGAGAAGCTCACAGCCCTCCGCAGGGGATGAGCCATGGGAAGACAAATATTATCTGGAAAGACGTGTTGTAGTAGAGGTAAGTGCTCGGGCTGGTGCAACCCAGGGAGTAATTAGCTCTGGTTAGAAGCCTTAGGAAACCACGTGCAGAAAAGGAGACGCTTTGGCCAGTCCTTGAGGCACATGGAGGGAGGGAAGGAGGGAAACAGCATTGCAGGCTCAGGGAGGGAACAGCTTGTGCAAAGGCAGAGGCATGAACACCCTGGCTCGTCTGAGGAAATGTGAGCATCGAGGTGTGGCTGGAGCAGAAGGTTGACACAAGGCGAAGAGGAGAAACTGGAGAGGCAGGTGGGCCCAGCCCAGGAGCTTGTGGGACCTGGGCTGGAAGGCCAGTGGTTCCCAGACGGTGTGCCGAGGAACACCAGTCCTCCTTCTGACTGATGGATGCTCAGTGCAAAGGGGTTCCAGGGCAAAATGACTTTGGAAAACTCTAGGTTAAAGTGGGGGTTTTTTTGTTTTTGTTTTTCCTTTCTTTTTAAAATTGCAGGACACACCAAAACCCTTACTAATAAACAAATAAACCCTTACTAATAAACAAAGATGCCAGGGATTCTCCAAGACTGGTCAGCATAGATAGCATGTCCCAAGTTTATTTAACACAGACCGGCCACCTCTCCCCACACACACTTTATTGCTATTGTTGTTTTAAAGAAAACTTATTCTATCTTATACAGTGACATCCCCAGGGTGTAGTTTGGGGAGCTCAGCTGTAGTCAGTAGGAAGCCCAGGAGAAAAAGCAGTGACATGGGAAGAGCTCAAACTTAGGAGTCCCCAGACCTGGGCTCAAATCCCAGTTCCACTGTATACCAGCTCAGTGATCTCGACAAAGTTACAGAAGCAAATTACCTTATTAGTAAGGTGGGACTAATGACAACTACCTTATAGGCTTTTGGAGTTGAATGAAAGAACACAGCCATGTGGTAGATGCCCGATAGGTTCTGAGTAATCGACAGTCATCATGAAAATCTTTTCATCTGTGTTTCAGAAAGATCCCTTAGCGGCTGGCTTGGAGGGTGCTTAGCCAAATTCAGGCCTGGAGGCAGGGGACCAATGAACATGCCCTGTGGCTGCGACAGGCAGGAAGTCACAGGACTGGGTGACTAGATGCAGCGAGAAGGGGACTATTGAGGGAATCCCTGGGTCTGGGGGTGCATGGGGCATTTCACCAGAAGAGAAAGTCCAGGCAGAGCAGCATTTTCGGGAGGAAAATAATAAATTGTTTCTAACCCAGACTCTTTTGCGTGATTTAAAACTGGCTCTAAAAGCTACTCCTTGATGTATTAATTTTTTTTAGAATTGTAGACACAGTGATTACTCCTGGTTTCAAATTGCGTTTCACGTTGTTTCTTCTTTGCCAGACTCAGAGGGTTTCTGTTATGTCTTTTCCCCAGCTTATAATAACGAAGGAAGAATAAATTTTAGGTGGGAAAATTAGTTGCTCAGCTCTCGCCTGAAAATTACCATGTATGCGTGTGTCTCGGTGCTGTGTCTCGGTGCTGTCACAGAAGAAAGATTCTGTAGTTCCACAGGCGTGGGGTGGGAGTGGGAGAGGAAACGCTGCCTTTTGGATGGATACCAGTGGCACTTAGATGTTTCTGCATTGGGAAACAGCAGCACATCCCCTTATGAAACTGTGTTCACCACGAATCCGCCACTGATTATAAAGAGCAAATGGTAATAAGAGGACCATGCCAGACCTTTTGCTTAGGGTAAATCTGACCCTTGTGACCTTTCAGGAAGACAGGTCAAGGCAGCACCATTTTGTAGATGAGGATACTGATGCTTAGGGAGGTTAAGTCCCTTGCCTGAGGTCACGCAGCTTAATTAGGGCACTTCTGAGATTCCAGCTCAGGTCCTTCTGCTTCCAAAGTGCAAACTCCACGATCCCATTTCCACATGTCTCTGGAGGATGCAAATAAAATGCTTCGCACAGCACCTGGCACATAGCAGGCACGCAGTCAATGTTAGCTGCTATTCCTAAAACTCAGAGCAGGGTGGCTGCCAGCAGTAAAATCTGAGAGCTACTGTGAGGACCCCAGCCCCAAAGGTAATAGTAGCACATGTTTGTGCTGAATGTTCTCATCGGCATGTCCCTTAAGCTTCACAGCATTGGCAGCAGGAGGGAAACTTCCTCCTCTATGTCAGTTTGGGAGTTTTACAGGCAAGAAAACCAAAGACTGAGACTTGCCTGGGATCACACAGTAAGGAGGGCAGAATGGGACGTGGACTCAGATCTCCTGACTCTAGCATTCCCTCGCTTGTGGCCCCATCACTCCAGCCAGGGTTGATGACTTTAAGTCTCTGTCTATTCTGCCTTCATAACACCTTCTCGTCTGCATATCAAATCTCCCTCTGCTTCTATCTTATAAAGACACTTCTGATTGCCTTTAGGGCCCACCCAGATAAAACAGGATAACCTCCCCATCTCAAGATCCTTAACTTCTTCACATCTGCAAGGGTATTTTTTTGCATATAAGGAACATCCACAGGTCCATGGATTCAACTGTATATATCTTCTGGGGTCATTTCTCAGCACTCCCCAATAGCTAAATAAATTCATTTATTTGCTAACTATCCTCCAAGGCCGTGGGGATTGAGAGCTGGGAGAAGAGTGTCCTGACAGAGAGAAAAAGAGGAAGAAAGAGGGAGATGGGGCTGAGGTCTGGGTTGGGCTCAGGCAGCCCCTCTGAGTTTTGGGAGTTGAATGAGCAGTAGGACTCTCACTGGATGCCCTCGGGGAGGGTTCAGCAAACCATAAACCACCAGCTGGCTGCTGTTTTTATAAATAAAGTTTTATTGGAACACAGACATGCCCATTTGTTGCATACCGTCTGTGATTGCTTTCGAGCACAGTTGAATAGGCAGAGTTGAGTAGCTGCAACAGAAACCATATGGCTGGGGTGGGAGGATTGCGAGACTGAAATTGACACATATTCATTATTGATACTATGTATAAAATAGACAACTGATGGGAACATACTGTATGGCACAGGAAACCCTACCTAATGCACTGGGGTAACCTACATGGGAGGGAAATCCAAAAGGAAGGGGCTATCTGTATATGTATGGCTGATTTATTTTGTTGTGCAGTGGAGGCTAACACAACATTTTAAAGCACCCATACTCCAATAAAAATTAAAAATAATAATAAACCATATGGCTCACAAGCCTAAAATGTGTACTGTCTGTCCTTTTATGAAAAAGTTTCCCAATCCCTGCACTAGAGAAGTAGGAGAAGCAAGGTGATGAACCTGGAATTAATACCATCCAGTGTATTTACACCCCCCGCCCCCGCCCCCAGCCCAGGCATTGTAATATTTTTCATCTCTATGTCAGTTTGGATCTTTTTTCGTGTTTTCCATATCTCTACTAAACATGCTCAATCTTTCCTCTACCTTCTTGAATATAGGTAAATAACAGCTGTTATAATAGCTGTTTTAATGTTCTTGTCTACAAATGTATTATCTGTGTCATTTTGGGGTCTATTTCTATTGACTGATTTTTCTCCTCATTATGGGTCATATGTTTTTCATCTTTGCATGGCTGAAAATTTTTTTTTTTTTTTTTTGAAAATTTTTGATTGGATGTCAGACTGTGACTTTACCAGTTACCAATTTGTTCCTTCTCAGCTTTAAATCTATTTTTCATCACCTGCCCAGAGATAGTTTAGCTGGGCCTGGTAAGCATTTCTAGTTTGCAGTTGGAGCAGTGTTAAGCTTTGTCAGTAGGGGGCACTAGAGGGACACTGGCAGTCAAGGGGCTTCTCTTCCTCATTCCAATGTATTACTTCCTCTGGCTTCTTGCTCTTATCCCAGGGCTGCCAGGGGTGCGTGGGGGACATCCAGGTGCACTCACCCCCATCAGATTTTAGCAGCCTCCTGTTGACAGCTTCCCATCAGGAGCTCCCTCAAAGGCGAATTCTCAGTGAATCTCACAGGTCCCCACAGTGATTTTCCATCTTCACCTGCAGGAGGATTCCTGTTTGTCAATCCCAACCCCAATCCCACGGTTCTCTGCCCACCACACTGACCCACCTGCACCCCAGAAGGTAGTTTCCTTCTTGCGCAGCAACCACGGACCAGCTCTGGCCCCGGCAACCCAGTGAACTTCACTGTGGACTGGGCTGCGACCATATCTCCTCCAATGAAGTTTGAATCCCAGTTTTAGTAGATCGTCCCCTGAGCTCTAGGGTATTCTTGGGAGTTCTCTTTACCTATTTATAGTTAGTCCCCTGTTATTGTTAACAGTTCTTTACATTAAACGTCCCCTGCTCCAGTTACTATGTGGTTTCTCGCCCCTGATTGGACCCTGAAGGTTAGACAGACATTGTGAATTTTCCCTTGCTGAGGGCTGGATACATCTATGTTCCTACAGATATTTTTGAGCTTTGCTCTGGGATACAGTTAAGTTGCTTGGGAACAGTTGGATCCTTTCAAGCCTAGCTATTAAGCTTTCTCAGGCAGGACCGCAACAGTGTTTAATCTTCCCCACTGTTGAGGGGGAAAAAACAAAAACACCATGAATCGCAAGGTTCTCCACTCTCAATTATAGGGCTCACTTCCTTTGGGTCTCATTTCTCAAGGACCACTGTCCTCTGATGCCTGATGTCCAACATCTTGACAACCATTGTTTCGTATACTTTGTCCAGTTTTTAAGTTGTTTCAGGCTGGTCCCTGTTATTCTGTCTTGGTCAGACATGGGAGTCAAATCCCCTAATTTAAAAAATATTCACTTATTCAACATGTGCACCAGCCATCTGGGTGCATTGACGAACAAAACAAATGGAAACTTCTGTCCTCCTAGAGCTTACATTCTACGGCAACTGATTAAGAGCATTTCCAATGCGGTGTGAGCCCGGCAGAATGAACTCTTGCCGTGGACCACTAGACCATGAATCCTCCTGAGTTCTCCCTGCCCCCAAGTTGTGTTGAACTGCAGCTCTGTCCTCTTTCCTTCCAGCCTTCTCCACTCCCAGTGCCCCCTATTCCACAGGTGATCTCTCTTTTTCTTTCCCAAGATGTTTCATAGAACTCTTCAAACCACCTTATCTGGGCATGCCTGTGGAAAGCAGCTGGATGATGCCTCCAAAGCCTGGAAAGTGTAATTTATGTTCTTAATTATATCTTTCTGGCATCACAGGAGGAGTTTTCTCCCTTCCTCTCTCCACAGCATCGCGCTTGCTCTTTAGTAAATAGATTGAGATCAAACCTGGCCCCTAGCAAGGGCACAGATAACCAGCATTTGCCAGCTAAAGGTCAAGGTCTTATTTATAGGCCCTGTTACATACTTACCAGCCACCCCCCCTTCCCTGCCAAGTTTATCTTTTATTATTCTACTTTAAATTGGGAAGATAGCCAACACCACATCCATCTTTGTCTGCCATATCGCCCAGCGGCATGGACTGGGTAATGACCATAGATATATATTTAATAACAGCTTGATTGAGGTATAATTCACATATGATAAAATTGCATCCTTTTAAAGTACACCACTCAGTGATTTTCAGTATATTCACAGAGTTGTGCAATGATCACCACAATTAATTTTGGAACATTTTTATCCTTTCCCTACCCCCCAAAGAAACCCTCATACCCATTGGCAGTCACTCCCTATTTCCCCTCACTCCCCTGGCCCTAGGAAAATACTAATCTACCTTCTCTCTCTATGGATTTGTCTATTCTGGACAATTCATGTAAATGAGATAAGACAATATGTAGTCGTCTGTGCCTGGCTTCTTTCACTTAGCATCATGTCTCCAAGGATCGCCCTCTTGGAACGTGGATCAGTACTTCATTCCTTTTTATTGCCAAATAATATTCCACTGTAATGACATACTACCCTTGTTTTATCCACTCATCAGTGGATGGACATTTGGGCTGTTGCCTCTTTTTGGCTGTTACGAATAATGTTGCTATAAACATTCGTATGCATGTTTTTGGCTGGTGGACATAAATTTTTTTTTTTTTTTTTTTGCTGTACGCGGGCCTCTCACTATTGTGGCCTCTCCCGTTGCAGAGCACAGGCCCCGGACGCGCAGGCTCAGCGGCCATGGCTCACGGGCCCAGCCGCTCCGCGGCATGTGGGATCCTCCCGGACCGGGGCACGAACCCGCGTCCCCCGCATCGGCAGGTAGACTCCCAACTACTGCGCCACCAGGGAAGCCCGACATAAATATTTATCATCAATTTCTCCCAGCCTTTTGGATGAGGGTGTGCCTGAGACAAAGTCAGTGAAGGTGGCCACAAAGCCTGTCCATTTGCTGATGTCACCCTGGTGGATCCTTCAAGGAGAGGAAGACAGGAGAGCTGGCTGCTTCGGAGGACATTCAGTCTGATAAACGAGCTGCGGACTTTGTGCCAGGCACTGAGGTGTGTGCTGGGGTTTTAACCTCCCCCCTCCTTCTCAACACTCCTTTATTAGCACTTACTCTCTGCCAGACTGTGAGGTCCCCTGAGGGTCTTAGCCTAGTTGCAGAGGCAGAGCCTGAATTCAGACAGTAAGCGCCCTGGTGACTAACAGTTCCTGTCCTGGAACAACTGTAGCCCAGGAGAGGGGCGCCCAACCCAGTGCCGTGCCATCAGGGAAAGCCTCTTGGAGGAGGTGACTTTTGTTCTCCCCACATTATACTATATACATTTCTAAACATACAGAAACCTTCCATGCTCGTCACCCGGGTTTAACGACTGTTGACATCTTGCCAGGATTTTTTCCAATTTTTTTCTGAATGCTTTTAAAGTAAATTTCAGACATCGTGGCAGTTCACCTCTATATACTTCAATGCACATTTAAAAACGAGGACACTTTCCTGTGCACTATACCCTTATCACATCAAACATGACATAATAGGGACTTCCCTGGTGGCGCAGTGGTTATGAATCCACCTCCCAATGCAGGGGACACGGGTTCGAGCCCTGGTCCGGGAAGATCCCCCACATGCTGTGGAGCAACTAAGCCCGTGTGCCACAACTACTGAGCCTGCGCTCTGGAGCCCGTGCGCCACAACTACTGAAGCTTACGCACCTAGAGCCGGTGCTCCGCCACAAGAGAAGCCACTGCAATGAGAAGCCCGCACACCACAACAAAGAGTAGCCCCCGCTCGCCGCAACTAGAAAAAGCCCACGCACAGCAACGAAGACCCAACGCAGCCAAAAAAAAAGACATAATATTATTAATACCCAGTTCATATTCAAATTTTCCTCATTATTTTGAAAACAGGGAATTCCCTGGCGGTCCGGTGGTTAGGACTTGGCGCTCCCACTGCAGGGGGCCCAGGTTCAATCCCTGGTCGGGGAACTAAGATCCCGCAAGCTGTGTGGTACGGCAAAAAGAACCCAAAACATTATTTACAGTTGCTTTGTTTAAAAGAGGATGTAATTAGGGTGGGGATCCCCCTTAATCTGTGACATGAAGGGAGGGTGAGAAGGCTCTGTGGGCGGGGGCAGATCCCAGGCAAAGCCTAGGGGGAGTCTGACATGTGTAGAGTGTAGGGCAGGGAAGAAAGGGACTGTGGTTCTTGGGGTGGGTGATCCCCCAAAGCTGACGTCCTGATGTGCCCTCAGGGCAGGAAGGCCTTGAGAGCTTCCTTCAGCCAGGTGATAAGTCAGTCCATCCATCTGCTGCTTTGGAAATTTCCCCCTGATGACTGATTCCTCTCCTGTCACTTCTTCCCAAGACGGGAGACCATCCTTCCTCAGGCACCTGAGATGGTGGCACTTCCTGGCTGAGTGACAGCCTGGGAGGCTGCTCTCACTGCCCCAGGGCCCCATAGTCCAACCCTCTCAAGCCCAGGATGGGCGGCTGTGGCACCGCTGGGTGACTCTACCTGGTTCTGATGGCCGGGTTGATCATCAGAGAAGGAAATAGTTGTCGTCTCTGTTCTGAGCCCTGTCCTTTGAGAACAGCTCCTGATGTGAGCTGGGAAGTGACCTTTTGAAGTCAGACTCCATTCCTCTGTCTGAGATGTTGCTTCCTTCTCTGTGGTGGAGTTTCCAATGGAAGCCACTCTTCAGCCTGAGCCTTGCTGGCCTTGAGTTCACATGACAAAACCTATGACCCCTCTTGCTTGTGCCAGAAGAGCATTTAAACTCAGCCAGCAGAGATGGATGGGGTGGAGGCAGGGGGTGGCTGGCCGTCTAGGACCAGCCCCAGCACAGCACTGTGAAGCCGAGGTGTCGGGGTGCGGAGTGGGCAGGGGTCTTCTTAACTCATCAGTAGAGCATCTTTTCAGGCAGTGATTCGTTCAGGCCTTACCTTTCCAGAAACGTCTTTAGCCACTTATTTCATCAAGCTCACTGATCAAGCCCTCAAGAGTCAGATAAAGAATTAAGGAGGCCAGTTATATCCATCACCTACTTATTCATTCATTCAATTCATGTTTATTAACACATTCTCTTTGCCAGGCATTGTTCTGGGGGCTGGGCATCCAGTGGTGAAAGACACAAAGTTCTCACCCTTGCAGCGTTGATGTCCGGCAAATTCACTTGCAGTTTTTTTTTGGGGGGGAGCGGTGTGCAGGCCTCTCACTGTTGTGGCCTCTCCCGTTGCGGTGCACAGGCTCTGGACGCGCAGGCTCAGCGGCCATGGCTCACGGGCCCAGCCGCTCCGCAGCATGTGGGATCTTCCCGGACCGGGGCACGAACCCGTGTCCCCTGCATCGGCAGGTGGACTCTCAACCACTGCGCCACCAGGGAAGCCCTCACTTGCAGTTTAATTGGCTTCAATCAAGAAATAGAACAGCCAGAGCAGTGAGCACCCATGTCAGCTGACCGTCGTGGATAGGGTCAAAACAATGATGTGGTCCATGGACCTTAATGACTGATTTTGGTCCCTGGACCGCCAGAAACTTCTTGAGGTTCTGCAGCAGTGCCCACTTCAGAAAACCCTGTTCTGTATCATCACATACTGGCCACAAGGCTTTGAGACATAACTGCTGTCACCACAATTGGCCTGGTTTGTTCCTAAAACCCCTCAACCCCCACTATGCATCCTTCCCCAGGGAGCATCACTTCTATAGATGACGCAGCTAATCCCAGTTCCAGGTGTTCCACCTGGATTCACTCTGGGAGGATACGTAGGGGACTGGTTTGCACCCGGTATTTTAACTACACCTCATAGGTTCTTTTTCAAGATTTAAAGATTGTATCTTTTTTAAGGTATTATTATTTATTTATTTATACATTTATTTATTTGTACATTTATTTATTTATGGCTGCGTTGGGTCTTTGTTGTTGCGCGCAGGCTTTCTCTAGTTGCGGTGAGCGGGGCTACTCTGTTGCAGTGTGTGGCCTCCTCATAGCGGTGGCTTGTCTTTGTTGCAGAGTACAGGCTCTAGGCATGCAGTCTTCAATAGTTGTGGCACATGGGGGCTCATTAGTTGTGGCTCACAAGCTCTAGAGCACAGGCTCAGTAGTTGTGGCGCACGTGCTTAGTTGCTCTGCAACATGTGGGATCTTCCCGGACCAGGGCTTGAACCCGTGTCCCCTGCATTGGCAGGCGGATTCTTAACCACTGCGCCACAAGGGAAGCCCTATTTTATTTTATCTTATTTTATTTTATCTTACTTTCAGCCGCCCCGCAAGGCATGCGGGATCTTAGTTCCCCGACCAGGGATTGAACCATCCCTGCACCCGCTGCAGTGGAAGAGCAGAGTCTTAACCACTGGACCACCAGGAAAGTCCCTCACCCATCATTTTAAATCTAAAAAGCAAAATGTTCTGTGTTATGGACACGGATGTTTTTGGAGACTGTCCCCTGGGGGAGGTCATGTTATCAAGAAGAAATAGTTATACCTCTTCTCACTTTGCACTCACACCCCTCTGTGGTTTTACTCAAATCCCTTCTGCCCTCATGCCCTCCCTGCTCTCCCTCCTGTGGGGTGGCACCTTCTATCCACCCTCCTGCGTTCTTTCTCCAGGACAGACAGGACTCACCCGGCCAATGCTCCCAGCAGCCAGGTTTGGGCTTGTCACACGGCACTCGGTTTGGGCAGCTGGTCCCCATGCAGGTAAACTCAAACGAGGAGATTGAGGAAAGACTGGGAACAGCATGGTGCCCCAGCCATAGATCTTGGTTTTTCAGTCTTCAAGACTCCTTAATATATGGAATCAAAAAAATCAAAAAACAAAAACCAAACTCAGAGATACAGAGAACAGATTGGTGGTTGCCAGAGATAAAGGTAGGGGTGGGTGAAATGGGTGAAGGGGTCAGAGGCACAAACTTCTCGTTGTAAAATACCTAAGTCCCAGGGATGTAATGTACAGCACGGTGACTGTAGTTCATAATACTGTATTGTACATTTGAAAGTTACTAAGAGAATAGATCTTTTTTTTTTTTTTTTGCGGTACGCGGGCCTCTCACTGTTGTGGCCTCTCCCGTTGCGGAGCACAGGCTCCGGACGTGCAGGCTCAGCGTCCATGGCTCACGGGCCCAGCCGCTCCGCGGCACATGGGATCTTCCCGGACCGGGGCACGAACCCGTGTCCCCTGCATCGGCAGGCAGACAAGAGAATAGATCTTAAAAGTTCTCATCACAGGAAGAAAAAATTTTCTAATAATGTGATGGATGTTAACTAGACTTATTGTGGTGATCGTTTTGCGATATATACAAATATAGAATCGTTATGTTGTACACCTGAAACTAATATGTTATATGTCAATTATATCTAGATTTTAAATAAAGCAAGATGGGAATTTCCTGGCAGTCCAGTGGTTAGGACTCTGCACTCCCACTGCTGAGGGCCCAGGTTCAATCCCTGGTTGGGAAACTAAGATCCCACAAGCTGCGAGGCGCAGCCAAAAGAAAAAAAAAAGCAAGAAAAAAAATGATGAAATAGGTGCTTAGTAAATACCAGATGTCTTCAGCTTTTACTATATGAGTAATTAGAAATATAAATTTTATTAAAAACCCTGGATATTCTTTTTTTTTAAGTCTTTAAGAAAAAGCAAAATTTAGCACTCCCTCTCCCCTTTTTTCCCCACTGACTTGGCCATAGAAACAGGAACTTCTAGCTATCCTTATATATTGCATGTGATTTAGGAAATAAAATCTTTTAAGGCAGGTGGAGTGCACTCCGTTAAGCAAATAGCAAGACTGCAGAGTTTTATGAAGTTCAGTGGATGTTAGATGTAGTCTTTGCAGCCACCACCCTGCCCCCCACCATATATAGGAAGGATTTTTGTACTTTTCTCCAGGCTTTGGAAACTCCATCCTAAGTATCCAGACTAGAGGGTTTCCACCTCTTTTTTTTTTCCTGATGCTGCTCTGTTCTTTCAAAACTTCTGAGGCAGAGAAGGAAATGAGGTCGCCACACCACCATGGAGCGAGACAAGAACTCCAGCTCATCCCTGTGGCTTCTAGTCTAAAAATATCCCAACTTGGCAGGCAGGAACTTTCTTCCGTCTTTCCTTCTGGTAGCAAGGCTGGAGGCAGAATTCTTTCTGAATTCTGCTGAATAGAGCACGTGTCTGTAAGAGCCATGTGCAGAGAAGAGCTGAGAGGTGTTTCCCCGGGTCCAACAGGTCCAGGGAGGACTCTTCACTGTCTCTTACTGGACGTCACTTCTTCAGCAATGAGTGTTTATTGAGGACCTGTGATGGGCCTGGTCTTGCAGAAGGAGGGAGAGACAAGATTCCAACCCAGCCCTCCTAGAGCTCACCGTCCGGGCAGAGGAGATGCTAATAATTACTTGAATCCCCCCTTTGGATAAGTGTCGCAAAGGAGATACTCAGGACCAGAGGGATCTAGGCCACTCTTATTTACAACCCAAGGCCAAAGGAAATGGGTTTCCAAGGTGACAGGACTCAGTTTCATCTTTAGAGAAGGAAGAGTCTGAGGAATTCCATGGCAGACCAGTGGTTAGGACTTCGAGCTTTCACTGCCGAGGGTGCGGGTTTGATCCCTGGTCAGAGAACTAAGATCTTGCAAGCTATGTGGTACAGCCAAATAAAATAAAAAAAGAAAAGAAAGAAAGAAAAGGAAGAGTCTGGTAAAAGTGAAGAGGTTTGAGAAGAAGGAGGTAGATGTTGATGAAAAAGGTTGGGATTTATCTCCAAAAAGGGAGGAAAGGCAAGGAGGTTCCATGTTGTTCCCTGGGCACTCTGTCAGCATAAACGTTAACCAGAATTATAGCAGATACATGAATGCTATAGCCAAGCTCTTGAAAAGGTCACTGAGATACCATCACAGCTTCAGGGGAGCCTTGAGTGATACCAGCTAGACCCAGCTGTCACGTTCATGGATTGCTGCCCACCGTTGACACCACCCCCGGGAACTCCATCCACATGTGAGGGCCAAATCTTCTTATCAGGCATTTTATTTTGGGTTAATCAACTTTCCTCTGTTGCCCAAACAACACTGTAACAGCAGTAATGGAAACTGAGATAGGGGTTGGGAGGGGGTGAACACAGCAATCTTATCAATCTCCCGTATCAACATGTTAAGTTTGGGACATCCCTGGTGGCGCAGTGTTTAAGAATCTGCCTGCCAATGCAGGGGACCTGGGTTCAAGCCCTGGTGCAGGAAGATCCCACATGCCGTGGAGCACCTAAGCCCATGAGCCGCAACTGCTGAGCCTGCATGCCGCAACTACTGAAGCTCACACGCCTAGAGCCCGTGCTCCACAAGAGAAGCCACTGCAATGAGAAGCCCATGCACCGCAACGAAGAGTAGCTCCTGCTTACCGAGTAGTAGCCCCTGCTCGCCGCAACTAGATAAAGCCCGCGCACAGCAATGAAGACCCAACACAGCCAAAAATAAATTAATTAATTAAAAAAGAAAAAAAATGTTAGGTTTTCCATTTCCAGCTCTGTGTAAAAGACGAAGAGAACAGGCTTATGGAGACATTGTTTGGTGACATCCCACGGCCTGCCCTGGCCAGCTCCCCACTATGACATTTCCCGGCACCCATGGACACATCGAGGTCCTGCCTGAAGTCTGATCTGTTGGACAAGAAACAGGCCATCAGAAACATGTGACCTGGGACTTCCCTGGTGGCACAGTGGTTGAGAATCTGCCTGCAAATACAGGACATGGGTTTGAGCCCTGGTCCGGGAAGATCCCACATGCTGCAGAGCAGCTAAGCCCATGAGCCACAACTACTGAGCCCATGTGCCACAACTACTGAAGCCCACGTGCCTAGAGCTCAAGCTCTGCAACAAGAGAAGCCACCGCAATGAGAAGCCCACGCACCACAATGAAGAGTAGCCCCCGCACACCGCAACTAGAGAAAGCCCAGGCGCAGCAACGAAGACCCAACAATGAAGAAGCCAAAAATAAATTAATTAATTAAAAAAGAAAAAAAATGTTAGGTTTTCCATTTCCAGCTCTGTGTAAAAGACGAAGAGAACAGGCTTATGGAGACATTGTTTGGTGACATCCCACGGCCTGCCCTGGCCAGCTCCCCACTATGACATTTCCCGGCACCCATGGACACATCGAGGTCCTGCCTGAAGTCTGATCTGTTGGACAAGAAACAGGCCATCAGAAACATGTGACCTGGGACTTCCCTGGTGGCACAGTGGTTGAGAATCTGCCTGCAAATACAGGACATGGGTTTGAGCCCTGGTCCGGGAAGATCCCACATGCTGCAGAGCAGCTAAGCCCATGAGCCACAACTACTGAGCCCATGTGCCACAACTACTGAAGCCCACGTGCCTAGAGCTCAAGCTCTGCAACAAGAGAAGCCACCGCAATGAGAAGCCCACGCACCACAATGAAGAGTAGCCCCCGCACACCGCAACTAGAGAAAGCCCAGGCGCAGCAACGAAGACCCAACAATGAAGACCCAATGCAGCGAAAAACAAATAAATAAATAAATAAATTAATTAATTTTTAAAAAAAGAAAGAAACATGTGACCTGGTTGGCAAAGCTTGCTGTCTCCATCCCACCATGGCTTCGAGGGAATATGAGAGACCAGACTAAGGGAACGAGGATTGGATGAGTAGGGAGGTGGTCAATAGATGCTTTGAAAAGGGTTAAGTAAGGGTCAAGTAGGTCAGAGGAATGACTCCTGGGCTTGGCAGAGTGGAGGTCATCAATGATTTGACAAGAGCAGTTTCAGGGGAGCAGTGGAGATGGAAGACGCTGGGGGAGCAGCTTAAAGAGGATGCTGGGAGAGGAAGAGGAGAACTCTTGAGAAGTTGGATTGGATGTGAGCTGGAAAGGATGAAATCCCAGATAATTCATTGTTTTTTATTATTATTATTTTTATTGGAGTATAGTTGATTTATAACATGCAGAAACTAACACAGTGTTACTCACAAAGTGAATCAGTTATACATATACATATATCCACTCTTTTTTTAATATAATTAATTAATTTATCTATTTTATTTTTGGCTGTGGTGGGTCTTTGTTACTGCACGCAGGCTTTCTCTAGTTGCGGTGAGCGGGGGCTACTCTACAGGCGATTCTTAACCACTGCGCCACCAGGGAAGCCCCCTCCACTCTTTTTAAGATTCTTTTTCTATATAGGTCAGTACAGAGTATTGATTTCCCCGTCCTATACAGTAGGTCCTTATTAGTTATCTATTTTATATATAGTCGTGTGTATATGTTAATCCCAATCTCCCAATTTATCCCTCCCCCTGCCCCAACTCATTGTTCTGGATGTTCTTGACTTCAGCAAGTGACTGGGTGGGCCATGGTGCCATTGACTATGATGGGGGTGGGCGGAGACCAAGAGCTCCTTTTGAGGACTTTTTTTTTTTTTTTACATCTTTATTGGAGTATAATTGCTTTACAATGGTGTGTTAGTTTCTGCTTTATAACAAAGTGAATCAGTTATACATATCCATAGGTTCCCATATCTCCCCCCTCTTGCGTCTCCCTCCCTCCCACCCTCCCTATCCCACCCCTCTAGGTGGTCACAAAGCACCGAGCTGATCTCCCTGTGCTATGCAGCTGCTCCCCACTAGCTATGTGTTTTACATTTGGTAGTGGATATATGTCCCTGCCTTTTGAGGACTTTTAACATGGGATGATGATCGGGCATTCACGAGAGACCAAGCAGGCAGTTGGGTAAGGCTGGAGAATAGCGAGAGCCCTGCGTTTTCTCCTCTTCTCTGAAATGTACGAAAACTATAGCGTGATCTGGGCCTGGGGATGTGACACTCACCATAACTTGCACAAAGCAGAGGAACGCGCTCGGCCCTGGACAGCAAGCTCCTGAATTCTGTGCACCTTTCCGAGCACCAGGAGACAGTAGATGTTCAATCAGTATTTTCCATCTGGATGGATGAATAACATCATGGTCCCTCCCAGTCTCCAGAAACTGGGTGACTTTCTAAAGCCCGGGACAGATGCCTTCACAGCTTAATGAGAGGCCTTACTAATTATAACGATGATACCAATGATAGAGGGATGACTTATAGTCAGGAAGGGGCAATTGCTCTTCTGAATAATTATTTAAATTGGTCACACTGTGATTGCTCAGAGGACCGTGAGAGTCAAGGTAGGAGTAGGAGGGTGCGATAGGTGATTGGAAAAATGGGAGGGAGGCAATGCCAATTCCACCAGTAAGCAGGGTTTGTTTTGGACCTCAGGCTAACTTCTTGATTTCTCCAGCCCTTTTAATTTTTTATTTTTTTTTATGGCAGTGATAGAGATCTACCACCCCAAATAGCTGTAAGCACTGCTAATGAAATCACGGAGCCTCTGTGGCAAACCAGGGAACCTAGTAAACCAGAAGTTGAGTGCTAGTTCTCAGAAGCAGAGACTTGGTGTCTATTTGAGGAGGCTTAGTGGGGCCCTGGATACCGTGAAAGAGGTCAGTCATTTTCTAGCCCAAGGCAATGGTAGGACTTGGCCTTTGAGGAAGGGTCAATGGAAAGTGATGTCCATGCTTGCTCCATTCTTTGCCAGTGTGCTCCAGGGACCTGATAGGAGAGTTTCCAGTTTCCTCTGGCTGAATTGAGCCGGTGCTGCCTGTACGGTGAAGGGCCTGTGCTAATCTCTTCTTGGCAAGTTATACAGCCCCATGATTGAAATCACCAGGAGAGCATCGTGAGGGCCCGGGGTATGTGTGCCACAGAAAGAAAGAAGGAGGAGCCAGCGTGGGGGTGACGGACAGCAATGCCACTGACACTGGAGTCTTCCTACAAGAGTAAAGTGAGGCCGTGTGGCAGGCAGCCAGGTGAGCAGCCACAAAACAATAGAGAGATAGCGACTCGCAATGGGTAAGGTGTGGAATGGCCTGACCTCTGTGATTTTATAGAAGAGGCAATGGAAGCCCAACAAGGGTTGTCCGTGTCTTCCCCAGACATTTCTCAAGAGCCAGTTACGTGCCAGAGGCTGGGCCAGTGTTTTGGTTACATATTGCTGCACAGGACATCACCCCAAGACCCAGAGGCTTAGAACAACAGTCATTTTATTCTCCCATTTCTGTGGGTTGACTGGGCACAGCTGTGTGGTTCTTTGCCCTGTACGATGATGGCTGAGGCTGTGGTCATCTGGGGTGAGACTCAGCTGGACCTTCTGAGAGGCTTATTCACAGTGACAGCAGTTGGTGCTTGGAGAGTAGCTGGGCATTTCATCCGGCATCCCTCAGTTCTTTTCTTCTCCTTCTCCTCCTCTTCCCCCTATTCTGTTCTCTTCTTTCTGGCTTCTCCAAGTGGCTTGGTCTTCTCAAAGCAGGTGACTGATTTCCAAGAGCCAGGAAGTGGAAGCTGTCAGTCCTCTCAGTCTTCTTAAGGCCTGAGCTCAGAATCCCAATTCTGCTGCATTCTGTGGGTCAAATTCAGTCCTAGAGTGTATTGGTTATCTACGCTGCATAACAAATAATCCCAAAACTTAGTGGTTTAAAATGATGATAAATATTCCTCTCTCACAGCTTCTGGATTAGTCAGGAGTCACGCAGAAGCTTTGTGGGATGTTCTGACTTGGGTCATCACATGAGATTGCAGTCAAAATGTCATCCAGAGCTGTACTCATCTGAAGGCTTGATTGGGACTGGAGGGCTCAGCTCCAAGGTGGCTCAGTCATATAGTTGGAAAACTGGGGCTTTCTGTTAGCAGGAGGACTCAGTTCTTCTGTACACAGGCCTCTCCACAGGCTGCTTGAGTATCCTCATTATACTGATGATGATCTGAGTATCCTCAGATGTCAGACCTCATCACTTCTGCCATACTCTTTTTATCACACAGACAAGCCCTGGTTCACAGTGGGAGGAGACTATGAAAGGGCATGAACGACCAGGAAGTGAGGATCACTGGGACCATCTTGGAGGCTGGCTACCATACGAGGCCAGCCCAAGATTCCAGGAAGTGGAGGAATAAACTCTACCTCTGGATGGCGGGAATGACCAAGAAGAGCTTGTAGCCATCTTTAGTCCACCAAATCCAGGCTCTAGGGGTTTAGTCAGAAGGGCTTTGTGCTCATAGAACTTACAATCTAGACCATGGTTTAGGTCCTATAGTCTAGGACCACACAGAAAACTAGTGGCAGAGAATGGATGTGTCTGTCATCTTCATTATGCAGATGACAAACCTGAGGCTCAGAAAAGACCAATCACATGCCTGAAGTCATAGTGAATAAGTGGCAGAGCTGAGATGAATACTCAGACTCTTCTGACCCCAAGCCAAGCCCTTCTTTCCCTTATCCTGTACTGCTCCTCGTTATGTTACCATGTTAACTTTTAAATAAAGGATACAAAATTGTATCTAGTGTAAAGTGACAGCTATGTAAAACAAACTATGCTTTAAAAAAGAACAGGAGGAAATACAAACAAAATGTTGACAATTGTTAATAGGTGATAAGAAAATGTGTGGTGTTTTTTTCTTCCTTCTTCTAGGTTTCTGTGTTTTTTTCATACTCTACACTGAGCTTCTATCACTTTCATCATGGAAAAACCCAAACCATTTCCTGCTGTGGTGGATCACACAGGCGCAGTGGGAGAGAGGGGTGCTGGGGGGTTGGCGGGTGGGGAAGGAGCCCTCCACCTGTGGATTTTGGTTCCTCCTCTGCTGTGTGGCAGTCATTGTGCTTCTGGTTCTTCTGAAAGGCAGTGGATGTTAATTAGCTCACCTGTGCAAACAGAGCTGGGGCCCCTCAGCTGAGCTGTGGGAAGAAGAACCTTCTTGGAAAGAAGAGCTGTGTTGTTTGCACTCCAGGAGCGTGGGGAGCAAAGGAAACTAGAGGGCTGATGTTCCCCCTTCCTGATGGGATATATCTATAATGCTGTTTTCTGGTCCAAGCTCAAGGTGACTGCCTCTCAAATAGGAGTTTTTGTACTGGGACAACATGAGAGAACATTTGAAATTGATGCTTTCCTGGAAACTCCAAGATATGTAGTCACTGTAGATAAAAGCTATTCAGTTGTTTTAAAGTATTAGACATTTTTGGTTGCCTGCAGCCATGTGATAGCTTCTTTCACTTCTATTTTTGAAGCTTAAGCATATCACCGGATTGTCTTCCTGTATGCATTACACTCCATGGCCAGGAATTTTCCCTAGAGTAAAAAAACAACAGCTTCCATTAATTGGGCACCTATTATATAAAGATGCTATACTAAGCATTTATGCCTACACTTAATCTTTACAACAACATATGATGTGGATATCTCCAATTTACAGATGAGGAAACAGGAGTTCAGGGAAGTTCAGTATCTTATCCAAAGTCACATGGCTCAGAAATGACAGAGGCAAAACCTGAACCCATGTCCAAATGACCCCAAAGTCACTAGAATAATGCTGCTTCCCTAAAGAGAACATTATAAAAAGACATTTGAAATCTTATATCCCTAAAGCCAAACTTAAGATGGCAGGTTTTTTTGGACAGTGCAACGTTCCTCTTTTTGAAAATGGACTTTGTATCAGAAACCTCTGGGTCCCACTGGAGATCTTCAGCCACTGCTGGAGTGGTCAGTTCTGTGACTGCTCCTACCAGCTTCCAGCAGGTACAGTCTGACAGTGTCTTGCCTCTGGCTCACAGCCGGTACCTCACACCCCACCCAGGGCATCTCGGTTGATGCCCACTCAGTGCCAGGCCAGTGCATCCTGGAAGCAGGGTGCAGGCCCCCGTGCAGAGCTTTTCACCAATGGGGGCAGAAACCATTGGATAAAAGTCTCCCTCTCTCTCCCCCAACCTAGAAGGTGGGTCCTGAGATATTTTTCTTAGGGCTTCTCAGTCTCTCCAAATCGAGCAGCCTGGAACATGGTCACCCCAATAAGGCATTATCAAACGCCTCTGCCTCTATCCTTGCTTTGGTTCCTGAGCCTCAGGTATGCTCCCTGGGCTCACATTCCCCAGCGATGTATTCACATGTGAGCTTTGTCTCAAGTTCTGCGTTTGGGGAACCCTGGCCAAAACAGATTCAAACATTTTCTTTGCCTAAGCTCTCACCCAAATATAGACCATCTTTGTCTTCTGAATCGCATAGGTGCTGAGTACTGTAACCACGTGGACATGGCTAAGGCTATAGCAATTTCACGCTTTTCATCTCTAATTCTGTTTAACCACCTGATTGGAAGTGGACATTTCCCACTGACTTCTAGCTACTCTATATCAGGGTATGTAAATCATGTTTTCAAGATTAAAACAAACAAACAACCTTCCCGTATGTTTAGGTGGATGTATACGTCATTAAAAGGCCAGCTGAGGGAGTTTCCTGGTGGTCTGGTGGTTAGGATTCCAGGCTTTCACTGCTGTGGCCTGGGTTCAATCCCTGGTTGGGGAGCTGAGATTCCACAAGCCGAGTGGCCAAAAAAAAAAAAAAAAAAAAGGCCAGCTGAGCCCTCCCACTTCTGCTACTTAAGGAGACATGGTACAGGGCTGGGGCCAGGACCTGTTGGCTACACTGCTGACCCTCCATCCCTGGAGTTAAAATTGTGCTCCAGGGAGATTCTGGGCAAGCCAGAGATTGAATCTCCTGTGCCGAAGTGGAGTAGAGGGCCCGGTGGCTGGAAGGCCGCGAGGATGGCGGGTGATGTCAAGGTTAGAGGGAAAGTGAGGGAGTGACTGCTGTACAGTGGATTCATTCTCTGCGTGGAGCGCACCGGGAGCGCCCTGAGAGGCAAGCAGAGAGTCAGCAGGGAAACGGAGGCAAATGTCAGTCTTTCTTCCTAGAAGTTCACTCTGGCTCTGCTCCACATCAGTTAGAAGCCACCATTCTGCCAGTGGCCCTCCCTCGGAATGACAGAGCTTTGAGACATTTATATTTAATAACCTCAGGTCTCACATGCTAATTAGCAAAGTAAATAACCGACATCAGCTGGCTGTTGGCTGCTCCTTGGTGGCCGGGAATTATTCACAGGTGTATCAACCCACTGCGTGAGGCAGTTCTTTTTTTTTTTTTTTTTATAAATTTATTTATTTTTGGCTGTGTTGGGTCTTCGTTTCTGCGCAAGGGCTTTCTCTAGTTGTGGTGAGCGGGGGCCACTCTTCATCGCGGTGCGCGGGCCTCTCACTGTCGCGGCCTCTCTTGTTGCGGAGCACAGGCTCCAGACGTGCAGGCTCCAGACGTGCAGGCTCAATAGTTGTGGCTCACGGGCCTAGTTGCTCTGCGGCATGTGGGATCTTCCCAGACCAGGGCTCGAACCCGTGTCCCCTGCATTGGCAGGCAGATTCTCAACCACTGCACCACCAGGGAAGCCCCGGGTGAGGCATTTCTAAAGCCCTGGAAGACTTCCCTCCAGTATCCCTTCCCACAAATGCTCATGTCTCCATGACGATGGTGGGAGTCCCTCTGTTCATTAACAGGTTTTTTTTGGCCATGCTGTGTGGCTTGTGGGATCTTAGTTCCCTGACCAGGGATTAAACCCAGGCCCTGGCAGTGAAAGCGCTGAGTCCTGACCACTGGGCCGCCAGGGAATTCCCCGGTTTTTATTTTAGAAGGAAAGCCAAACGAGAGAAGGATGCTCCTCCCAGCTCCGTCATCTCAGAAAGTCAGCCCAGTGGTGGTGCAGAGTGAACAGAAAGCGCTGGAGGCCACACGGCCTCAGATCATTCTCCATAAGGAACCAGAGGAGGGAAAATCCAGGAGTCGAGTGTCTTTAGAAACTCCAGCTGTATGGCCGCACCTGACCTTGTCATCACTCAGAATAGTTCGTCTGTGAAAACCTCGCCTAACCCATCCCACTCCAAATCGACACAAAGTCTGGTTCTTCCCATCTCTCCTGCCCCACAGATTTCCTCTGGGGCAGCTCCACACCCCCTTGGATTTCCTTCTATCTCCATCCAACTTAGAACACGAGATCCATCACTTCAACCCCCCCTGTTGTCAGTAACCTGCACTGTTTTGTATTTCTCCTGTTCCTGACCCTGTAAATTCTTGACTCTAGATTCTCCACACCTGGGCCCGGCTGCTGAGCCCCACATAACCATCCATCCAGCTCCGATCCTGGGAATGCCTCAAATGCATGGGCCCTCAGGGCTGCCCAGAATTCTCCCTCTCCATCTGGCAGCTCCCTCCTTCATTCCTCTCAGTGGCTTTTCCAGTTCTTCACTGTTTCCCTCAAAGCCCCTGTTACTACCTCCCACCCACTCTCAAGAGATGACTTCGCCTCTCACTTTAGAGCTAAAATAATAGAAGCCAGCAAGCAGGAATTTCCTTAACTTCCTGCCCTCCATCTATGAATGAATCTGCACCCACACCCATTCTTGTCTGCAACCAGCTTAAGTGGAAGAGCAAACCCTCTTCCTCCCCAGGGGCAGCTCCCCTGTCCCCGTGGGCTTCCTGGCGACCCTGTCCTCTCCTGCCCGGCCTCTTCATTCTGGTGTCTTAGCTCTTCTCCTCAGCCCAACTCTAGGGAGACTCTGCATCTCCAGCCCCACCTACACTGCTTTTGTCAATGGCCTCAGTAACCTTCTAATTTCCAAATCCCAAGGTGCACTGTTCAGATCTCTCCCAACTTGACCCTTCTAAGGCATATGTTGCTCCCTCCATCTCCAATCTCTTCTCCTTGGTGACAACATACTTACTTGTTATTTTTTGTTTGTTTGTTTTTGTTTTTTTTAAATCACCTCTCTGGTTTCTCCTCTTTTTTTTTTTTAAGTAGATGTATTTTATTTTATTTATTTATTTACTTATTGGCTGTGTTGGGTCTTTGTTGCAGTGCATGGGCTTCTCATTGCGGTGGCTTCTCCTGTTGCAAAGCACAGGCTCTCGGCGTGTGGGTTTCAGTCATTGTGGCACGCGGGCCCGGTGGCTCACAGGCTCTAGAGCGCAAGCTCAGTAGTTGTGGTGCATGGGCTTAGTTGCTCTACAGCATGTGGGACCTTCTGGGACCAGGGCTCGAACTCGTGTCCCCTGCATTGGCAGGTGGATTCTTAACCACTGTGCCACAAGGGAAGCCCTGGTTTCTCTTCTTAGTAGCCTTCATCTGGTCACCCCTAAAACACTATGGGGTTCCCCAGCAATTATAAATGCCTATTCTGTGTGCCATAGCTCCTGTGCTTAACGTTGCGGAAGCCTATAATGGTCTATCAATTTGTCAGTCTTTCTCTGTTAGATCTAGTGCTAAAAGGCCATCTTTATGCACTTTTTTTTTTTTTTTTACACAAATACTGTCTTCATTTCCATCCCCAGTACTCAGCACAACACCTGGTACTTACTGAGCTCTCAGTGATTGCTCGTTAAAGAGCAGCTTGTGGCACAATGGACCCCTAACCCTTTTTTTTTAGATGTATGAGTGGATCAACTTTTTGTTTTTGTGTACTTCATAACCATTTCTCCTGCCAAGAGTGCAATGCAATGTCAAAAAATTGAAGCAGGGACTTCCCTGGTGGTACAGTGGTAAAGACTCCATGTTCCCAGCGCAGGGGGCACAAGTTTGATCCCCAGTCGGGGAACTAAGATCCCACATGCTGGGTAGTGTGGCCGAAAAGAAAAAAATGGAAGTAAAAAATCGTACAGCCTTTTTTTTTTTTTTTCCAGTTTAAGTTTCATGAGAAAATAAGAATTAACTTGAAATGCCATAATTGGGAATAATCAAGTATACTGGAACCTGTAGGCTTAAGCTGGAGCCTGGGTTGAGAGAGAGACTTGGGTGATGGTTGGGGGGGAGGGAAGCAGATGCCAGAGTAATAACTTGGGTTTGAATTTCTATGACTTCTATAGGTAGAAAAGATTTAGTTCACTTTGTACATATTGTACCTATAGATCAGCTATTTGGGGGAGAAAGTAAGGAATCTTGTTTGATATCTAAATTTAGCATCACAATCCCTGGCCTTTGTCATTGGTCACTATACTGAGTCACAGACTCTAAGCTCTAAAATCACTCTTTTCATTTGTAAGTTCAAAGTACATATGTATTTATGTATATTTATTTGATTTGGTTTTCATGCCAGCCCCAGGAGGCAGAATTTGTTATTATCCCATTTTATAGACAAGCACTCAGAAGCTCAAAAGATTTAATGATATGTCTTGTTCAAGATCAAGCAGGTGGTAAGTTAGAGCAATGGAACTTAAACTCCAAGGCAGTGCTGCTATATTGAGCTGTCTTTTGGTGAAGATCAGTGATATTTGCTTCCTTTGCCTTTTGAAGTTAGCCATCCTGTTTCCGGCAGCAAGGACGGGCATTTAGGCAGGCACTGGAGCAGGCAGGTAGGAGGCCATGAATGCGTCTCTCTCTTGAGCTAGTCTTGTGATCTTGGACACATTACCAATCCTCCATGAGCTTCAGCTTCTGCATCCGTAAAATGGAGAAAATAACAACCATACCTACCACACAGGGTTCTTGTAAGGTTTCAATGAATTAATATGTGCAAAGATCTTGACGAAGTGTCTTGCCCAGAGAAACCTCTTAAAGGTAGGACGTGTTAATATTATTATGTTATTATATGTTTATTTTTCAAAGCATCCAAATTCCTCACTTTTCAGAAAGAAAGTCTTCTAAGGGTGCGTGCTAGATCTTATTGGCCTCCAGGTAAGGTTGACACTGTATGAATTAATCTAATATTTATATAGGGCTTGGCCCAGGCAAGGAGGGTTGGGGGGCACTCTGAGATGCACACTGCCAGCTTCCAGGGACCCTTGCGGTGGTGCAGCTCCAGGCACCCCACTTCACTCCCCATCCCAGCCCCAGCCCAGGTGGAGGTTTTAAGAGGTGGCCGAGACAAGCTTTGGGCTGTTTCTCTAGTGCTAACTGCCTTTGTTGCACATTTCCAGATATCCACGACCGGAACCCTCTCCATTTAAGACAAGAATTCTTCTTCCTTTGGGAAGGCCAAGTGAAGCAAATGGTGATCCCAGGCAGTGATATCTGCAACCCAGAGACTTAATCCTGATGAGGCTGATGAATGTGTGTGTCGAGCTGTTCCTGGCAAACACAGCACCTATCAGATATCACAGCAAAACAACAACAACGACAAAACCATTGTTCTTTGGAGTCAGTTTTCTCCTCATAGGACGGGTCTAGGTGGAAGGGTCTGACTTTCAAGTCGAGGCAGTGACTTCTGGGTCAGATGTGTGTCTGGGACACAGGGATGGGGACAGGAATGTATCTGGGAGGGTGGGCAGGGCTTGATGTCTTTGGAACCAAGCTCCAGAAGGGCAAGGCACCCTCCTGGGGTTATGACTGGGCCTGGTGATAGCAACGAGGAAGGGTGTGTTTGCCGTTGAAGTATTTAAGCATTGTCTCACCAGTCAGAAAACAAGACTGGCTTGTTGCTTCATCCCAGCCCAGGGCCCTTCAAACTCAGATCTCAGCATGACCCACTCAGGCAACTGTTCTGAGTTTCTCAGTAGGCGACGTCCAGCCCAACTAGCAAGTCTCCCAACCGTATTACTGATTTTGAGGATTAAAAAAAAAAAAGTTTCTCTTTATTTTTGGCAGTTGAATTTGGATTTCATTACAATGATCGACTTGTAATACGTGCCTGAGTGTGGCTCTTGTACCACCCACAGCAGAATCGCCTCAAGGGAGGGGCGTTGAAAAATGCATACTTTCCCCAGTCCCATTCCAGACACACGGAATGTCTATTAAATATGTTTAAAAAGATCCTCCAGGGTGAGGTTGAGAATGTGTCTTTGTAAGCCAATTTCTGGGATTGGACGGGAACAGATTTGCCTGACTGCCCTCTAAACCCAAACCTGAGTTAATTTGTCAAGCGGGAGACCCTTGGTTCTCGGAGACTCAGTTTCTCCTTCTGACAGAGGTAGGTTCTGTCTCCACTTGTTGCTAGGCTGCAGGAAGAGGAAATTAATATGCAAAGCGCTGGGGAGAGCGCTGCTGCAAGGCTGGGAGAGAAGAGAAGCTCCTACCTCTCCCACACCAGGCTCTCTCCCTGGTAACCCCGCCGCCGCCCCTCTCCCCAGCCCCATGGGCGGCGGCCCCTTTAACAGACCTGACCAATCGCCCGGCCATTTCCGCGGCCGCTCCTCGGCGCACTTGTAGAGAGCTGGATTGGCCGGGCCTGGCGCGCGGCCTGTTCCGCCCCCGCCGCCCTCTGGTTGGCGGCGGCGGCCGCGGGTGCGGGGCGGGTCCGCCGGCGGGGCGGGGCGGCCGGTGGCCCGGGGGCGGGCTGGCGGCAGTACTGTGGCCCGATCCCGAGCCGTAGCGGGAGCTGCGGCGGCCGTGGAGCACGGGCGCCGGCGCAGTACAATGAGGCAGCCAGTGGATCCGGGGTGAGCGCTCCCGGGGCCGGGTGGGGCGGTGGGGGGAACGCCCGCCGAGAAGGCTCAGGCTCCTCAGGTTCCGGGGTACGGTCGGGGGCCGGCGGCCGTTGGTGCGGCGGGGCGCGGGGGGCCGGGCCCCACAGGGCCCCGCCCCGCTGTCACGGTCTAGGTTAAGTTGACAGGGGCGCCTACCCGCGACGCCCCCGGGCGCACCCTTCTTTCCTTTGGGGCGGTGTGGGGCGGTGTGGGCTTGACCCCGCCGGAGGTGCCCTCCGGCCGGTCCCCGCAGCCTGCGGTCCACGGGCTCCGGGTTTGGCCCCGTCCGGGGAGGACCGTCCACAAGCAAACTAAGGGAAAACAGCTTGTAATTTTGTGAATGGGGCCCCGGGTTCCTGCCGCCCCCAGCGCTCACGTTGCGAAATGCCTGGAAGTCGAGAACCGCAGTTACTTTTACGCGGATATTTTAGAGGCTCTCTGCGCCTCGGGTTGTTTTTCTCTAGCTCCTGGAAATCGTGGGTGGCAGTGGGTGGTTTGCGTGCCTTAGACCTGAGGCGGCGGCGTCCCGAAAGCCGGGGGTTTGGAAGGTTAACAAGTGACATTGGGCTGAGGCCTAATGCCAGGTGCCGTGCCCCAGAGCTCGGGTGTGACGGCGGAGGTTGTGCTGCCGGGGAGCACACGAATGAAGCGGTGGGACCGGGGATGGACTGAACCGTCGGCTTCAGCTCCGCCTCGCACGCTGCCCAGAATGCATGGCTGACGCGGGAGTCGGTGCAGGGGAGTTTTCCCCTTTTGAAAATGGTTTTTGGAAAACTTAGCCCCTAGGTGGGTTGATGGTTACTTAAACCATCTGTTGTTATGGTTACACGGCAGCCAATGTAAGGGCAAAGTCTGTTTCCACCCTCGCTCTTCCTCCAAAGCTGTGAAGTACTTTGTCACTACGTCTTAATTGACGCTTCCCAGGGAGGGCATACTTTTTCAGAGTTGGAGGAAAAGCGTGGGCTCCATGAAGACAGGGGTGGTGCCATATTCATGTTTGAAGTTCTAGCTCTTGACACCAGGGCTCCTCTGCACAGGAATTGAAAAGAACCAGCCTTTCGCATGTTTTGATGGTTTTCATCAAAGGATTTAAAGGAGTCCTTTCAGGAGCCTGATGTAAGCTGGAAGGGAAACAATGAGTGACTTTTATATGGAAACCAACAAGGAAAAACGGAGGGGCAAATGATCCTTGAACTCTGGGATAGGGAGTGTTTGCAGAATCTAGGTTTTTGTGGGTTTTTTTTTTTCCGATGCACAGCTTGTGAGATCTTAGTTACTAGACCAGGGATGGAACCAGGGCCCTGGGCAGTGAATGCACAGAGTCCTAACCACTAGACTGCCAGGGAATTCCCAGGAGTCTAGGTTTGTGAGTTTAGAGCTCAGTGACACAGTGAAGCTTATCTCCTAGGAGGTATTGAAAGAGCAAAAGTGCCATTTCTATCAGCTCTTACCCAACCGTTAAATCATTTCAGTATTCTTTGAAATTCTTCTAAAAGTTGGTGATTGGTCTAAACTTATGGAAAACAAGCAGCCTCCTGAGGTGATGGGGGTAGGGTGGGATTTTTGCCTTTTTTTTTTTACCCACTGGGCCTCTCTGGGAGTGTCAGGGAAGGCTGGGATGGGGATGGGTAGGGGGTGTATGGAGGACTGTGGGTGAACTTGACTTGCCTGCAGATTTATCTCCAGGAAAGGTGCTGTGCCTGAGAGGAAGGAGATTAACAAACTGATTCAGTTCAGATGATGGTGGTAATTGAGACAACTGCCAAGGCACCCGAGGGCTGGACAGAGGAGGGGGAAGAGAAAGTGCAGGGGTTTGGTGGGGCTGAGGGGGCTGGACCTTGTTGGAGGTTTGAAGAGCGGGTAGAATGTCATCATGTGAGAGGACTGGAGAAATAGCTTTCGCCAAGTGTATCGTTTGTGTATTAGAGATTATGGTTTTAGAATGCTTCTGGAAAAGAAGTAGGAAAGATTATTAGGCTTTTAGGTAGAATAAATATATAGGATGTTTTGTGAACAAGTGAAATGACATGTAGTCAAAAAATATTCACTCAACTAATTTTTGTTGAGAGTTGGCTGTGTGCCAGAAACTTTGAGGCATTATGGGTATGATGGAGAAAGAAACAGGTCAAGAATTTGTTTCTACATCCATATGATTCACCTTCCCTCCGAGTCAAAGCTCTTCTGAGGATTTTCTGAAGCTCTTGAAGAAAGAAAGGGGAGAAATGCACAGAATATTAAGTAAGAACAAAACAGAACAATGGGGAAATTCTTCCTGCTGTAGATCACTTTTGGTATCAAACTGAATCTTCCAAGACTGGTTTTCTGTGTCAGGTTTGGTATCTCTTCATCCTCATATCTATTGACCAGTGTCTTTTGATAGTGTTAAGTTGTCTCTTTTTTTCCCTTTCCCCTGTCAGTTAGTTTATTGAGACGTTTGGAAGTTCATCAGCTGTCCCTGTCCTCCAGGTGCTTCCAGTTCATTTTCTTTGCCTGAGTGTCCCTCAGGGTCTGCTTTCTCCTGTCTAATCCTTATTCTCTCCTGAGTGTCCCACTTGGGAATTGCTGAGGTCACAGGGAATTGTTTGTTCCTTGATTCTGTCCCAAAGCAGAAGGTGGCTAGTATAGAAAAGAGCATTTGTTGAATTCCAGCTCTGCCATGTGCTGCTTTCTCTGTTTGTATATATATCCTTTCCCGTCCTTGAGCAGCCCTCTAAGTGAGCTAGATGCTGGTAGCCTCAATTTACAGGAGAGGAAACAGGCTCAGAGCAGTTCAGTAAATTTCCCAGGGCAATAAGCTGGTTAGATAGTGGAACAAGATTTTATTTTTTTGGCCGTACCACACGGCTTGCGGGATCTTAGTTCCCCCACCAGGGATTAAACCCAGGCCCTCGGCAGTGAAAGCACAGAATCCTAACCAGTGGACCGCCAGGGAATTCTCTGGAACAAGAATTTCAGTCTATGACTTTCTGATTCCAAATGTGCTTTTTCCATGGTACCACATTGCTTTTCCCAGAAGAAGGATGGCCGTTTATTATAGTCTAGCACAGTGCCTTCTTGGACACATGAAAGGTCAGGTTCAGAGAAGTCCAGAGAATTGCCGCAGTTAATGTGCTCATGGTGGAACAAGAGTTAGCACCATCGTGTCCTGCCTCTCTGCCCGGTGTGTTTTTGGATAATTCATGTGGCTCTCAAGAAATCTGAGTTTACTGCCATGAAAAGTTGACCAGACTTACCAGGTATGTATCCCAATGCTTCCACTTATCAGCTCCGTGACTTTGGGCAATTATTTTCTCTCTCTGTGTACCTCAGTTTCTTTATCTGTAAGTGGGACAATATTCACATTTCAACAATGCTAAGACAGTACAGTTTGTCTCATCTTAACATTTCTGAAAAGTATCTTATAATCTATGAGGTCTTAAGTTGTAGTTGGCAGTAACTCCCTTTTTCGTACGTAAAATAATGGTGTCATAGTCAGTGGGGTTCTAGGTCATATGAACCACGGTAGTACATTCTTTATCGGTAGTTGTGAGGATTACATGAAGTCACTCGTGTGTCTGGCACAGCGTGAGCACCCAGTAACAGTTGCTCCTGTCGGATGACAGAACGTATGGTTAACTGGTAGGTGGCTCTGGGGAAAAGCTAGGGAGCATCTCGTAAGATTTGCCACTTGGAGCCCAGGCAGTAATCCATGGTCTGTGGGCTGGAGGAACGTTTTTCAGTTTGCGTGAAGCTCTGTCCTTTGGCTGACTCTTGTCTGCGTGAGAAGCATTGACTTCAGGAGCTAACCAGCCGTGGACAGACAGCTCCCTTTGTCCTGCCTGTTCATTGAGTTCTTTGTCAACTTTAAATCCCAAGTTAAAAATAACTATCGTGGGCTTCCCTGCTGGCGCAGTGGTTGAGAGTCCACCTGCCAATGCAGGGGACGCAGGTTCGTGCCCCGGTCCGGGAGGATCCCACGTACCGGAGAGCGGCTGGGCCCGTGAGCCATGGATGCTGGGCCTGCGCGTCCAGAGCCTGTGCTCCGCAATGGGAGAGGCCGCAGCAGTGAGAGGCCCGCGTACCACAAAAAAAATAAAAATAAAAAAATAACTATTGTTATAAGAAGTTTGGAAATGTAGGCTGATGTGAATACTCTTATACGTGAATTTTAAAGCACCTCAAGGTTCTATGCAAGATTCCATGTTGCCTCTTGCCAAACTCCTTGTAATGCTTAATTGCATTGTGTGAAGTGTCTGTGAGGTGCCATTCATCAGAGGGATGATAGGAGGTCATGAAATCACAGAAACCCTGGGTTTCTGAGTGAGCTAGAGAGAGCACTGCAGTTGGTATTAAGAGACCTGTTTCCAGTCCTGGGGGTTTATCCTGTTATTATGTGTGTCTTGGGCACATCATTTCCCTATTCTGGATCTTGAGGGTCTCTTCCAAAATGAGGACTTGATTTCTTAGTCTCCTCCCCCACACTCACTCCAATACAGTGTCATAGATTATGTGAGTTTATGAATCTAAGGATCTGAGAAATTAAATGGTTGAAAGGAAATGAGTCTGAAGTCTCAGGTCGATGTTTGTGCTAGCGCTTTTGTAAAGAGAAAAGAACGGGTGGGTGATAACCATATGAGTAACCATCATTTATGGAGAATTACTGTGCGTACCGTTCCTACTTTTAAACCTCATCCTATGAGTAGTAGAGACTAGTGTCAATCTTATTTTAAGATGAGGTAACTGAGGTTCAGAGAAGTTAAGTAACTTGTTCAAGATCACACAGCAAGGACAAGGGCTTATAGCTGGGACTAGAACTCAAGCTTATGTTGCTCCCCAATATGAGTTCTGTGGTTGTTTCAGATGCACCCTGCCTCATTTTGGAATCTTCTGAAGCCATGTGCCCTGGAAGTTTTACCAGTTTAAAAAGTGAGATTTTCCTCTGCTTTGGGGTCATGCATTCCTAGTCTTTTATTGTGTACTGACCCCTGTTTAAATTCTGAGTTCTCATTCAGAACATCTGCTGCGTATTGGGAGAACTTTGTTAAACCTAAGGACGAACTCTATGGGAGTTGCAGAAGACTTAAGTCCTCTTTGGTTTTTCTTTGGTGAACAAAACCACAGGCCAGGTCACTGTGAGCACAGGTGGGACTGTTGAGAGAAGAATCTGACCTTTCTGTGAGGAAGCTGGTGGGGTGGGGAACAGGGTGGGCTTTGAAACAACGAGGTAACCTTTGTCTGTTGGGTTTGCTTGGAAGATTGGTTCTAAGGGCTTTACCCCCAAGACGATGATTGGAACTAACACACTGAGCCCCTCCTGGCTTATCCTAACAGTTGAGAATGGAACTGGGCAAGAGGAGCCCTCTTCAGTCACCACCTTATTTAGGATTTGAGATTTAAACCCACTGCTTGGATTGCTCCCGCAAATAACCTTTCAGAATCACAATAGGCATTTCATGAGAGTTTCATTTCACGTTTGTTACTTAAAGCTGACATAAGCTGGCCAGTTCTCTTACTCAATTTTAAGTCCTTTCTTACACCTAATGTTGTTTTTTAAGCAGTGTTCCTCAAGATGGTTCTGTATATCATGTGGGGCTTGAAATATAAAATTTAAAAATCTTTCCGCTGAAAGGACTGACTGAACTGTGATTATCACTCATTAAACAAGTATCTGTGCGTCTGCTGGAGCCAAGCATTGTGCTTGGCATTGGAAATCCAATGGGGAGCAAAACAGATGTGTTCCCTGCCGACACATAGCACATTACGTAGTCTAGACAATAAACAAGTCAGCAGACGTGTGCATTATATATATTAAATTGTGATAAGCGCGAAGTCTCCTTCCTCTGAGGAAAAAGAACAGGCCCTGAGAAAGAATAAAGGGAGGGAGGCCAGCAACTGGGAGTGTTGGGAAGAGCACCTCAAGGGAGGGAGCAGTGTGTGGCAAGTCTGGCTTCAGGGGAGGAGGGCCTGAGAGGAGGGGATGAAGATGGGAGGGGCAGGTGCATCACAGAGCAGAGGGGAGGGGCTGGGGCTCAGAGCCGGACACTGCTTGAGGCACCTTAGGAATTTCTTACAAGGGTTTGCTGACTCACAGGCGGTGGGGAACTTGGCCTGGAGGGGATGAGCTTCTGTTCTGGGTCCACATTTCCCATCATTCTGTGTGCAAACCACAGGGCAGTAGGTAGGACTGAAGTGGCTCCTGTGCACGTCCACTGGAGTCCGCTGGAGGCATCTTACTGTGGCTCAGTGTGGGACAGCCTGTAACGTGCTAACCGTCAGCCGGCACCTGGGCGGTGGGTGCAGGGCTCACCTTGAAGTCAGGGTGGACCGGAAGCATTGTTCCTCTGTCTGCAGGTGTCTGCTTTAGTGTTGGGCTGTGGGAAGTGGATTTTTAGTCTTTTTTTTCTGATAAGAGGAGGCAGAGGCCAGTGGCCTTATTACCAGGTGATCAAGCATGATGGCTCCGAGTTGCTGAAAGAAGAACCCACCTGAAGGGACATGGTGTGGTGCTTTCTCATAACCATCCCACCTCCGGTCACACAGGAGGAGAATTTCATAAAACAAGTCACTGGCTTTGTTAGTTCTTGACCTGGCTTGGGAGGTTTGGTAAAATACTATGAACCCAGCCATATCAAAGTTTATAATTACCCTACAGAATATTTGTTAGAACCGATTGAATTTGTATATAATTGCATTAGTCCTTTTTTTAAAAAAGATCTATTATTCAGGAAAAAAGATTTTGAATACACGAAAGGAAAGAATAACATAACAAGCTTCGTGTTTCTGTCACTCAGTTTCAGTAACATTTTGCTAATCTTGTTCCGAGATAGTTTCACATATGAAGCATTGTTGGCGGATTTTCTGTCACAATATAAATGTATCTTTGGGATATAAAATCACATGGTAGATATGGTTCGAGAGAAAAAACTCCTGCATGTTGCATCATTACAGGACTGGTGTTAGTAGTTGAAATTCCAAATCTGAAATGAACATTTCTTGCAAGCCCCTTATAGACTTGATTATGAAAAGTAGGCACAAAATTAGATTACCAATTAATCTGTGTATTTACTGAGAATATCAACTATATTGGACAATGTGTAGGGTATATGTACAAAGAGTAAAACAGTCTCTGTCCACATTGGCTTGTAAAATCATGGTCCCTTTCTTCCTCACAAGGAATCACAAGGTTTTATCTTCAACATTCCTGACAAATAAAATATACACAAAGCCCTAACTATGAAACTAACTAAAAAGCACTATTTTTGTGGTTCATGTTAACTTAAATTCAGATTATAGCATTCACTTATAAAATCGAGGGGAACACAGTTAATATGTTGAAAGTCTCCATATGTTAAACTTTTGTGTATTTTTTTTTTTAAGGGGAAATTCAAATCAAACAGCAAAGAACCCTGTAGCAGCACCTCTACATCTGTGCCGTCAATATGGTGGCCACTAGCCGCATGTGACTATCAAATACTTGAAAGGTGGCTAGTGCAACTGAGAAACTGAAGTTTTAATTTTAGTTAATTTTCAGTTAAATAGCTCTATGTGGCCACATTGATGGTTTTGTAAACCCTGGAGCTACACTGTTCAATCTCTATGGTAGGATAAAATCCAGCACAAACTAATTTGGGCATCAAATGGAACAGCACAGTTCACATGTAGGTCCCAAACTCAGTACATTTTAGAGAAAAGGAGTTTGATTATGTAGAAGGAAGAACTGCTTCTTGGGGTTCATTGTCTTCCTGTAAGAGCAAGGTTTTGGCAGCTCAGACACCTGGAGAAGTTAGATTTGATGCGGGATGTCTCCTGGGGCTCAGATCTTATGAAATAAGGAGTGAATCTCCCTGCTTGTGCTGCTGTTGCATTGTGGAGGGTCTCTCAGAGGTAGATGGGAGTCTGTTGAGTGACTCATGTGAAGGTTTCTGGAGGTAGAGTGACCTCAGCCTTGGGAGTTGCATTCATTGCCAGGGGGGTTTAGAGGCTCAGAGGAGACATGCCAAGGGCCTGGCTATCTTGATCACCTTTCTATCCCCAGCACATAGTAGATGCTCAATAAATGTGTTTCAAAAATGGATGACGGTTTTTAAGAATAGGTTTAAGAGCAAATAAGAAGAGCTTTAAATTTGTCTAGAAATTTGAAAAATAGTTGCCAAAGAAAGTATGTGTAATACCAGTGAGCTGCAGAGTATATACAGCCAGTACTTTCTCCTGGAGGTAGTTGACATTTGTCTTCACTGCAAATGTAAGCTGGCTTTTATCTCATCCGTTACCAAGTGCTGTTATTTTCATCTTTTAAACGTCTCTTGAATGGTTCTCTTTCTCGCCAACTTCACTGCCACCACTCTAGTCTAAACTACCATCTTTTGGCTTCGAAGACTGCAGCAGCTGCCTCCCTCCTCTCCCCACAGCTGCTTCCTCTCCTTTCTAATCTCTTCACCCCTCTGCAGCCAGAGTGGTGTCTTAAGAATTCCCGGGCTTCCCTGGTGGCGCAGTGGTTGAGAATCTGCCTGCTAATGCAGGGGACACGGGTTCGAGCCCTGGTCTGGGAGGATCCCACATGCCGCAGAGCAACTAGGCCCGTGAGCCACAACTACTGAGCCTGCGCGTCTGGAGCCTGTGCTCCGCAACGAGAGGCCACGATAGTGAGAGGCCCGCGCACCACGATGAAGAGTGGCCCCCACTTGCCACAACTAGAGATAGCCCTCGCACAGAAACGAAGACGCAACACAGCAAAAATAAATTAATTAATTAATAAACTCCTACCCCCAACATCTTCTTAAAAAAAAAAAAAATTCCCAATATAATCATGCCATGTCCTTGCTCAAAACCCTAGGAAGGCTTCCAGTTGCTCCCAGGATAAGAGCCACATTCTGAACCTGGTCTGAAAAGTGCTGCGTGATCCAGCCACTCCTGCCTCCTGCTTCAGCCTGGGCCTGTGCCTCTCTCCCCCTGGTTTATTATAGTCTAGGCACCCTTCCACTCCCAGCTGGAAGGGAGCTCTGCCTTTCAGGAACTGAGCCACCTTGCTGCTCCCTCTTCAGGAAACAGCTCTGACCCCTCACCTCGCTCCCCTTTTCTCTTTTGTCCTTTACAGCACTTCTCACTGTTGTTGTGACATATTCTTTAGGAGACATCTGCTTTTCCCCTTCCTCCAGGAGGGCAGGGACCTTGTCGATTTTGCTCATTCTTATATACCCTGTGCCTAGCTCAGTATCTGACCCATTGTACAAGCTTCTTAAATGGTTACTGGGTGAATGAATGAATGAGTGAGTGAATGCAAGCACATTGGGAACAAGGAGGAACTTGAAGAATGCTCTTTAAAACTTGGATTTAGGGCTTCCCTGGTGGCGCAGTGGTTGAGAGTCCGCCTGCCGATGCAGGGGACACGGGTTCGTGCCCCAGTCTGGGAAGATCCCACATGCTGTGGAGCGGCTGGGCCCGTGATCCATGGCCGCTGAGCCTGCGCGTCCGGCGCCTGTGCTCCGCAACCGGTGAGGCCACAACAGTGAGAGGCCCGTGTACCGCAAAAAAAACTTGGATTTATTGGAAGGATTGAATAGTTTTTAGAGTAGAATAACCTGGGAAGGGAACTGGCCGGGGTGGGGGTCAGGGGAGAGTCTTTGGGAATCTATTGTTGGAGCTGTCCAGTGGGCTTAGCACTGTCTTACAAGAGAAGTATGTCTGTGCCCTTGTCACAGACTTGAAAGGCATTTGCCTGTGAAGTTGCAAGGGTGGCCCTCCTGTCTGGCTTCCTATCCCAGCCCTCAGGAGGCATCACCCTTACTGAGTGTGTGTCCTTAGTAGCACGGGTCTCCAATTTGAGACCTCAGGGTTAGAGTCTTCCATATGCAGCCCACAGTCAGGGATGTAGTAGTCTTTTTAAAAAAATTTTGCTTATGTTTGGCTGCATTGGGTCTTTGCTACTCTGCGTGGGCTTTCTCTAGTTGTGGCGAGCAGGGGCTACTCTTTGTGGTGCGCAGGCTTCTTATTGTGGTGGCTTCTCTTGTTGTGGAGCACGGGCCCTAGAGCGCATGGGCTCAGTAGTTGCGGCACACGGGCCCAGTAGTTGTGGCTCGCAGGCTCTAGAGTGCAGGCTCAGTAGTTGTGGTGCATGGGCTTAGTTGCTCCTCAGCATGTGGGATCTTCCCGGACCAGGGATCGAACCTGTGTCCCCTGCATTGGCAGGCGGATTCTTAACCACTGCGCCACCAGGGAAGTCTCAGGGATGTAGTAGTCTTCCTCTCTTTCTAGAGAGTCAGGATTCTGCCCTGTTCATATTTGCAGTGGGAGGGAATTCTAGTTGTGCCTTGGCGGGGAAGAGACTTACAGCTATTGGGAAGAATGGAGGCAGCTGTGTGTAGACCTGGCCCTGCAGCAGGTGAGACTTGCCCTCTTCCTGAGCCGACTTCTAGCTGAGGGGAGGACTCTGCTGGTGCTCATCAGATCCTCCTGTCATGTGGGAGGGACTCGTAGGAGAAACCTGGGTCTTCACCAGAAACTTTGAATTTCTGAATAGGAAATGGAAGGACTTGGCAGAGACAGTGGTTAAATTTCTTCTACAACTTGTGATTCTGAAAGAGAAAACTGATATGGGATGTCTCTAGCTGGTTTCCTAGGCAACACGTTTTTTTGTTTTTGTTTTTGTTTTTATTTTTGGAAGGAAGGGTCTGGTTCCCTAGACCAGAGCCTCTGATAACCAGAGGGGAGGTATTTCATGGAGGCCAGAGTGATGTTTTCTGGGAGACTTGCAAACCTGGTTAAGAAGGCTTTAAGCTGATTGGGCTTCCCTGGTGGCGCAGTGGTTGAGAGTCCGCCTGCCGATGCATGGGACACGGGTTCATGCCCCGGTCTGGGAAGATCCCACATGCCATGGAGCGGTTGAGCCTGTGAGCCATGGCCGCTGAGCCTGCATGTCCGGAGCCTGCGCTCCGCAACGGGAGAGGCCACAACAGTGAGAGGCCCGCGTAACGCAAAAAAAAAAAAGAAGGCTTTAAGCTGAATATTAAGGAGACAGGAAAATTGCAGAACCAGAGACCTCAGAGACCTGGGTGACTTAGCAGCAGTGTCGACACCGAAGTGGAGCCTAGGAACTCCAAGTGGGAGCTAGCAGCAGAGCTGGTTGAGAATGCCCCTGTCGGAGGGTGTGCAGGTGATGGCTCCGTGCCCTGGAAACCTTAACAGCACAGCCAAGTAAATATGACCTGGCGGAGGGAGGGTTAGAATAGAGCAAAGTAGTGTGGGTATACCTGGCTCCAAAAGAAAACCCTATGAGAGATTCACTGTGTGTGCCCTGATCATGGAAGGCTGACGGGAAGTGTTTCAATTATGATGGAAGGAGCAGAGGGCAGGTTATTTCACCTTAGGACTCTGCCTGCCAGATTGAGGGGCAATGATTTTTCTTCATAGACAGATTTTAAAACAGGAGACCCTCGCCCCTGGCAGGTGTAGTAGACCAAGCAGATGTTTGTTAAGGTGAATTCCATGCAAAGAGGACCATGTGGTAGATTCTACCTTGCTGATAATTTTACCTTTCAGAGC
>NW_020174923.1:14175125-14194938 GCF_003031525.2 Neophocaena asiaeorientalis asiaeorientalis
GATATAATGATGACAAATAAGGAAGAGCCGGTTGACGTTGAGGATGGGGTAAAGCCATGCAGAGTACAAGGGGGCCTGTGGCTGCAGCCAGCAACAGGCAGAGAGCTTGGTTCAGGGGAGGCGGGCTCCACAGCGCCTGCTCTTCACCCTGCGGTCACTGGGGTGAGCATCTCCTACCTTATTTTGTTGCTTCCTTTGATAAAAATGACGGACCTCCTTCTCACCTGAGCTGGAACTGGAGACATTGTTGTGTACTTAATATCCAGATGCTTGTTACAAATGACCTCTGGAGCATTAGCCCATGGCAGTGACTACTTTGATGTGGCCTCTGCTTGGTTTCCCATCCTACTGTCCAGCCCCACCCCACAGAGTTAGGAGCAGAAACTCCAGTGCCTGTGCTAGGAAGTCTGAAGGGAGCTGTCCTAGGGGAAGGCGGAGCTGCCGGCTCTGGCTAAGCTCACAGGCAAGATCGAAGCGGAAAATAAGTCAAGAGTAGTAGAAAACCCAGGGGAAAGGAGTTGCTTTTGTTTTAATTTCCCAAGGTAGGCTAATGTCTGTGGGGAGATGATGAGTGATATTCGATCCTGATAGTAAAGCAGGAACATTAATTTTTTTTTTTTAAGGCTAAAACTCCCAATAGAAATGACTGTTGATCATGCTCCAAGCCAGAGACCAAACTCATTTGGTCAGCCGAGCTTTTGTCTTCAGGCTTGACTGTGACCAACAGGGGTGTAGGCAGAAGCTTAATAGCCTGAGGTGAATGTTATTTCATAAGGTCTGATCTGTGGTACGAAAATCTCATGGAAGGAAAAAACACAATTTGAGTTTCTGGATTAGGTGATGAGTTGTTTTGACAGCACAGGTAACAAGTACAGGGCCCAGGGTTTTCTGGGGCAGATGGTCAAGAGGTTCTTCCAACTATTTGAATTTATAATGCCAGAGTGTTAATCTCAAAAATTAAAATGTAATACATGTTTAAAGTATATACATTTTGACCCGCAGCTTAGAAGAAATCTTGCAGAAATTGCAGACTTAACTGTTTTCTGAAACCTTGCTCTACTGGGCCTGATAAGAATTTTTGACATTTTGTGTTATCTGTCAGAGTTGGCCTGGTAACTTCCATTTCCCTCCCCAGAAATGCTACCCTGCTCCTCCTGGGCTCCTCCCAAGCACTGCAGTGGGGTCCCCTGGCCTCTTACCCACCTCCATGCTAAGTAAGCACAGAGCAGGTGGGCACTGTTGATTGGTTAGTGTTGAGTGAGATGGGTGCTCAAGCTAAGGAAGAAAGGAGTGCTTTTTGGCCACATTTTTTCCGTTTTAGGAGTTCTTTTATACAGGTGACCAAATTGGTATTTAAAATGGGAATGAGAGGCTTTGGTTTCTTGTTTTTGCAGTGATGAGGCAGGGGCAGGTACGTGGTTCAGCCTTGTCGGTTCCTTTTCCTGCCTGTGGTTGTAGGGCTTACATCAGTATCTCTCAGTGGTGTGATGCTGTTGCTAAGGGACTGAGTGGCCCTGCCAGACGAGCAGGAAGCCTGGAAACTGGCTTTGGAACCCCTCATCCAACCACCGTGATGATTTCAAACCAGATTCTTTGAGGCTTGAGAAAGGTCTCGTCAAATAGGTTATCCCCATAGTGAGTTAATATGGGCTGGCTCTCCAGTGATCCCTTGATCATTCAGCAGATGACACTGCTTAGAAGACAGTGGCTGTGCCTGGGGACTGTCAGTGAGCAGGTCCAGACTCTTGAAGTGAGAGTCAGTCTTCTGTGAATCTCTTAAAGGAAGTCCTTACCCACTTTGCCATTCCTTTTAAGGAAGGCCTTTGAAGAATCTTAAAGCAGGTATTTGAATAACATTAAACATGATAAATTCTTAATTATAAAGTGGTTAGTTAGATTCCTTTCTCCTGGGTTAATAGTTTATAAGTCAACATGCCAGTTTTTCTTTCTTTTTTAACTTACGTAAGCACTTTTATGTTTTGGAATTTTCGTTTGTTTTTTCGATTTTTTGGTTATTTGTGGAGTGTCTAGAAAGTAACCAGCTATTTTCTCATTAACGTCTTGGTTCCAGGAGTAAAAATCCTGGCGAAGCTTTGGGAGGCCCTAGATGACTGTCATCTTCCTAGAGCAGGACCTGACCCTGCTCTCTGTCTCCTGCCCTGTCCGGACTGCCTACAGCCCACGCACCCACCATCCAAAGGGGTGTGGATCAAAACACCACCCTCTTACTCAAAACAATGCAGTGAGTTCTTTGAGTCAAGGTTTTTAACTTTGGGCAGGCGAAGGGAGAAGTCTTTGTCTTCCCGCAAATTGAATGTGAAATCTTGTGGGTATTTGTGTATGTGCATTTGGCTGCAGTGGCAGTGACAGTGGTGGCAGTGGGGTGGGGTCTTTGATGTTCATCAGGCTAAGTTACAGAAGAACTCCAGCTCTAAAGTTTCTTTATGTCTTGTCTAAAAAGCTCTGAAGCCAGCTTTTTAGAATGGAGGGACTGATTCACAGTAGGGGGAGAACCTAGAACAAGGGCTACAGGGTCCTAGCTGGTGGGAGCCCATGTGTGCAAGCCTGGCTTCTCCTCACCAGTCATCATGCCAGGCTCTCTATCCCTGGACCCCTGAGATTCTCTTTCCTCACTACTGGCCTCTTGCCCCTCCTCAAATCCCTAAGATATCCTTTGTGGGAGAGCACTGGATAAACTTGTCCTCTGAGCCAGGTATCTTGCACCATGATATTTTCTCCTTGGTTTCCTTAGTCAGTTTCTTTTGATCAATGACCCAGTCGCCCCCTGCCCCCCCACCCAAGTTCTCACAGGGCTTCTCTTTTCATTTTTCTTGGGTTTATCTCTTTTATACCATCTGCTCCTCCTCCTCCTCCTCCATTTTTTTTCCTTAATGCATTCTAAGTTAATCTGTACCCTCTCATGGGCTTTCTGTTAAGTCTGGTAATTATTTTATTTTATTTTTTTCTTGCGGTACACGGGCCTCTCACTGTTGTGGCCTCTCCCGTTGCGGAGCACAGGCTCCAGACGCGCAGGCTCAGCGGCCATGGCTCACGGGCCCAGCCGCTCCGCGGCACGTGGGATCCTCCCGGACCGGGGCACGAACCTGCGTCCCCTGCATCAGCAGGCGGACTCCCAACCACTGTGCCACCAGGGAAGCCCACGTCTGGTAATTCTTGTCTGCCACCAGAAAGGGGACCCTGAAGTAGAAAGAGGACTGGGAATCTGGTCTTTGCAACCCTGTGACTCTGCCCCTCCGGGGAGTGCCTTGGGGTCTCAGCTCACCGTTTCTAGCCCGGAAGTCCAGCGATCTGCTCTTGCAGCCTCTGACTGGTCAGGAACCCACATCTGGCATCACCGTCACTGGCTCCCTTCTTTCCTTGTGGACCTCATGTGTATCCTATGTTGTGAGCTCTGCTCATGAAAGTAAGATTCTGTTTTATATTCCTTATTCCAATTTTGCCAGAGGCAGAAAAGACAGAAGGTGTTGCTTTCAGAAAGACCATTCTTCTAGGGGCAGGCCAATATATAAGACAACACTGGTGACAGGTGTGCATTATAACAGAACCCTGTCAAATTTAAATTACAGTCAAAGATGGTCATCTTCTACCTTTGGTAGTTTGTTTCTTCCCCTCTCGGAATTTCTCCCACAGTGTTCTGGGGGCTCAGGGATCTGGCCCTGAACAGGGTTTTGGAGGAGGGGCTTCTGCTACTTCTGAGGATTCATGAGCCCTTTGGCAGCACAACACCTTCGCGTGAAGGTGGGCATGTGATCCGGAGGCTCTGCCCAGGAAACCAGATCTCTTAATTGATAGAGCCACCTCATGAGCTAGTAATGCAAGCTGTTGGGAATTACAAAAAACCTACTGTGAAATTCATCTAAAATTAATGAAGAGTCAGCACTCTGGATTTTAAATACAGAGGAAGTTATGGCCTTGGCTTTCAGTTTCCCGAGGGTGGATTATTTCTTGCCAGTCTCTAAGCCTTCAGCTGGCTTTCCTTCTCCCCATTGTGCCTGTGACTCTAGTCGGTTTACATCCCTCCTCCTCTGACACAGACCCATGTTAATGGAGAGCTACCAAAAAACGCAGTGCATTCCCAAATCAATTGTTTGGGGTTATCCATTGCACTTTTCTTTTCCATGAACACAGAGAAGTGAAAGGTCTAGTGTATTTAAAGAAAACAATAAAACGTGTGGAAAACAAAAACTTGGGAGTGAAAACCAGCTAGATGAATAGAACACGTCTGCTTTTCCTGACTTCGATTTTTTAAAAAGGAGCACTGTTCAATATTTCATTTGTATGTCAGCATGTGAAGCTCTCTAGACCAGCGCTTACATATACCATGATAAATGGCTGAGGTATTTTGAGGCTAAAATATTTACTACTTTGGTGACATGTACTTTACAGGCATCCCACCCCCCTTGATTTAATAGGAAGGATCTCTGGTCTGTATGTGCTTTTATGTGGCTTGAAAAGGAACTGAGTATTCCATTTATATAGATTTCAATTAGGATAATGTCTTTGACACATCTCACAATGGTATCTTTTCTAGACTCTTAAGATAGAATTGTCAAATTATGGCAAACAGAATTAGAAATTATTTTGAAGTTTTCTCAGCAGATTGTAATTTCTCCTTCTGTGCATGTAGTCTTTCTGGAAATAAGAGCGTAAAGGTACCTTTTTCTAAAATTTATTATTTTCCAAATACAATGGTACCTTTTGGTTTAGAAAAAATGGTAGAGGGAGATTGTAGTCCGGGAGAGCAAGCAGAAAATAGGCATTTTCAGCCTTTTATTGTACCTTTGGCCACATTTTGGAAGAAAGACCAAAAATTGCCATATATGTGAAAGAACAGTGGTAACCGGGTGGACTTGAAATGAGAGTGATATTTGAGAGTAACAAGGTCACTTTCTTCCCTGGCTTATAGGAACAAAGAATGTGTGATCACAGCGGGTCCAGCAGCCAGGGCTGGTAGGAGTGGAGAGTTCATGTAATCTGTAGGATATTTAAATTTATATGATATTTAAGTTTCCATGTTAGAAAAAGCTCATAGAGAGCAAGTTTGTTAAAACAAAAACAAAAAATTATTTTTATAAATAGAAGGGGGAATGTACAAGTATTAATTCTTACAGGATGTTGAAAATTTTTAAATGTCTAGGACACAGTATGTTGAGGGAGCCAGAGATCAGTGGGACAGTGACTTCAGGGTTACTTTTTTTTTTTTTTTTTTTTTGCGGTACGCGGGCCCCTCACCGCTGCAGCCTCTCCCACTGCGGAGCACAGGCTCCAGACGCTCAGGCCCAGCAGCCATGGCCCATGGGCCCAGCCGCTCCGCGACACGTGGGATCCTCCCGGACCGGGGCAGGATCCCGCGTCCCCCACATCAGCAGGCAGACCCTCAACCACTGCACCACCAGGGAAGCCCCAGGGTTAGTTTTTGATGTAGAAACACTCAGTTGAAGAAAAAACTTGTCCAGGAGGAAAGTTTCTATGGAGATGTGCCCTGCATCTTGAGTGATGTCCTGAAGCATTGAAGACTCAACATTAATTTTGATCTTTCTTAGGAAGCTGGATAAAATAATGTGTTTCTGAGAAAAAACAGTTATTATGAAGTGTCACAGCCTTGCAGTGAAAAATGCCAACATCCAAGAGTCCAAAGCAAATTCAAGAATCAGCATCCTGAGTGGAGACCTCGCTGACTTGCTGTCTTGATCTCAGAGGCTGCATTAACAGTGAGGTCCTGCATGCTGTCGTTGGGAACCCCGGGAATGTGAGGGATCTGCACCCGCAAGAGGAGTGTGGCAGCTGGTCCTCCGGATTCCTCGGATTCCTCCTGGGAAAAAGTGTTTGACGCCAGACAGTTCCCAGCTTGATAGAAACCAGAGGCGGCTCTGAGAAACTTTGGTTTCCCAAAATAATCCAAAGGAAAAAGTTTCACCACCCTTTAAAAGAGTGGTGTTCTAACTTCCTTTGACATACACCCCTTTTGAGCCTCTGAACACTATGAGGTCTCTCTAGAAAACCACACATGTACACACAGATCAATATTGCATGTAGACATAAGAACCCTTGGTTTACAATAAGATGCAAGTTTTTGGAGAGAATTTTAGAAAGGAGTTTGCTGCTGTTAACACAATTTTTCATTGGAGGGTTCAGGCTCTTGCTTGAAAATGTACCTTGTGGGTTGTTGGACAGTAAGTTTGAGCAGGGCTGGAACCTGCAGCCAGGCCTCATTCTGAGAAAGTCATGCGATCTGAGAGTAGTGCTTCTGGAAGGTGCAGCTCCCTGCTCCCCTCCAGAGCTGGGGCCCAGTATTTTCCATTAGGGGATTTGGGGAGAAGGTTCTTTTTGTCTAAGGGCAGTTTTGTTATGTGGAAAAGCAGCCAAATCTGCATTTATTTCCCTGGTTATTTATATGTGTTTTCCCTTAGAGTGAAAAGACTGATATAGCCTTTGACCCAGTGGGTTTGTAGAACTTGAAGTTAATTTGTTAAGTAAATCACTTGTTAGATTAGTTTTAAAGGAGGCATTGCCTGATTTATTATGGCATAACATGATTTCAGAATTCTCCCATTTGAGAATATGTTTTTAAGAAAGTACCTTGAGAAAACTGCATATATTGGATTTGTGTCCTGCTTTCAAATCCTTTGCTGCACTTCCCAACAGCCCTCCCGTATGAGACAAGCTGGGAGTGGGGTGATTCTGACACAAGGGCAGGCCCTGAAGCCACAGGTCTGCAGTCCTGCTGGTGGCAACAGCTCTTTGATTTCCACTTCTGAACCCCTGGTGGATGGTGACTTGCAGAGGAGCCTTTATTTATGCCATCAAGGTCTAAGAACTCACCACCACTCAGTATTCCCCCTTTTCCTGAAGGATCCTTATCTTTGACACAGCATCCAGATTAGAATTTCAGTTTCCTAAAAGAAATGCGTTTTCCGAGCAGAAACAACATTGTACAGAGTGGTCCTGTGACAGGAGAGGGACCATGCCTGCAGTCCTCAGCTAGGAAGGCCTGTATTCCTGGGAAAGGTATTACTCAGTAGAGATGATCTGGGTTTTAAGTTAGATCTCACTTGCTCATGGCAACAGTGTTGTAATATGTTACATTCAGGAGCTAAAACCTGATGCCCCATTTCTAAAAAGATACTCAATTGTAAATGATATAATTGATTTATCTTCTGTACTATATGGAATTTTCTGAAAAGGACATAAACAGGTTACTTAGGTGTTATATGCAGTGTTTACTCATTCATTCAACCAGTAAATGTTTTAAGTGCTGACTCTGTACAAAACTGGGGACACAGCAGCGAATAAACTATGTTTCTGCCCACCTAGAGATATATTCTGTGGAGCAAACAAGTAAGTAGCCATATAACACAGCGTTCTGAAAAATAAAGAGAATAAGGGGATGGGGAGACTGTTCTTTTAGGAGAAGGTGGCCAAGAAGGTCTTTCTGAGGAGGAAGCGTTTGAGCTGAGTCCTGCCATTATTTTTACTGCAACAAATTTGGGGGAATAACAGTTGTCTTTGAGCCCATGGAATTCAGTGAGACTTCTTTGCAGAGATTTTGACTGATTAATTTGAAGGACCTTTTGAAGAGTCAGGACTTCGGTGTCAGTGACCTTTGGAGAGAATGATCTGGCCTTATCTGGTTTAGTGCCCTCTTTTTCTTACTGTCAGTTTTCCTGTGACAAGAACAGGAGGAGAGATGAAGTTGCCTCTTGGCTGAGGTTCAAAGCAGACTGAGCATCTCCCTGCTTGCTCTCCCATTGGCTTCAAGCTCTGCCACTGAATCTAGCTTTCTGATGTTATGTGTGCCCAGTGGTCTTTAAAATGCATGAGCCCATTTGTTTATTTTTGTTTTTGTTGCCCTCACCTAGGGAGACAGATCTAAAAGACTGATGTCAAAGAGTGTGTTGCCTATGTTTTCTTCTAGGAGTTTTATGGTTTCAGGTCTTACATTTAAGTCTTTAATCCATTTTGAGCTTATTTTTGTAGATGGTGTAAGAAAATGGCCCAGTTTCAGTCTTCTGCATGTAGTTGTCCAGATTTCCCAACACCATTTATCGAAGAGGCTATCTTTTCCCCACTGTATACTCTTGCCTTCTCTGTCGTAGAGTAATTGACCATATAAGTGTGAGTTTATTTCTGAGCTTTCTGTTCTGTTCCATTGATCTATATGTCTGTTTTTGTGCCCGTACCATACTGTTTTGATTATTATAGTTTTGTAGTTTAGTTTGACATCAGGGAATGTGATACCTCCAGCTTTGTTCTTCTTTCTCAAGATTGCTTTGGGTATTCGGGGTCTTCTGTGGTTCCATACAAATTTTAGGACTTTTTGTTCTAGTTCAGTGAAAAATGCCATTGGTATTTTGAGAGTGATTGCATGGAATCTATAGATTTTGCACAGTGAGGGAAACCATCAACAAAGTGAAGAGGCAGCCTACTGAATGGGAGAAGATGTTTGCAAGTGATATATTTGATAAGGGGTTAATATCCAAATTATAATTAACTTAATATTAAAAAACAATCTGATTAAAAAATGGGCAGAGGATGTAAATAGACATTTCTCCCATGAAGACATACAAATGGCCAACAGACACATGAAAAGATGTCAATATCACTAATCAGGGAAATGCAAATCAAAACCACAATGAACTATCACCTCACACCTGTCAGAATGACTTATCATCAAAAAGACAAAAAATAACAAGTGTTGGCAAGGATGTAGAGAAAAGGAAACCCTTGTGCCCTGTTGTTGGGAATGTAGATTGGTGCAGCCACTGTGGAAAACAGTATGGGAGGTTCCTCAAAAAATTACAAATAGAACTACATATGATACAGCAATTTCACTTCTGGGTATTTACCTTAAGAAAACCAAAAACACTAATTCAGAAAGATAATTCAAAAAGATAACGTGCATCCCTACGTTCACTGCAGCATTATTACAATGGCCAAGGTATGGAAACAACCTAAGTGTCCATAGATAGGTGAATGGATAGAGATGTGTTATAGTATACAGTGGAATATTATTCAGCCATAAGAGAGAATGAAATTTTGCCATTTGCAACAACACAGCTGTACCTAGAGAGTATTATGCTGAGTGAAGTAAGTCAGAGAAAGACAAACACCGTATGATCCCACTTTTATGTGGAATCTAAAAAAATCAAACAAAACAAAACAGAAATAGATACAGAGGACAAACTAATGGTTGCCAGAGGGGAAGAGGGTTGTGGGTTGGACAAAATAGGTGAAGAGGATTAAGTGGTACAAACTCCAGTTATAAAATAAATAAGTCATGGGAATGTAATATACAACATAAGGAATATAGTCAATAATACTGGAATAATTTTTTATGGTGACAGGTTACTGGTCTTATCATGCTGCTGCCTCCATTCAAAACATTTTTTCACACGTGACATGTCAATGAACCCTACAGTTATTCCTGTTACCCCATAGTCCCAGGATACATTGATAACCGGTGTTTGTATAGGGCTGCAATTGACAGATCCATTGCCATAGACCTTCCTTTAGTCCTCAGATATCCTGTTGTTACTGTCGCCACTTGGCAGACGAGGAAACTGACTCTAAACTGGTCAAGAAAGGGAGGGTTCATATATGTATAACTGATTCACTTTGTTATAAAGCAGAAACTAACACACCCTTGTAAAGCAATTATACCCCAATAAAGATGTTAAAAAAAAAAAAAAAGAAAGAAAGAAAGGAAGGGTTCTAGCCATGTGAGGAGAAGCCTGTACAGGAGCTATTGTAGAATCCCTTTGACCCTCACACAGATGCGATGGGAAAAATAGACTTTATTTTTCCCATTTTGTAGAAGAAAAACTGAAGCTCAGAAAGATCATGTAACTTGCTTGAGGTCACACAGTTGGTGAGGGGCCGAGCTAGGGTTTGCACCCAGTCTTTCTGAGTCGGAAACTCATGCTCTTTCCGCCCTACCTGGTGCCTGCCTCACCTGCCTGAGGCCACCTGCCCCTTGCTCCCTTCTTCCTTTTGTAACTCCAGCTCCGCCCTCAGTGTTGCCTTAGTCACTTTGCCCAGCATCTGAGCCAGTGGCCCACCTGAGTCTGTGCCAGGCAGGGTGTCGTGAGCCGGGCTGTGGGCGGGCAGTGCCAAGTTGAGAAGAGCTGCTATCTCAGGTGCCTGGAGGGTTAATAGACTTTAAAACATTTAGTGACGAAGAGCTTTATACACACAGATACATACACACATATATGTACATACCTATACTTCCATATGCACACATACATACATAATGTGTGTGTGTATATGTGTGTGTGTATATGTGGATGTGTGTGTATCTGTGTGTGTGTGTATCTACATCTTCATAAAAGAAAATTAAACTGTATCCCACTCTAGCATATCAAACATACATTTACACTTTTCTTTTTTTTTTTTTTTTTTTTTTTTGCGGTACGCGGGCCTCTCACAGCTGTGGCCTCTCCCGTTGCGGAGCACAGGCTCCGGACGCGCAGGCTCAGCGGCCATGGCTCACGAGCCCAGCCGCTCCGCGGCATGTGGGATCTTCCCGGACAGGGGCACGAACCCGTGTCACCTGCATCGGCAGGCGGACTCTCAACCACTGTGCCACCAGGGAAGCCCACATTTACACTTTTAAACATTGTGTAATCTGTGTACTTACTAGTTTTTATTTTTCCCCTCATTTATCATGATTCTATTTGCATATTGCCCATTTCTATATAGTGTACATACTTGTCATTTGTAAGGACTATGTAATATTTCCTGTTAGCATGCATAGAATTCTTGGTTGACCATTTGAGTTGTTAAGCTTTTGTGGCCTGGCAAGGAACTTACCTTATAGCATTATTTCTTTAGGGAGATAAGTTCTGAGTTTGGCTTAAGAATAAGTGGTTTTTGTAAAATTGTTTTATAAGTTAGGGGTGGCTTATTCACCATAGTTTCAATGGATTTTGGCTGGAAACATATAGTAGACATTTGATGGAAAACAAACATTTGGTTTTTTGAGATTTGAGTTTACATCTTGATCCGAATTTTATAAGCAGTTATAACTAAACCTTACAAAGCCTTTTCGGGTGAGATTTATATGTCTTACCAAGTAAAACTCTTTTTAAGAACCTGAAGCAGAGAGGATTGAATTGACAAAGACAACTCTTTAAAAATTAAGGTTATCGGGCTTCTTTGGTGGCGCAGTGGTTAAGAATCTGCCTGCCAATGCAGGGGACATGGGTTCGAGCCCTGGTCTGAGAAGATCCCATATGCTGTGGAGCAACTAAGCCTGTGCGCCACAACTACTGAGCCCATGGGCCACAACTACCGAAGCCCTCGCGCCTAGAGCCCGTGCTCCCCAACAAGAGAAGCCACCGCAATAAGAAGCCTGTGCACCGCAATGAAGAGTAGCCCCTGCTTGCCGCAACCAGAGAAGAGCCCACACGCAGCAATGAAGACCCAACGCGGCCAAAAATAAATAGATTTATTTTTAAAAATTAAAGTTATCTTAAGGCTAAGAATGTAGTTACTGAATGGCAGGTGATGATTTAAAAAAAAAAAAACAACTTTTCAAACTAAACATCCCAACATTTGACCTCCACAGCAGAGGATTGGCATCAAGGAAATAGCTGCTTCTTCCCTTTCCTGGTCTTGGACCTTGGTAAAGGGACTTGACTAGACTTGTTTGATTGGCATTTCTGCCGTTACTAGTTACGATGCCTTAGGTAAGTTTCTCAACTTCTTCATCTCAGTTTACTCATTTGGAAAATGGGAACACAATTCCTGCCTCATAGGGCCATGAAGATTAAATGAAGAGTGTCTTGAAGTGTCTGAGATATAAATCTTCAGTAAAAGTTAATTCTCTTTTCTTACTCTTAACTCAAAACTTTGGGTGAATTAGTGCACACTAAATGAGCTGTTTGGGTAATGCAAAGACCCCTCATTGTTCATTTTAGGGAATAGTTACTTTTCCTTCTCCATTTTGAAGTTTCTTGTTTGTTGCCTAGTTTAAATTAGGATGCCAAAATTTGAAGAATTTTTTGTGTAGAGTAGTAAATGGAATTAAATTTCTCTTGAAAGGCATATTCCCAAAAGCAGAGCTTATGCTGACATTTCTGAGATGGTTTTGTTTCATATGTTGCTTGCACAGTATTGTTAGAAGTTCATGACTTTAAGAAAATACTTCATTATCCAAGCTCTTTCTACTGGTTTTAGGTTATTTATAAGGGACCGTTAGTCTCCCATCTGGGTAGATACGTAATAGTATCAGTTACTAAACCAGAGCTTTCAACACCTTTCTGACATCAACTCTTGGAGGTCAGCAAGTGTCTGACTTTAAGACGTCCCAAATTGAACCTACTACATTCCTCCTAAACCCAGTCCTCCTCTTATTCCCATACTTGGTGAATGGGACCACTGACCACTATCCTTCTTGTGAGCCTAAGGTCTTGTAAGCCCAAAGCCTAAGGCTCGTCCTTAAGAGCATCTTCTTCCTCACTCTGTTTCCCACCTGCTGAGTCCCATGCATTTCATCTTCTAACTCTCCCAAGTCCCTCCTTGCATTTTCAAAGCCACCTCTCTTGTCTGGGCTAACATTGTCTCTCACCTAAAATGTTGTAAGAGTCTAAATGACCTCCCTGAACCCCTTCTTGCCTCTTTTAAGTCTGCTTTCACACTTTAGCCAGAGTGAGCTTTTCAAAATATACATCTGATGACCTCCATACCTGCCTCCAGACCACATACAATAACCGTTCAGTTGTTCCTCGCCACTCTTGGGATAAAGACCAGTTCCTCAGTGTGGCCTTCAAAGCCCTGCATAACTTGGTCTGCCCACCTCTGCAGTTTCATGCTGTATACACTATACTCACATCCAAGGGGCTTCCTAGGGCTCCTCCATTAGGCCGTGCTTCTGCCTCGGGTTCATGCTCATGCCATTCTCTCCTCCGGATTGCCCCACGCTACCACCCCTTAGCCACCTGACTCATCCTTGAGATGTCAGCGTGATCCCACTTGCGCTAGGGACCCTTCCATGACTGATGCTCAGACTGAGCAGATCTCCCTGCTGGCTGTGGTCTGTTCTTTCATAGCTCTTTCATTCTTGCATTGATGATTTGATTGTCTCTCCCTGCCACCTCTGTAAGCTCCCTGAGGTCTGCTCGAGTACTGTGCTGCTTTGTGAATTGTAAGGCAGGTTACAAAGGACGAGTACTGAATGCTAAATCATGGTCTCTGCTCTCAGGGCTTAAATTCCATGTGTCCAACTAGAAAAGTTTGGCTTAAATTAAAATGTTTGTGCAAACAAAGCTGTAACAGTACATAAATTGTGAAATTAAGAGATCTACAATCAACTCCAAATGCTTGTTTTATATACCTAATAAATTGAGAGGAAAATAAGAGTTTGTTTTTAACTAGGTGTTATTTTTGAAGTTAATTTCTGTATGGTAGTACCTTGAGACACTTAAGATGAACATTTCGTGGAGTAGTTTACATTGGGAAAATCTGTGGTTAGCAACTGCCTGAGACAGCCAGTATAAAAGGGAAGACAGAGACATCAGTAAAGTCACCAGCTGATCAGTGGTGTGGATTGAACATTTGCTACAGATGGAGCCTCGTAGGGAGCCTGCACCTGCTGTAGCCTCTCCTAGTGTCTCAGTGAAGTCCCAGCTAATTGTAACCAACTTCCCTAAAGGTGGAAATATGTTCCCATAGCACACAAAAATGCGTATGCAGTATTTGGGGGTTTTATGATCTATTGCATGTATGTAATAGAACATTTACTTATACAGAGAAATGAATTAGAGGGGTGGGATAGGATAGGTAGGGCTGGGGCTGATATAGGCCTGCTGGATTGCTTTCTGCTGTAAACTGTAGTTTATTATACCACAGGAAAGTCTTCCCACCATGGAGCATATGTCCTTAATGAATTGATTGTTATCCCAAGCAGGTTTTGAGGAACCTATAACAATAGAATAAAGTATTTTATAGCCCATTCTGTGCATTACTACAGTGTTCTTTTTAAGCACTTTTCAGTGCTTTCCTGAGTTGTCTTTAGACACAAGGTCCACCCTGGAATTGATGCACCCCTGGACAGATAGGGTGAAGGTCTTTGGCTTGGCCTGTAGCCAGTGCTCAGTAAATGTCAAAAGGATGGAACACTTTCTCGAAGCACAGAGCGTCTGTAGAAAGCTTCTGTTGACTCGAGATTGATTTGTCTGTGGAAATAGCTGAACGAGGCAGTGTAGCTCTGCTAGTGAGTAGCTTTGTTACCTTGGTAAGTTGCCTAAACCACTTTCGGTCTTTTTCTTCACCTGTAAAGTGAGGAAATAATAATAGTATCTATCTCAGAGGGTTGTCAGCCTTAAATGAGATATTGTTGGTACAGCACTTAGAGCCACGTAAAATGTAACTGTTGTTACTGATTCAGGTCCGTGTCTCTCTTGGATCTCCATGACCCTTGGCCCCCCTCCCTCCCAGAAATAACTCCTGCTGCTTTTTAGTTGACTGGGGCACATACTGTTCAGTACATAAATGGTGTTCTTTGCCACGGAAATTTAAATGGCTATCATAAAGTTTTTGGAGGAAAAAAAAAAACCCTATATTTTCTCAAGAAAAGAATAACCATGATACATCTTTATTTACATAGAATATCGGCCAAACAGATAGGTTCTTTTGAGAACAAGTAGTGATAGTACCTTGGTATACTTTACTCCATGGTATCCAGGGGGAGAGAGCAATGTGGTTAATTATAACAACACTGCTATGCTGTCAGGTGCCCAAACTTTACAGTTTATGAAGTGCTATGCTATTTATTCTTCCTCCCAACAACCTGAGGGCTGTTGTTTCACCATCATGACCCTCATTTGACAGATCAGAAAATCCAGACCCGGCGAGGCTTCTTCTGAACTGGCGCTCTTTCCGGTGAGCCTCACCTGGCCCAGGTAGTGCACTTTTAGGTGTTGAGTTATCTGAGTGGGATTTTTATGGGATCCTAATTGCACGCAGATGGCCAGAAAGTTCTGCTCCTGTTTTGGCATTTTGCTTTAGCAGAGAGTACTCTCTGAGGACCCACATAAGCTGGAAGAAGAAAACCCAACAACAAACTCAGCACTAATCATCTGGGAAAGGGCAGGACACTGCTGTTAGGCAGTTATTGGACCTGTGAATAGAAAAATATCAAGATCACAACTTTACAACCTTTGATTCTTTGAAACGTCAAATGGAACCCCCGTACGGCCATCAAGTTTATAGTGCCTCCAGAATTAGATTAGACAGTTTGGAGATTAGACAGTTTGGTTTCATGCTGTGCACTCGTACGTATTTCTGGTTATGAAATGCTACTTGTGCTTATTTTCCTTGATTGTCCGAGAAACAGCTTTTTCTCTTGTTACTTTGTGCATGCAAGTTTCTTTTTTATTCTACTTGCCTTTCATTTCTGCCTTCTATTCTGTTTTGGGCCTTGAGACAGCAATGAAACAGACTTTCGGGAATGGGCAGCTCTGGAGGCCCTGGCTACAGGGTCTGGGCTGGCAGAGCGGTGGGGGTGGGGGTGGTTAGGACCAGCCGCAGGAGATGAGGCCGCAGCTCAAGGGGCAAACAGTGAAGGCAGGCGTATCAAAGATCAGGAGCAGAACTCAGTCCGATTGTGTCCTGTGCCTGTGGAAGCGGTGGCCCACCTCTGATTCCTCATTTAAAATATCTGAAGTCGTTGACTGATTAGCCTTGATGGAGATGGGCCTTTTTTTTCCTGTAGGTACAGAGCAGTAGCCTCTTACAAAGCAATTTGCCTCTCAGGTGATGCCTTCTAGTTAATAACTAGTTACTGGTGCCCGGGAATAGCTGGTACTGTGTCTCCTACTGAGCTCCTGGTGAATCCATCACCTTTTTCTGTGTGTGTGTGTGTGTGTGTGTGTGTGTGTGTGTATTTAAATAAGTGTAATGCATTCCTGATATTGCAAGTTGATTTAGACCCGTGAGTCTCAATTCTGTGGTAGGCATTGGGGTGTGTGTGTGGGGGGGGGTGCGTGCACATACATAGGGCAGTGTTTTCAAATTATCAATATATGTCTTCCAATCCCTCCTCAGTCATGATGAGCCCCGAGATGGGGAGGGGTGGCTGAGTCATCTGTGTGCAGATGTTTCTTAGGGTTTTCTGGCATAGCTCCCCTCTGCCCAATCCCAAGATGCATCTGCCCTTTGAGAGCTAGGATTAAGCAGGCACTTAGGGCTGGCCGATCAGTTGTCCCACCACAGTCTGCTGCCTGGAGCTGACTGAGCCTGATGGTTCCAACCGCATCTGCAAAGGAACCCACGGGAGCCAGGGGACTGTTTCCGGCATTTCAAAAGGCTTAACAGAAACTATACCTTAACCCAGGATAAGGACACCAAAGCTACCCAAAACATCAAGTTTCCTTGCTTTTGTTGGGAATTGCAAGTCTGTATGGTTGCCTGCGGATTCCAAGTTCTGATTGGCTGTGGATGACATAATAGGAATTTCTGAGACAGGATTGGTCTAACTCTAGACATTGTTACTAGAGCTGGTATCAGGTCTCACTCCCCAAGCTGAGCATGCTTAATTCCTTTAGAATGAGATTGACCTTGAATATGAGTGCCTCATATTTTTGATAACTTGAGCAACTAATTGTTTCTTGTTTACTTAGCTGTGCTTATCATTATCACACCTGTGGCAGTGATTTGTTTTCATAATGTTATTATGAACCCTTTGTAAATGTGGATTGTTGGCTAAAATTTGGATCAGCATTGGAATGGAAAAATAGTACACAGAGTCAATCAACTACTGTTAAACATCGTTTGTTAGACTCTTGCCAGCCTGGGGAAGAGACAGAAACAAAGGCTAGTAAAACTGCAGATCTCATTCAGTGCCCTCATTTTAAAAATGATCCTTTTAAAAGCTTTGCACTAAAAGCAAAGATAATTTACAGTGAAGCACCAACTATTAGTCTCTGTAGCCTCCTGGGATCCTGTTGATTGTATGTACTTTTTGCGTAGTTGTGTTTGACGTATGCACATAATCCCAAAGTCTGCTTTTTCATTTTGTATTATAACGTATAGGCCTTCCCATTTTTCTACTTTGCCCCTATGTTTGTCATTCTTAATGGTCACAGCTGCCTGAACTAAACCTGAGATCAGACGGGACAGTCTAGTTCAAGCGATTCGAGAAGGTAGAGACAAGCTATCTGTTTGATCCTTGGTAACATGGCTGGTGGGGTCAGCTCTGGCCAAGTCTGCATGGGTACAAAAGATATGCTCATGCCTGCTGTGGATGCTGGGAATAATAACTCACATATACTGAATGTTCTTTCTTAACCTTCCCAGCAGCCCCTGTGAGGTAGGCACTATTATCTCCATTTTACTTATATATGAGGAAAAAAGAGGCTTTTTGCAGTGACTTGTCCACAGTCACACGCCAGTAAGCAGTGGACCTGTGATCCGAAGCTGGGTCTCTTCAGTGCCAGAGTTCTCAACCAGGTTTTTCTGTGCACCATGGGGCCCGTCCAGTTCTCAGCTCACTTCAGAAAACTAACCACCTTCCACCTTAATCCTCACAACAGATACATTTGTTAATGTGTACTAGAGTCACAGAGGCTTAATATTAAAACAAGATAAAGCAAAGGCTGCAAGCAAGCAGGAGCCCCGGAGAAGGTCCTGTCCACATTAGGGACTTGCTAGTCTTCGTGGGGGCAGAGTGATGTGAAAGGCCAGCCCACGTTCAGCCTTTCCTTTAGTTCCATCCTTTAGTCAGCCTTGAAGTTTCTGAAACTTGAATGGGTACAACAATGACTACATGAGGTCGCCTGAAGCATGTGTACAGTACTTTGTGGGAGACTCAGGAGATTCTCAAGGGTCATTTTGGCTATAGATAGCTTTTTCCCCTGACCCTAGAACCTAGTCCCCACTGGAGAGTGGGCACCAAATCCTATGTGTGCTAAAATTAGACCTGTGTGACCTGCTCCATTCTCTGGGCACAGTAAAGAATTTCCCATGTTCTCCCTGATGCCTTTCTCTGTGGCAATGCTTGGAAGTCATTGCAGCATTCTCTCTGCAGCCTGGAACTGTCCCGAGAAGGGGTGTTTCCTGTGACTGCTACCTGGGCTCCTGTGAGTCTGGGAGCAGGCAGACCCAATTCCTCCGCACTTTTCCAGGGGCTTGCTTCTGTTGAATGAGAAAATTTTACACGTGAATTAAAGCAGACTCACGTCCATGGGCTGGATTGGAAACTGGAGTTCAGACTCTAGAAGTCTGATTGGGGCAGATGGGTGAAAAGTGTCTGGATTTACCCCCTGGGCCTTTGGCTTCCTAGTCTCTAGAATTGTCTTTTTCTGGAGTGTGGCCCTCATTCTAGGGTCCTGACATTAACTGAAATCAGAATGTTTTTCTTTTGGGTGTGTTATAAAGAGTGGTTCTGTGTAGTTGGAAAAGTACACTTGTACCATAGCTGTTACATTGTGGATTGCATAAGTTTTGTGAGCCTAGGAACCTATTTCCCATTTATTTTCCTTCAGGATAAATGGAGTTTGAATTTCAGACAGTTGACTTACTGATGAACTTTGGGAACTCAGTCTACTCTTGGTTGAGGATTTACTTCCTTTGGTTATTTGTGTGGTGTAAATATTGTAGGTCACCCGAGGGGCTGGAGTTGTCTAGAAGGAAGGCCTGGGGTTCAGTTCAAGCGTCACTGCCTTCATGGAGGATGCTAGGATTTGACAAAGGCAGAGGAGAGCAGGTAAGGCATTTTCAGTACAGGGAGGTGGGAAGGAGGATGGTTTTCACATGAGCCAGTAGCTCATCACACCCAGCCAGAATATTGGGAACACTTTAGCGTAACTGAAAATGAGGGTGAGTAGATAGAGGGGCTGGGTTGTATTGGGCCCTGAAGGCCGAGGAGATTAGATGAGACACAAGAACATGGTAGGTTTTTGAGCAAAATGGTGACATGATGAGAGTAGTATTTAAAGAAGGCTCGTCTGGCAGCAGAATGCCATGTGGGCTGGAGACGAGGGCAAGGGGTAAAGTCAGAAAGAAATGCTGAGGTGTGAGGTGTGAGTCAACAGGGCTTGGACAACTAAAGAGGTTTGGAGGATCAAGAAGAGAGTGTCAGAAGACTCTTTTGGTTGGGGCCTTGGTGGTTGGGAGAGCAGAGGTCCCTTGATGGATGAGAGGGAGTGAGTGGGGTCAGGATGGGGTGGGCAGGAATGAGATGGGTCTCTTGGGTTTAGAAGTGGACCTCTTTGGACCTGGATAGAGTCTGTGTGTGGGTGGAGAATAGAGAGGAATGGGTAGAAGAATTTCTAGCCAAAGAATGGGAATAGTGATTGGTGTATATAGATGGATATGGGAGACAAGATAGCAACTCATACCACCTTCCTGGTGAATAGAGGCAAGGCCATGTGCTTAGAGGGAGAAAGGAGGGAGACAAAATTGGAGGCCTAGATAAGAGACAAGGCCTAGAATCACACCAGTGGGGAATCTGACTAGGAAGTCAGTATGCTAATTCAGGAATTTCCTGGAAACAGCAAGGACATGGACCAGGTCTGCATGCTACAGCCACCTCCTGGCTGGGGTCTACAGCAACCTGTACCCAACCCTCTCCCCCCATACCCTCCCTGGCTGGGATGAAGATCCCTGGCAGTGGGAGTGGCTCACGCCCATGTACGGATGTCTCGGATGTCTCGGATATCTCGCAGGCAGTAGATAGCAGTGCTAATGACTTAGAGAGGGTGGTACAGATGATGGTTTGGTCTTGAAAACAGGCCAGCCCTTCTCTTACCATGATCTCCTCTCCATTAAAAAAAAAAAAAAAAAACCCAGG
>NW_020174923.1:14195061-14288334 GCF_003031525.2 Neophocaena asiaeorientalis asiaeorientalis
AAAAAAAAAAAAAAAAAAGCCAGGCAGAGTAGGAGGCAGATGTTTTTTTGTGAGAGGGCAGGGAGTTCTGTCCCTGGGGGGCTCTGCAGGGTGCTGTAGCAGTGAGGGCGGTGGGAATGTGGAGCAGGTGTGGTGTGAATCCACGAGAGGGTGAAGCCAAGAGGTTGTGCTTGGAGGGATGTTTGTGCAGAGTAAGAACGAAGGAAGCGTTGGGGTAGAGAGCCTGTCCTTATCACAGCCAGGGCAGAGGCAGCCCTCTTGTAGAGTCTGGCGGAAGTCGGATGGACAAATGTCATCTGTTGCCATGTCACTTGCAAGTGCTGATAATTTGCATCTTATTCTTAGCTGACTCAGCCCACTCTCCACCTTTAACTAGAGGTAAAGGATGTTTCTACAGCTGGGCTAAGCAAGACAAGTCCAGAAGGTCTAGAAGTGTTTGTTAATGTGGGATGAACTGTTACAATATTATTAGAAAAATATTTTGACTTAATTGCCTTAGGCACATTAGTTCAAGTGTACTCTGTTTCCTTTGCTTGACTTGAGCACTTGCCAAGAATATCTCTGGTGCAGAATGGAAAAGTAGGACTCTAAGTAGGACTCACAGAATTATAGAATTTAGAGCTTTCTGGAAAATTCCTTGAAGACAATGGAGGACCTCCTCCCCCTTTACAATGAAAGAACCCAAGGTTAGGAGAGGTGAAGTGGGTGAGCCCTGTCACTGTCATTTGAGGGTCTTGGTCCTCCTTGGAGCTCCTGCCCCTGCTGCCTCATGGCTTCCCTTGGTTTGTGTTTTAGTGACTGATTCCACTACCAACTGAACAGGTCAAAATCTCACACTTGGGTGGGACTTTGGGGCTGGGTCATATCACGGGGCTGCTCTCCAGGTCCTTCCCTGTCACAATCCTCAGTGGTGGTGGAGTGGGATGGGGGAAATCTCACCCATGGGACCTGTGGGCAAGTGGTTCTCTTCAGAGGGAACCACAGTGTGGACAGATGGCCATCTGGGACCTCTGCCAGGAACCTGGTATCTCTAGGCCTTCTTGCAGGTATTGAATGTGGCCTTGGGTTTCTTGCCTCCTTCCCTTTACTCATGCTCTGTCCTTCACTTGGAATGTACTCTCCACCCTGGGTCTCTGCAGTCAGCTTGTCAAATCTCCAAGGGCCAGCGCACACACCGCCTCTGGGAAGCCCTCCTTCATGCCCCTTCTCTCACCTCTTCCCCATCACTTCCTTTCTCTCACTCCCACTGTTCTGCCCTACACACACTTATACACATAGACTTCTCCAACTTGATTTTTAAAAAATTGTCTTCTTTGGGCCTCAGATTCCTTACCTGTAAATAAAATTCTGACATTAAGTATACATTTAATCAGATTTCACTGCCCTATATCAAGGTTAAGTCTACTGATGCATGTATGAAAAGTATTGTTTCTCACTGAAAAAGAAAGCCTACTTTTTTCTTTAAGTTCTCAGAGAATTTTTTCAATTTATGAAGAATTAATCCAAAATACTTTTTGCACATGGAGAAGCTGAATGGTTAATAGATAAGAGTGGATTCAGATATGTAAACTAGGTTTTCTAGTTTACTAGTATGATTTGGAGGGGGAAAAGTTCAAATACTTTACTATTTATTATAGCTAGAAAATATGATTGTCCATATCAAGTCAGTTTTTCCAAAGTTAAATGTTTGATTCTTGTATAGGGAACAGAGAACATTATGTGTGTTACATATGTTACTGTCAGTGTTTTCTAAAATGATTTCAGAGAGTAATGCTTTTAGGCTGATAGAATGAGGAAGGCTTCCTCAGGAAGTAAAAACCCAGCAACTATAAAGAAAAAGATTGAGAGATTCAACACCTAAAAATATAAAACTTTGTATGTTTAAAAAAAAAAACCCATAATGGTAAAAAGTCGGAGATGGGGAAAAATATTTTCAGCACATTCAGTAGACAAAGTGTTCATGATACATAAAGTGAATAAGAAAAACCCTTGGGCAAGAAACATGAATGGCCAGTGAATAGAAGAGAAACAGATGGTGGAAAAAAACATGAAATGATATCAAAGCATTGAGATGCCTTTTCCCCACCCATCAGATGGACAATAATTAAAAATAATGTTTATTCTTGACAAGGGTTCAGGGTGGGCACTTTATAAAAGACTTGCTCTGTACACAAGATCTATATAGAGAGCTTTTCAAGGCAGCATTTTTTCTAGTGTGAAAACTGGAAAAAACTCAAATTTCTATCAGTAAAAGAATGGTTAAGTGGATGATGGTATATCTGTACTAGGTAGAAGAAGTGTGTATGCCTGTAGATTTGTATGTATTGGCATAGGAAGGGGTCCAGGAAATAATAAGTGAAAAACAAACAACAAAGCAATATGCATAGTATGGTTACATTTAAGACTAAAAACAAAAACAGCTTTGTGTGTTTGTGTGTATATAAATGCATACAGAAGGACAGAGGATACATCCTAAACAGTTGATTTTGGGTATAGCAGGAGAAATTTTCACTTTTCCTCTCCATACATCTGTTTTTGAAGTTTTTTACAATGAGCTTGAAATTGTGTTTTTTTTTAAATTGAAGTGAAAATTTATATATGCTTATTCAACCCTGTAATTCCACTTCTAAAAATAATAAGAAAATAATAAGAGAGACAGTCAAAGGTTATGTATAGCATCATAATGTATTACAGCATTGTTTGTAATAGCAAAAAATTCCTAGTATCCTGTGTTGAAATGGTTACATTATAGAATATTCATTTTATAAAGCTATTTAAATTCATGCGTGAAAGAATCTTTGCTGACTTGAGGAAGTACTTACAAGTACAGTTAACATTTAGTAAATGCTTGCTCTGTACCAGGGACCATGCTCAGTGCTTCACCTAAATTGTTTTATTTAATCTTCTGAACCATCTTTTGCCATTCCCATTTTACAGATGGAGAAAGGGAGGCTTGGTTAGGGTAAATAATTTGCCTGAGGGTCAGACTCCCACCAAGTTGGTAGAACTGAAGCCAAAGGCCTTGCTGATACCCAGATGCTGGATTACTTCACTGTGTTATCTTGAGTATAAAAACAGATTACAGCATACATATGGTGTGACTCATTTTATAAAAATGAATCTTTCTGTGTCTTAGTTTTCTCATGGGTAAGGTGTGGGTACAATTTGATATTCTGAAGATAATTATTTTATTTTTAAAATTGACATACACTTACATATAATTATTTCCCCCAGATTACAGAAGTATTTGGAAATACCTAATTCGTAGAATTTGGAAATACCTAAAAAGTAGAAAATAAAAATGACTGATAAGCCTGTTATATGGAGAAAACTAGCATTAATGCCCCCCAGCCCTTTTTGCCTGTTGTGTGTATAGGTATGAACATTATTGAGGTACTTAATAGTTACTGCAGAATTGGTTTCAGAAAAGTTTTTGCTAATTATGTGCCAACATAATAGAGGGTTTGTCTGCAATAGAGGGTTTGTCTCCACATGCCCTTGACAGCATCATATGTTATATTTTAATGATGGAATTTGATGACCAATATTGTCTCATTGATGTGTTTCATAATTCTTTGTTGTATTTAGTCAGTTGAGCTCTTTCGTTTGTTACTGGCCATTTGAACTTTTGGGTGAATTGCCTGTTCATGTACTTGGGAAGTATCTATGGAAGATGTCTTCCTAAAGTTGACCATTGAAGACCTTAAGCAAGACTATTAGAAAGTCCTTATAAGTGGAAGTTTCAGTCTGCCTATTGGAATACGTTTTTCTTACAGGGATGAATTGGTGGTCTGTGGTTAAAACTTGACTTCCTAACCATTTGGAATTTGACTTTAAAGTTTGGCTTTAAGGGACTTCCCTGGCAGTCCAGTGGTTAAGACTCTGCATTTCCACTGCAGGGGGCTTGGGTCCGATGCCTAGTCGGGGAACTAACATCCTGAATGCCTCATGGCATGGCCAAAAAAACATAAAAAAAAAAAAAAGGAAGTTTGACTTTAAAATTTAAGGAGTGATTGGTGAAATGTACACAGGACCTCTCTTATGCAACTTCCTGAGAGTCTATAATTATTTCAAAATAAAGTTTAATTCAAGGAGTAGTAAAACTTTGGCTTCCTCCCGTAACTGAATTTGACAACTCTGACTGGAAGGGTAGGTGGGAGGTGGGAGGGGGCAATATATGACAACAGACCCAAAGCCAAATAGTGGTTAGGAAACTGCTTTGTTGTTGATGGTGTTTTTAATTTGGAAGTAATCTCAAACTTTAAAATGGTTATGGGAATTCCCTGGCAGTCCAGTGGTTAGGACTCCACGCTTTCACTAGGGTCTCAGTTCAGTGCCTGGTTAGGGAAGTAAAATCCCGCAAGCCGAGCAGCATGGCAATCAGTCAATCAATCAGTCAATCAATGGTTGCAAAAATGAAAACTGAATAAGGAACAGCATTTACTCTTTCTCAGATTCACCCCTTGTTAACCTTTGACCCCACGAGCTTTTGAAATGTGCTATTTTGTGACCCCAGCCACTACCCTCTGCTCATCCTCCTTCTGGATTTTCAGCACGACAGTCTCCCAGGTTCCAAGTACTCACTCACCTGAACAAAACTGTTTACACCCAGGTTTCAAACTTCTCAAGAACCTACAGTGGTTCTGTTTCCTAAGATTTAAATATAAATCCAGACACTTAGCCTTCAGAGTCTTTGAACAATTGATTCCATGCCTCCAAACTCCAATATTAGTCTTTCTCCCGTGCCCCCCCAGTACAGCCCTTCAGCTGCAGCTAACCTAATCTTTAGCGACTCTTGTTCTGTCTTGATTGACTCGTTTCCATCTCGGTGCCTTTCCTTGTGCTGATATTTCATGTCCGCCATATTATTTTGTTCACGTTTCTTCCTCGTTAAGTCACATACATGGCTTTTCTGCTTAAAAAAAATTTCCCAGACTTCTTTACTCTATTAGCACCACCTGATTTGGGCATACCTATCCTGAGTTTTCATTACTTTAGGGTTGTCTTGTTTTGTTTTGAACTTTCATATAGATGTCATCATACGACATCCATCTGCTGTCTCCTTGAGACCCTCCACCCTGGCCCCTCGTGGATGGCATCGGCGTTATCTTTTATAAACCGCCATAGGCCTCGTGTGGTTGTGCTGAAGGTATGACCTGGTTTTGAATGAGTTACTGTGAACTGTATTTGGATTTCATTACTGGAACCATCGATTATTATAGCAATCTATAAAGCAAAATTCTAATCATATTGATGCTTTTGAACACCTTTTTCCTTCAGGGATGTGGCCCTCTTCCCAGGTGGGCCCTCCTCATGGCAGGTAAAAGTCCATGCAGTGGCTGCAGAGGGTGAAGCTCTTGTGTACTAGTAGTATAAACCTTGTGTTGTTTTGCTGGGCTGGAAGAGACTTTGAATGGGGGTCTGGGAACCTAATAACTAATGGGAAAGGAGTTCTGAGTTTCTACCAGTCAAGGTCTAAGTGCCTTGGGAGGCTTCCCTGTGCTGGTAGTAGAGTACTTTCTTTTTCTTTTCTCTTTTTAAATGAAACTAAGCCTAGCACTAGCTCATTATCTACAATGTCAATATTGATTTTTATTTGTGAGGTGGAGTATTAACAGATTAGAATGGCTGCTGGCAATTCTCATATGCTTCATTGACTTTAAATGAATCAAGGGATGGCTATTAAGATGTACTTGAGATTTTTAGGCTAAATCAGAACTTCCTACTATGGTTGTTTCCGACCAGATTCCCCATTTCCTCTGCAGCATCAAGGTGGAAAAAATGAGCCTTGAGGCCCTTCTCTACTTTTCATGAAACCAAATGCTATTAAAAACTGCACAGATAAGAGATGTTAAGACATCCTCTGCAATACAATGCAGCTTGACTCTTTTCCGCTGCCAAGAGATGTTTTTGAATTAAGACTATTGACCGACACAGCCCATGCTAGCAGATGGTGCCCATACATCAGATGTCCAAGTGCAAGCTTGTTCAGAGACGGCAAATATCTAACAGGCCAAATTTTACAAAGATGAAGAATTTTCACATTGATTTTGAAGGAGTAGGGGTGCTCCTGAGAAATGAGACATGTTCTTCCAAACCAGGTTTGCCTCTTAAGATGCAGTATTACTGTGCTTTCTACATCTGGAGACACGTTTAATTTTCAGTCAAAGTTGCTTGCTTCCCTCCTCTTTCTCCTTCCTTCAGCACTTCCTCTAATCTAGTATATGAGTTAGAAATTAATAATAATAATGTTGATAATAATAATGATAAGGGCCACATTACTATTTGTTCTAATGTAGAAGGACCAAGAAGAGGAGTTGCTGATAAATGAGTGGCCTGAAAGGAACTCTTTTCTCTTTTTATGTCTCTGTAGGACCCTGAGATTGAATTATTTCAAATACAGCTAGAGGTAGGAAGGGCAGTTATTATTAGAAAATTAGTCCAAAAAACTCACAAAAAACAAACCTGTCAGATTCAGAGAGGTTATTATATCTGAGCTAATAAATGCCAACATTGAGTCTTGAAATAGCTCTTAATTTTTCTTTCCCTCCCTACATGAATCTTTAGTAAAAGGCAAAATATTCATTCGATTATGAAGAGAAGCACAAGTATGGATAGCTCTTCATTTTTCATTGTACAGTCTGATTTATTGTTGATTGGTTTTTCATGGACTAATTAATGATGATAACCTTTTTGAGTGACTGGAAATAAAATAAATTTCATGGATGTTTGGTATTCTAACCCTGACTCCACTGAGGTTGATAGGTTCCTGGAGTTCATGATAGGGAGGGAAGCTGGCTACTGGCTTCCTGTTGAGGCCTTTTGTTTTTTATGAGTTCAGATTAGATGGGAGCCATTGATTTGTTCCTTATTTTTAGACTGGTTAGAATAGAATCCTGCATCAATGCTGGGGAGAGAAACCCTTATTAGAGACTTTCTCTCTTTTTTTTTTCCACTTTCAAATTATTTGATTTATTCACTTAGGACTAGGCGATATCTGAGCTTCCCTTTCTATTGGAATATTCTGTGATTGAGTTTTGTTTATTTATTTTCTTACTTAAAAAATTTTTTTTAATTGGAGTGTAATTGCTTTACAATGTTGTGTTAGTTTCTGCTGTACAATGAAGTGAATCAGCTATATGTATACATATATCCCCTCCCTCTTGGAGCCCCCCCCATGCCACCCATCTAGGTCATCACAGAGCACCGAGCTGAGCTCCCTGTGCTGTACAGCAAGTTCCCACTAGCTATCTATTTTACACATGGAGGGTATTTATCTCAAACCTAATCTCCCAGTTCGTCCCACCTTCCCCTCCTGTGTCCACATGTCCGTTCTCTACGTCTGTGTCTCTATTCCTGCCCTGCAAATAGGTTCTTCTGTATCATTTTTCTAGATTACACACATATGCATTAATATACAATAGTTGTTTTTCTCTTTCTGACTTACTTCACTCTGTATGACAGACTCTAGGTCCATCCACTTCACTACAAATAACTCAGTTTCATTTCTTTTTATGGCTGAGTAATATTCCATTGTATATATGTGCCACATCTTCTTTATCCATTCATCTGTCGATGGATACTTAGTCCACGTCCTGGCTGTTATAAATAGTGCTGCAATGAACATTGTGTTACATGACTCTTTTTGAATTATGGTTTTCTCAGGATATATGCCCAGTAGTGGGACTGCTGGGTTGTATGGTAGCTCTGTTTTTAGTTCTTTAAGGAACCTCATACTGTTCTCCATAGTGGCTGTATCAGTTTACATTCCCACCAATAGTGCAAGAGGGTTCCCTTTTCTCCACACCCTCTCCAGCATTTATTATTATTGATGATGGCCATTCTGACTGGTGTGAGGTGATACCTCACTGTAGTTTTGATTTGCATTTCTCTAATAGTGATGTTGAGCATCTTTTCATGTGCCTCTTGGCCATCTGTATGTCTTTGTTGGTGAAATGTCTGTTTAGGTCTTCTGCCTGTTTTTTAATTGGGTTGTTTGTTTTTTTGATGTTGAGCTCCATGAGCTGTTCATATATTTTGGAGATTAATCCTTTGTTGCTTCGTTTACAAAAATTTTGTCCCATTCTGAGGGTTGTCTTTTCGTCTTTATGGTTTCCTTTGCTGTGCAAAAGCTTTTAAGTTTAATTAGGTCCCAGTTGTTTGTTTTTATTTTCATTACTCTGATGAGGTGGGTCAAAAAAGATCTTGCTGTAGTTTATGTCAAAGAGTGTTTTTGCTATGTTTTCCTCTAAGAGTTTTATAGTGTCCAGTCTTACATTTAGGTCTTTAATCCATTTGGAGTTTATTTTTGTGTATGGTGTTAGATAGTGTTCTAACTTCATTCTTTTACATGTAGCTGTCCAGTTTTCCCAGCAGGCAACTTATTGAAGAGGCTGTCTTTCTCCATTGTATATCCTTGCCTCCTTTGTCATAAATTAGGTGACCATATGTGCGTGGGTTTATCTCTGGGCTTTCTGTCCTGTACCATTGATCTATATTTCTGTTATTGTGCCAGTACCATACTGTCTTGATTACTGTAGGTTTGTAGTATAGTTTGAAGTTGGGGAGCCTGATTCCTCCAGCTCCATTTTTCTTTCTCAAGATTTCTTTGGCTATTCGGGGTCTTTTGTGTTTCCATACAAATTGTAAAATTTTTTGTTCTAATTCTGTGAAGAACGCCATTGGTAGTTTGATAGAGATTGCATTGAATCTGTAGATTGCTTTGGGTAGTATAGTCATTTTCACAATATTGATTCTTCCAATCCAAGAACATGGTATATTTCTCCATCTGTTTATGTCATCCTTGATTTCTTTCATCGGTGTTTTATAGTTTTCTGAGTACAAGCCTTTTGCCTCCTTAGGTAGGGTTATTCCTAGATATTTTATTCTTTTTGTTGTGACAGTAAATCTGATTGTTTCCTTAATTTCTCTTTCTGATTTTTCATTGTTAGTGTATAGGAATGCCAGAGATTTCTGTGCATTAATTTTGTATCTTGCAACCTTACCAAATTCATTGATTAGTTCTAGTAGTTTTCTGGTGGCATCTTTAGGTTTTTCTGCAAACAGTGACAGTTTTACTTCTTCTTTTCCAATTTGTATTCCTTTTATTTCTTTTTCTTCTCTGATTGCCATGGCTAGGACTTCCAAAACTATATTGAACAATAGTGGTGAGAGTGGACATCTGTGTCTTGTTCCTGATCTTAGTGGGAGTACTTTCAGTTGTTCACCATTGAGAGTGATATTTGGTGTGGGTTTGTCATATATGGCCTTTATTATGTAGAGGTAGGTTCACTCCGTGCCCATTTACTGGGGAGTTTTTATCATAAATGGGTGTTGAGTTTTGTCAAAAGCTTTTTCTGTATCTACTGAGATGATCATATGGTTTTCATTCCTTAATTTGTTAATATGGTGTATTATGTTGCTTGATTTGTGTATATTGAAGAATCCTTGCATTCCTGGGATAAATCCCACTTGTTGATCATGTATGATCTTTTTAATGTGTTGTTGGATTCTGTTTGCTAGTATTTTGTTGAGGATTTTTGCATCTATGTTCATCAGTGATGTTGGTCTGTAATATTCTTTTTTTGTGATATCTTTGTCTGGTTTTGGTATCAGAGTGATGATGGCCTCATAGAACGAATTTGGGAATGTTCCTCCCTCTGCAATTTTTTTGGAATAGTTTGAGAAGGATAGGTGTTAGCTCTTCTCTAAATGTTTGATAGAATTCACCCTGTGAAGCCATCGGGTCTTGGACTTTTGTTTGCTGGAAAATTTTTAATTAGTTTCAATTTCATTACTTGTGATAGATCTGTTTATATTTTCTAATTCTTCCTGGTTGAGTCTTGGAAAATTGTACCTTTCCAAGAATTTGTCCATTTCTTCGTGGTTGTCCATTTTATTGGCATATTGTTATTTGTAGTAGTCTCTTATAATCCTTTATATTTCTGCGGTGTCAGTTGTGATTTCTCCTTTTTCATTTCTCCCTTTTTTTCTTGATGAGTGGCTAATGGTTTATCAATTTTGTTTATCTTCTCAAAGAACCAACTTTTAATTTTATTGATCTTTGCTACTGTTTTCTTTGTTTCTATTTCATTTATTTCTGCTCAGATCTTTATGATTTTTTCCCCTTCTACTGACTGGGTTTTATTTGTTCTTCTTTCTCTGGTTGCTTTAGGTGTAAGGTTAGATTGTTTATTTGAGATTTTTCTTGTTTCTTGAGGTGAGATTGAATTGCTATAAACTTCCCCCTTAGAGCTGCTTTTGCTGTGTCCCATAGGTTTTGGGTTGTTGTGTTTTCGTTGTCATTTGTTTCTAGCTATTTTTTGATTTCTTCTTCCTTATTAGAGGCTTTCTCAATCTTAATGAGAGCTATGAACATTTTTACAAGGCATAGTAACTTTAATGGAGAGTTATAGTGAAGACTTTCATCAAGACCCATCGCCAGAACTGTTTGAGATATGCTGCTTCCTTGAAACATACCTGACTAAGGCTAAGGTTTGGAGAGCGTTTGGCTCCAAATAGCTTCCCCCCACTCCCCAAAAGTATGGGAGCATAAATGAATACATTTGCATTTACAGTATTGTCTTAGAACATAACCACATGGTGTTATAAACACTAAAGAACAGTATGAGCTTTTTGAATAGAAATTGTTTTAGTCAGCATGATAAGTAGTTCAAAATGTTACGTTATTTCATTCTAAAGTTTTGAATGGTGAAAATTTTTTTTAATTTTTTAATTAAGGTAAATTATACATAACATAAAATTTACCATTCTGTTTTTAAGTGTGCAACTCAGTAGTGTTAAGTATGTTCACATTGTTCTGCAACCAGTCTACAGACCTTTTTCATCATACAAAACCCTAACTGTATCTCCATTAAAAAACAACTCCCTATTTCCTACTACCCCCAGCCCCTGGTAACTGCCATCCTACTTTCTGTTTATTTGAATTTGACTACTTTAGCTAGCTCACATAAGTGGAATCATACAGTATTCATTTTTTTTGTAACTGGCTTACTTCACTTAGCTTAATGTCCTCGAAGCTCTCAGATCTAAGTGAGGGCTGTTTTGCTTCTGATTCATCTACTACCAGGTAGATAGATGTAGCCCTTTGGCATTCCAGCTCATTGTGGAACAGCCTCCAATTACGGCTCCATCTCAGCCAGCCCTTAACTTTGATTTCTGCTCAGGAGATCGATAAAATGAAGGTTCCAATTTGCCAGAATCATCCAATGTTTTGAGGGCAAGAGCGCCTTCTGTAGGGCTCATCCCTCTGGGGTTCTTAATTCCTTTTGGCCTGGTGGTTCCTTACTCAGTTGTTGAAGCTTCAGTGCTTTTCAGATTTTTAAAAAAATATGGATTTCATTGTTAGTTGTTTTCAGTAGAGTGGTGGACCTGATGATGGAGCCTGTTTTCCCAGACACCAGACCTCTGGCTTCAGTTTGTCAATGTTGCCTCTGCCACCCCATCCATTATGGGGCTGGACGGGGTTAATCTTTAGCACCTATTTGCTCATGACCAAATCAGACTTTTGTTTAAACATATCTCTGGCAGAAAATCATCCTATATGACAATGTGAGCTATAGGCCCTCCCCTCACAAGACTCAAAATCAGTGTTAAAACCCACGGTCTTGTGCTGGTGGCTTTGGAAGGAGACCTGCTGGGTGAGAAATAACCTTTTTTGACATTTCAATTCCTGAGGGCTTGAGATAAGATTGTCCCTTTTTTTTTTTTTTTTTTAGCCTTTTTTTAATTGAATTGAGGAGGCTACTTTTTTATGATGCTAGCTTGACAGGTGGATAACGAATTCTTATTTCCTAATCCTGCTAATCACATGCCAGCTGTTGAGAACTCAGCTTTTAGTTCCTGGTAGAGCTGTTCATGCCAGAGCACGGAAGGCAGGTACCAAGGCCAGGACAAGCAATCATAATGAGTGTCCATGACATGCTTGAGGAGGCAGATTGCTGTGGTGGCAAAGGCATCAGGACATGAGTGTCAAAAGCCTGTGTCTAGGGCTTCCCTGGTGGCGCAGTGGTTGAGAGTCCGCCTGCTGATGCAGGGGACACGGGTTCGTGCCCTGGTCCGGGAAGATCCCACATGCTGTGGAGCGGCTGGGCCCGTGAGCCATGGCCGCTGAGCCTGCGCATCCGGAGCCTGTGCTCCGCAACGGGAGAGGCCACAACAGTGAGAGGCCTGCGTACTGCAAAAAAAAAAAAAAAAAGCCCGTGTCTAACCGTCTCCCCGTCCCCTCCTCATTCAGTGCTGTGTTCTTGGACCAACCACGTAAAGTTCCTGGGCGACAGTCAGGTACTTTTCCTCTTGACCTTGGCTGTCCTGCAGTGCTGTGACTGTGGGAGGGTCGGTTTTACTGGCCCCAGCCGCCAGCTATTGAAGGATGGAGAGGAGGATGCTTGGAGGACTCCCCAGGAGGAGGAAGGAGTGGCCACTTGATGGTTTGTCTAGAACCCAAACCAGGGACTCGAGTTCCAGGACACACAGTTATCCAGCAGTTTGAGTCCTAGAAGCAGTCTTTGTTTATCTGGTCTAACCCCCTCATTTGCAGATAAGCAAACAGGGCCCTAAGATTTTCTTATATTTAAAAAGTAGTAGTGCTGCTCTAGCCTCACATGGCATGTTTTAGTGTAAAACTAGTGAGGTGGAGCTAGACTTCGGTCAGCATGGATTTGAGGGAGGTTACTCTAAACCTCTGAAGGCACTGCCTGAGCCCTGGAGAAAGACATTAGCCATGGTGAGCCAGACTACCTACTCTGGCTGGCTGCCTGGCACCTAGCTCTCTATGGGGCCCAGCTCAGGCCCAGTTGGCTGACACAGACCTCTGCGGTCAGGCCACTCAAGATGGCTGTTCTCTTGCTCTCCGTAGGTCCCCAGCCCGACCTGTGCCTGCTTCACCCACACTCTACTTACATGACTGACCTTCCTGCATGCTTGCCCCAGGCCTCAGTTAGTCATTGTTCTTATGAAAAGGGCGGTGAGGGGCATGCTCCACTGCTAGTTTCCCTGGTAACCAATGAGCAAACCTGATGTAAGTTCCCCCTATAACTGGCCGTCTTCCGTTGCCCCTGTGAGTGAAGGCTGCTGCCATGTCCTGCCCACCGTCCACCACCCAGGTGGGGTGTTGCTTCAGAACCTTGCTTCAGATATATAAGCTTCCCCATCCGTTAAACCGTTGATGTCTCCGTAGCTGCCTCCAGGGTCTTTCTTCTGTCTTGAAGCGGGGCGAGCACAGGGTTGTAGGCCTGCAGGGTGCAGCCCAACAAGACCTTAAGACAGTCTAGTCAGAGATCAGCAGAGGTCCCTTTAACCCGCAAGCCAAGGGGGCCCGACTATGTGTTGGAGGTTTGGGCAGATGGGCCCCTGATGGCCCTTCCTGGGCAGGTGCTGAGACCACAGGCTCCTGGACACACTGCTGTTTGGCCCTGTGGCCCTGGACTGGGCCTGACTTTGCCTGTGGACTCCCAGGCCATCCCACCCTCAACTATAAAAGAGCCTCTGCACTCTTGCCTTGCTCCTCAGAGGACGACTCACACTGTTCGGCCCCCCAGTCATGCTCCCTGTATGTGCACCTGTGCCTACAATCACTTTTGCTACCAGTGAAGCAGCCTCAGAGCAGCAGAGCCTTTCAGATCATCCTTTATGTTATTAAAGCAATTTAAATAAAGCTGATTTTTCAGCCTGTTGAGAATTATCAGGTACCAAACTTTTAAAATTACCTCTGTAATTTTCTTTTAAAATTACCCTTATAAAAGTAGGTGACAGTTAAATGAAAAATGTGTGTTGCATTTGGTATTTTTCTTCTCACTAAGCCAACAAACCTGTTGGCTTTGAGATAACAGGGAAGGATTGTCCTGGACCCAAGGCTGTGTCTTTCTAGCTTGCTGCCAGCTCCTGGATTTAAATTGCTTTGTCTGATTGATAGAGATCACTCCCTTTTCTTGGATCCAATGGGGATAGGAGAGCCTGAGGGTCATGAATGAGCTTGGGCAAAACTCTGTTGAAAAATTTTTATGAAAGTAATTTCTCTCAAGTATTGATACTGAAATGTGTTGTTTCAGATGTGTCCTTTTGTGTGTCCTTGTTGTGACTGGGCCCTTGAACTGTAATTCTTGTCATCACTGGGTTATTTCCTGTTTCTAGGAAATAGTTTTTCTTGCCCACCTGCCCCAGGTTCCGCCCCTCCACCAATCCCCTCAACACACACACAGGTTTACCTTTTCTCTTGTTGGTAGTATCAGTTGCTAGCATTTTGAACATGAGTATTTGGTGGAAGACTTTAACTATAGGAGTTTTTCAAATTAAAGAAACAAGCAAGGGACTTCGCTGGTGGTCCAGTGGCTAAGACTCTGCACTCCCAATGCAGGGGGCCCGGGTTCGAGCCCTGGTCAGGGAACTAGGTCCCACATGCTGCAACTAAAGATCCCGCATGCTGCTACGAAGATCCTGCGTGCCGCAACTAAGACCCAGCACAGCCAAATAAATAAATAAATAAATAAGTATTTTTAAAAAGAAAAGAAAAAAAAGAAGCAAGCAACATAATGTTGATTGTCTATGGCAGATTACTTGTGTGCGTATATCATATTGGGTTGTGTACTATCACCTGTAAACATAAACGTAGGGTTTTAGATTTGGAAAGGACTCTTGGTGCCTCATTTAACAGATGAAGATTCTGAGACCCGTAGAGGTCTTGGCTTGTTCAAGGTCCCACAGAATCAGCTGGAAAAGGAGCAAGTATCAGAAGCCCTATTTCCTGGTCCCAAGGCTGCTCTTTCCTCTCTCGCATGATGCCTCTCTCGTACTGGTGGTCTCCCCCGGCTCCCCAACACTCACCCTCCATCCTGGACATGGAGAATAGACCCATGTGTCAGGACACACCATGCCTGTGCTCATCTTCATGGCTTTGTCCCTTCTTTCTAATCACACCCATTTAACCACAACCTACCCCTCAGTTTAAAAGAGCGAGCGGGTGTCCTACCGTCCACGCTGCTCTCACCCTCCTCAGAACGCCTGAAGGTCACTCCCCAAGTGCGTTTTAGCTCCTTTGACGGGGTTTCTTTCCAGATTGTGTTCATTTCCCTCTTGTAGGACCTGTCATGATGCCTTGTTCCCAATAAATGGGCCGTAAGTGAATAGGGGGAGATGTAATGCACTGGGTGTCACAGGGTGCGCTTGGCTTCTTTTGTTTTTCTGCCCAGCTTTTCAGGTGTCTGTTTTCGCTACAGCAACTAAGCTCCTGAAGGGCAGAAAGCAGAGCCTGCATGTCTCTTGCCCTAGCTCTTAGCAGAGTTCTCAGTTGGTGGTGGGTTGCAGCATTGAGACTTCATTTTCCTGCCCTTTGATTCTTGGATTCAGTTTAAAATACAAGTTTGCTTTATCTTGAAGCCTCAGAAAATGGCCATGTCTTCATGGATGCCTAAATACTCTGGCCTTAGGGTACCTACCATTTGGGGAATAAAGAAGCTGACAGATCACAGCAGTTAGTTTACAGATTTCCCTTACCACCCTTGGATACTTTGCTCCTTATATGCAGTGGCAAGATATATGAGCATTGGTGGGAGACGCAAAAGAATTGTTAGGATTGCTGTGAAAATTGCAATGAAAGCAGTAACCCTCCAGGATTAGCTTTTTATAGCTGGAAAACCACTGGTGAAATTTTTATTCCAAGATCCTCAAAATCGCCAGGATGCTGCATTTTAGCCTGTTGGACTTCTGAAGTAATACTGGTAGCAACTGTTGTGCAGGTCTTTGAGGCCTTGCAATATAGAATTACTGATAGAAATGAGCCAGTTAAGAGGGAGGAAATGATGAGTTAGATGTTGTGAAGGAAAACAGATTGTACGGGGTTTATAACACTGGTTTGTAGTTTGCTCATAAAAGAGAATGCCTAACTGGAATTTATCTGATGAAAATTAAACCATTAAACCTGCTCAAGTAAAAACAGTGGCCATCTGCCAAGTAAAAGCATAATCACCATTTAGAAGTGAGCTTCACGTGCATTCCTGTCCACACACGACAGCGTGTCCCGTGGAGAAACCGCTTTCTGACTCCTGGTTTTCTCGCTGTTTTCACAGAGCCTGAGCCCTTGTGAAGCCGGCGATGACAAGTCTGAATGGTCGCCATGCCGAAAAAACCATTGACATGCCAAAACCGTCAACCCCCAGAGTGCACGTGCAGAGGTCCGTGTCCCGAGACACTATCGCCATCCACTTCTCGGCATCCGGGGAGGAGGAGGAGGAAGAGGAGGAGGAGTTCAGGGAGTACCTGGAGGAGGGGCTGGACGACCAAAGCATTGTAACGGGGCTTGAAGCCAAGGAAGACCTGTATCTTGAACCCCAGGGTGGCCATGACCCCGCTGGCCCTGGCGCCCAGCTCATCCTGGCAGACGGACTGTCCGTGTCCCCTGCCATCTTGCCCGTCTCCGAGAACACTGCAAAGCTGCTGGAGCCCCCTCCTGCAGCAGCACAAGTATTAAGCACGGTGCCATTGGCTCTGTCCCCGGGCTTGTCTTCGTCGGGGCCCTTAGCTAGCTCTCCCAGCGTGTCGTCCCTTTCTGAGCAGAAAACCAGTTCTTCCTCCCCGCTCTCCTCGCCTTCCAGGTCTCCCATCCTCCCTTCCAGTGCCTCGTCCTCCACCCTTTCCAGCACAAAGCCCTTCATGAGCCTCGTGAAGTCCCTGTCGACCGAGGTGGAGCCAAAAGAATCCCCCCACCCGCCACGGCACCGGCACTTGATGAAGACGTTAGTCAAGTCTCTGTCCACCGACACCTCCAGGCAAGAGTCAGATAACGTGTCGTACAAGCCACCCGACTCCAAGCTGAATTTACACCTGTTCAAGCAGTTCACGCAGCCACGAAACACAGGTGGAGATTCCAAAACTGCACCCTCTTCCCCTCTGACGTCGCCTTCCGATACACGCTCCTTTTTTAAAGTGCCCGAAATGGAGGCGAAAATCGAAGACACTAAGCGACGCCTTTCCGAAGTCATATATGACCCTTTTCAGCTTTTTAGTAAAATTATAGGGGAAGAAAGTGGCAGCCATAGGCCCAAAGCCTTATCTTCAAGTGCTTCAGAGCTCTCCAATCTGTCCAGCCTGAACGGTCACTTGGAAAGCAATAACAACTACAGCATCAAGGAGGAGGAGTGTGACTCCGAGGGCGAGGGCTTGGGGAGCGACCCTGGCGTCCCCAGGAGTGACCATCCCCAGTCCTCCGAGGACCCTGTGAGAGAGGCAGAACCGAAGAGTTCTCAGGGGAGCAGTCTGAAGGAGGTAGGCCTGAAGACCGGCTCTCTGGTTCTTGAGAGGTGCTCTCTGTCTGCCTTGGTGAGCAAAGAGGACGAAGAGTTTTGCGAACTGTACACTGAGGACTTTGATTTGGAAACGGAGGGAGAGAGTAAAGCTGAGAGGCTCTCAGAAGTCCCTCTCAAGCCAGAGGTGCTGGCGGACGATGGCACGGCTCTGGACCGTGACCACGAGGTGGACTCGGCCATGCAGCACCCCGAATTGCCCGTGAAGACTCTGGGCTTCTTTGTCATGTGTGTCTATGCGTACCTCATCCTCCCCCTCCCCCAGTACGTGAGTGGACTCTTTCTGGGCATTGGCCTTGGATTCATGACTGCAGTTTGCATGATTTGGTTTTTTACACCACCAAGTGCTCATAAATATCACAGATTACATAAAAATCTACAACACTGGAACCCAAGGTCTCTGGATATCAAAGAACCTGAGATACTGAAGGTAAGCCTCTCCGCAGTAGCTGGCTGGCATCCAGCCTCATTTTAGATCTGACTTTATTCTTTTAGTCCATTGTCACAGGTTTTTGCCCAAGCAGTGTTTTTAAGACTTTGGGATCTGTTCATTCTCCAGGCACCCAAGAGACTTGTTTGGTAAACCTCATTCTAGTTCAGGTTTTGCCAGTTCACCATGTGGTTTTTCAAGGCTCTCCATGGCTCTAGAGAGTAGCATTTCCATCCAGTTTCCATTCCAGTCTCTCTCTAAATTTGCCAGGGATTTGCTACTTGCTCAGGATTCATTATAGCTAAGTCTGTTAGGATTAAATATTCTTGAGATCTCGGAGCAGGGTTAAATACTCCTGGAATGCAAGAGAAGGGACAGAGGAAGAGAAAGCAGACTAACGTCAGGGGTGGGCCACTGCTGGCACTACTCTTTGCCCTGCACACAGTGGGGTCTGGGCTCTAGAAGGAGGCATCACTTTCCCGTGCATATCAGATCTCAGGATTTGGGCCTCCTGAGGGGCGGCCGAGGCAAACCACTAGGGTGCAGAAAGAAACTACTAGAACTTCCATTTGTGTTTATTTCTGCATATTTAAAAAGTTTCTGGTTGTGTGTTTCACAGTATACACCATATAGAAGTACAGCTGTAGCTTGTATAGGTCATAAGTCATAGGCACATACACACTTCTTTGTATATATATATTTTAATTTTGGTAAAATACACCTAACAGAATTTACCATCTTAACCATTTTTAAGTGTACAGTTCAGCGGTATTATATTTAATATTCATTCACATTGTTGTACAGTCATCACTACCATCCAGCTTGTAAAACTGAAACTCTAAACCCACTAAACAATAACTCCCTATTTTCCGTTCTGCCTGGCTCCTGGTAACCACCGTTTTACTTTCTGGTTTTTTTATTTTGAATACTCTAAGTGTGTCATATTAGTGGAATCACACAGTATTTGTCTTTTTGTGACTGGCTTGTTTCACTTGGAATAATGTCCACAAGGTTCTTACCTGTTGTAGCATATTGCAGAATTTTGTTCCTTTTTTAAGGCTGAATAATATTCCATTGTATGTCTATACTTACTACATTTTGCTTATCCATTCATCTGTTGGTGGACACTGGGTTGTTTCCACATTTTTGCTATTGTGAGTAATGCTGCTATGAACGTGGGTGTATAAACAGGTTTTCAAGACCCTGCTTTCAATTCTTTGGGGTATGTACCCAAAAGTGAAATTGCTGGATCATATGGTAATTCTAATTTTGATATTTTGAGGAACTGCCGTACTATTTTCCACAGTGGCTGTACCATTTTACATTCCCACCAATAGTGTACAAGGATTCCAGTTTCTCCACATCTTTGCCAACACTTGTTATTTTGATAATTTTTTTATAATTCAAAGCTTGTTTGGTTTCTCTGTTAATAGGTTTGTCCTCCTCTCTGTTTAAATGAGTGCTCAAAAAATGGCACCATGATCTCTATTTATTACAACACAAAAACGAAAACAAAAACCCCACAACAAAACAAGGGGAAGAACTCTCAGGGTCCAAAATACTGTTTGTCTTATTTTTTTTTTTAATTTCATAACCTTTTTTCCTTATTTAAAAAAAAATGCACTATCAATGTTTAAAAAACCACAGAAAACCCAAAGGAAAAAGATATTCTTTATCACACTAGTGGGAAGGAATTATAGTTAATATATAATATATACATATATGTAAATATATATTTGGTATATATCCTTGTTTTTTCCTACATTTCTGCATGTATGAGTACATATAGCACACACATTCACACTCATGCACTCTTTTTGTTTTGATTTAATAGGATCATATCTCAGAGATATTGCAGGTTTGGTTCCAGAGCACCACAATAAAGCAAAATATTGCAGTAAGGGAGTCATACGAATTTTTGGCTTCCCAGTGCATATAAAAGTTATGTTTACACTATACTGTCCTCTGTTAAATGTGCAATAGCATTCAGTCTAAAAAAACAGTGTATATATCTTAATTTAAAAATACTTCATTGCTACACAATATTGTAAATAAACTATCCCTCAGTAAAATAAATTTTTTTTTAAAGTTATTGCTAAAAAATGTTAACCATCACCTGACAATTCCGGGTTGCCACAAACGTTCAATTTGCAAGAAATACAACATCAATGAAGCTTAGTAAAGGGAAACGCAATAAAATGAGATATGCCTGTGTTTTGCAGTTTAGTCTTTTTTTTTTTCCCTTTCACATGGCAATACGTTATGAGACTGTTTCTTTTTTAAGAGAAGCTGGTGCTGAATCTTGAGGCTATGGCACACTTAAGCTTAGCATTAATATAAGAAGTGGAGCAAAAGTGACTCATTATGCATGGTTGCTAAACTTTTTTGATAGGGTGGTGCAGTGACTACCTGAATTACATGCCCTCTAAGGAAGTTAGCGCTAACTTTAGCAAAGAAAAATGGTACTTACATTAACTCCAGTGCCTAATGACTGACTGCAGTATTCAGTTTAAACTGGTTTGAGCTCATAATTGTCTTGGGAAGATTTTACTTTTAATCCAGTCAATCTTTAATGCTGAGTCCAATTTACTAAGTAGTCTACTGATTAATCAGGAACTTACTACCTACACAGAGGATGACAAAGTTATAGCACAGTGTGGTTGTTTTGATTTGATCATTGAAACAGTAAAGGCAGCACTACGATGCTGAGCACCGACAGAGGGCTGAGTGTTGGGTATATTATCTCATTTAATCCTCATCACAACCCTTTTCAGTTAAGTTGTGTGCTCATGAGGACATGAAGGCACAGAGAGGGAAGTTACTTGCCCAGGGTCACGTAGCTAGTGAGTAGGGGAGCCATGCAGGACTGACTCTTTCCTTTCTTTCTTTCTTTCTTTTTTTTTTTAAGGAAGGTGTTTCGCCCTTGATGCCTGGGATAAATGTGGTTTTTTGTTTCTTTTTTAAATAAATTTATTTATCTTTGGCTGCATTGGGTCTTCGTTGCTGCACGTGGGCTTTTCTCTAGTCACGGCGAGCAGGGGGCTGCTCTTTATTGTGGTACGCAGGCTTCTCATTGCAGTGGCTTCTCTTATTGTGGAGCATGGGGTCTAGGCGCATGGGCTTCAGTAGTTGTGGCATGCGGGCTCAGTAGTTGTGGCTCACGGGCTCTAGAGCACAGGTTCAGTAGTTGTGGCACACGGACTTTGTTGCTCCACGGCATGTGGGATCTTCCCAGACCAGGGCTCGAACCCGTGTCTCCTGCATTGGCAGGCGGATTCTTAAACCACTGCACCACCAGGGAAGTCCCGGGCCTTGGTTTCTTTATAAAACGGTTCTGTGAACCTGTTTCTGGGGGGAGTTGAAAGAGTCATTTTTTGAATATGGCTTGATTCCAGGGATTCGTCAGCTGGTTTGAGTTATTTTCTGTGCATCTGATGCTATTTAGTTGTTTTTTTATAAAGGATATGATGCAATTCTTGAGGGCAGGTATGGAAAAATTTTTAAACATTCACTGATATAGGAGGCTATAAAACCTCACTCTGTGATAAAACTCTCTAGTACAGAGGCCTAGCCCCTTGATCCTGCATACTTCCTGCCCTAAGTAGACTACATCTGGAAGCCCATGAACCAGTCAGGCGGGGAGCTTGGTGCTCGGGACTGTTTTAGGAGACCATGTGATTTTAAACCTCTGAACAATGTAAGTTCTCATCGGTGGGCCTCGGCAGTCCTTGCAGCCTGGACTGAGAGTCTGGTTCCTTTATTGGCTTCATAAACAATTCAAGGAGCATTGCAGTTTTGTTTTGTTTTTTTGATGTGCCTTCACATGACAAGGAAACGGGAGGAGAAAAGTAAAGCTTTTCTGTACTTTATCCAGGTGATTTTATTATTCCATCCATACTGCAGACATTTGTGTTTACAAATGACACTGCAGCAGTGATGAGTGTGTGGGCTGGTGAGCCAAAAAGACTGCTTTGCAGCCAAGTAGTAACTCTTCTCAAAGACTGCTGTGGGGTTGGTTAGGCCTCATGGTACCCTACCACCTCCCCAGTAACCCCACCAATCAGCAGCTCTACTGTCTGGAATAGAAGCTGTCGAAGCCTCTGTGAGGCCAAAGAGCTGTCACAAAGTCCACAGAATAACTCTCAGAACCTTCTCCAAAGCCTGCTTGTTCTTAATGATGGGAATTCATAGCTAATACGAAGCAGCAGTTAGGAGAAAGATGTCACCACCTGCTTTCATAATAAAGTGACATGTGAATGCATGAAAGCCGGGGGAAGACCAAAATGTTAGGAGAAGCTAATGGGACTTACAGCATGGGGGTCTGGGTAAGTTAGCTCCTGGCGGGGCCTTGTTTGTGCCACTGAGTCCAGGGGCGGCATTGTGAGCAACACCCCTAGGTGGTAACCTTCCGGGGGTTTTACTTTGGGTGACTAGCTAGATACCCTGAACTAGGGGCCCTGGGAAAGAATGGGAGAATGAGGCATTTAGAGTCAGCATGTTGCACTTGGGATGTTTGCCTTGCTGAGTGTTCTTAAGCAAGTTGGATGCTCTTTCTTTTCCAAGAATGTACTTGTCGCATGACCAGGAGTATACATACAGTCAGTCTCCATATCCTCAGGTTCCCTGTCCCCATACTCAACCAACTGGGGATCAAAAATATTTGGAAAAAAATTCCAGGAAGTTTCAAAAAGCACAACTTGAATTTGCTGCATGCTGGCAACTATTTGCATAGCGTTTACATTGTATTTACAACCATTTACATAGCATTTACCCTGTCTTAGGTGTTATAAGTAATCTAGAGATGATTTAAAGTATATGGTGTGGGGGCACTTCACTGGTCCAGTGGGCAGACTGCATGCTGTCAATGCAGGGGGCCCGGGTTTGCTCCCTAGTTGGGGAACTAGATCCCGCACGCATGCCTAAAGTAAGAGCCCGCATACTGCAACGAAGATCCCATGTGCTGCAACTAAGGCCTGGCGCAGCCTAAATAAGTAAATATTCAAAAAATAATAAAGTATATGGGGGAGGGCTGTGCGTAGTTTTTATGCAAATACTACACCATTTTATATGAGGGACTTGAGCATCTGTGGATTTTGGTATCTGCGGGGGTCTTGGAACCAGGCCCCCTTGGATGCTGAGGCACGATTGTATTTAATTCAGTGCCGTTCTTGCACACTAAGTTTCCACATGTCTATAATGAGAAACTTCCTGAAGATTTCAAAAGGTTCTTGGGTTTATGTTTGAGTGTATGACATGTAGTTGTGAATTACATTCATGAGTAAATTCTTTATCTCAGACTTATAAACCACCTGCAGAACACAGCAGTAGGGTGTTGGTTTCAGGAGTGATGATGTGTCTCTTTTTGAAAGATATGGCCTAGAAGGTTGACTAATATTACATTTACACCATTGCAAAACTAACAAATTAATTTTGGAGAACCTTTTTTCCTTAGGTCATGTCATATTTAGATATTTAATAAGAGGGATAGGTTTTTATAATAATTGCATTCCCTAAATACAGGCTGTGGTTTTGACATATAAAAGAATACTTTTTAGGGAGAACATTATCAGTTTTGAGAAGAAATTCTAAATTGTAAGTTTAATCTCAATTTCATGCAATTCTTTCTTTTCAGAAATTAGAGTGAGCAAACTTTAAGGCAAAAACAGCCTCATTATATACAGCCAAAAGAGACTCACTGCATACAGCCAAAAAAGGTTGCTCTTTTTTGGTGTCTTATAATCCTTAATACAATGAGTACAAGAAATAAAAAAAAGTATTTCTTTCCATGTTGTACTTAACTGAAAATATCCTGCCCCTCTAATGGGTCACTTAAGTTTCTGTGTTTGGCATTTATAATCATGGCTATTTCCCAGTGCCCCTTGTTGCTTAGGGGAGTTTGTCGGGTGCGGTGTTTCATTGCAGACACTCTCACTTGCAAGCAGGTACCCCATGTTTTGAGTTGGTTGGAGAAGCAACTGTGGGGAAAATGCTTCCTGAATTACACAGGAGCAATGGTAAGGATGTCAGGTGGCCCCAGCATGATTTTTTTCATCTTTTATTTTTTAATGTTTTATTGTAGGGGATTTCAAGTATATACAAAAGTAGAGAGAAGAGTATAATGAATCCCCATGTATCCAATACTCAGCTTCAACAATTATCAACATTTTGCCAGTTTTCCTCTTAACCTATTAACTTATGGCATGGCTGAACCGTAATTCTGGTCCACCTATAGGTAACTGCAGTTTTGTAGCATCATTTCCTTGGGAAAATGCATCCTGAATTCCAGCTAGCTATTGGAGGACCATCCTTTCTGGCTTTGTTCCAGGTGTCATCTGTGGAGTGAAGAGAGAGGCTGTGAGCATTGTGGGTCTGAGATTTCTCAAATCATGTTTTTTTTGAAAAGTAAAGTATTAATCATGAAAAAATATCAATGCTATATACCATTTCACTTCTAAATTTTATATGTAATATATAAAGAAGATACAAAATCCATCGAAGATTGTTCTTATTGTGCAATAATTAGCCTTTCGTTTGCCATCCCCCCAAAGACAAGGAGATTGTAAGCAGGATGGCCCCAGGGCATGAGCATGTTGTCATGTTGATGCCCCAGAGGCTCTTGTGAACTCTGATTCATTCTGTTTCTCCTTTCAGTGGTTTCCAAAATGGGTTGCTGAAGGCACGATCCAAGAAGAAAATATTAAAGTTTCTTTTTGTATATATTTTTACTCTTTTTATCTATAAGAACGTAAAAAAGCCTTGCTAATATTTAACATACAGATGACCATATGTTGACCTTTGGTCAAAATCCTTGGAAATTATCAAGAAGACTGTTTGAAATACGGATTTACATCCATTATCATTAACAGTGAGCCTCACCCTAAGTATATATATTGAGCCTTGATGTGTCAGCTGAAGATAGTACAAAGCTGTCAGAAAGCCAAAACTAATAGTGAAAAGGCTAATTATTTCATTTTTTGCTCTTTATTTCTATTTTTAATTTTTATAAAAGCTGTATTATATTAGAACATGTATATAATTTATAAGTAAATGTCTACATTCTGAGTATATACTCAGAAAAATTTAACTGACAGGATATGTGATCTAAAGCTGATCTACTAATTTATTTGCTTGCTGATCTATTTTATAATTTCAACACTTGTTAATGTGATTTAATGTTTATCGTGTATTCACATAACTCAGACCTTGATTATTTTATTGGTTCATCTGATATGATGTTGTTTTTCTGTCTAATTTACATGCTTGTTATCTCCTACCTCTACCACTGTCTGCCAAGTCACATACCTGAATTTACAAGGTGCTGCCCTAAAGGATAGGAAAAACTAGGATAAAGGCCATTTTCCCAGGCAGAGACTGTGGCTTAAGCCCTGACTCCAGTGTGTCTGGTGACACTACTGTGAAGGTGACCTTGAAGCAGGCAGTTGGAGGATGTGGATAGTATTGATGCTGGCGCTTCCCTCCTTTAATGTACTTTTTTTTTTAAGATACTGTCTTCAATCAGCATTTATTTTGAATGTTGACTATTTGCTTGAGGCTATCATTCATAGTGTGAGTTCTGTCTGTAGGTCTGTCTTTCATGGGTAAAGTCAAATTAGCATCTAAAGTTCTGTAAAGTTTAGTAGACTGTTCCTGCCGTATTCTCTAAGTCCATGACCTGTGATATTATGTTTTGACTGATGACTCCAGTTCTAAACCATTAACACATCAAAAAGGGTTTGAGCCTGGCAAAGAGAAAGCCCTGCTTATGTTTTAGTTTGGGAGACAAATGAAAAATAATCACACTTTTGTGTGATTTTTCAGAGATGTTTTTCAGCGGCAAGGGACCTTGTGGGTCCTGGCTCTGTTCTTATGTTTAGGATTTGCTCCTTCCCTGATAGAGTAGATGAAGGAATGATGCAGGGGATCTGAGCGGCAGGGGCCTTGAGGCCAGCACAACCACGTGACAGGAGGGTGTCAGCCCAGGCACCCCACGCACTGAAGATAGAGAAATCCCCATTGCGTCCTCAGGCCAGAGGGATGGCACATTTCTTTGGTCACCTGAGCATCAAGCTGGTGAAGAGAGCATTGGCCTTGACCTCCTGACTGGCACTGTAACTGAAAGTGAACACAATAATAATTCTTCCAGACTTTATTATTTTGCAAAAGGTTCATTGTAGCTTTTAATCTTTCCAAGTATTAAACGCGTCCCTTTATAGATTGTGGTTTGTACTTTCAGCCAGACATGGCTTCTAAATCCAGCGGAGAATTGAAGAGAAACCCCTGACCTTTTACAACTGGGATCACAGGACCAGTCTGTGGGCCAGACAGCTGCAGCCCAGCTGACTGCGGTCATTGTCCCCCAGTGGCGGGCACTGTCTCTGTTTTGACAGTTCCAACGTCAGAAAGAAACAAGGCTTGTCTGAGACGCTCTAGTGTGGGTTGAGAGCATCTCTGAGTTCTTTAGTGGAGTTGTTGAAATGGAATGAGTTGCTAACTGTATCTGTACCTCTTTAGACCCACCCACATAACGAAACAAAGTTGGAGAAAGATCTTACTTGGTAAGGAATTCAGGGTGAAGACTTTTAGAACAGCTGCGCAGTGGACAGTTGGTCACTATTTGGGGAACACGATGAAGACCTTGGAGTTGCTGCACTGCTCACAAGATTGGATATTTGGTCGCTTAGGTGTGGAAATTCCATGTGCAGCTTAACCCAGGGAGTAGGTCAAGCCCCAGGTAAAATTTAGCTGATTGGTAGTATCCAAAGGCAGTCAGGGGACTTCCCTGGTGGTCCAGTGGTTAAGATTCCATGCTTCTGCTGCAGGAGCTGCAGGTTGGATCCCTGGTCGGGGGACTATGATCCCACACGCTGCATGGGCCACAAAAAAAAAAAAGGCAATCAGGGTTTGCACTGGGTAATTGCTTCCTGCAAGGGCAACCTGGATTTGAGTCAGTAGGGGTGCATTAGGGGGCAGAACAGGGAACTCGGAAAGCAGTCGTGCCTGGCCACCTGTTGGCCTGAGCCTCCCAGTGGCCAGTCTGCATCCTGGATGCCTGACAATGTGGGTTAAGCAGCAGCTCTTGTGATTCTCTCCGGGTTTCCTATCAAAGCTTGTAATGTTCCAGAAAGAACCCTACGTGGGAGTCAGGACACCTGGGCTCTAGTCACAACACTGCCCTCTCCTCTATAGATAAGAAGTGGCTAATTCAGTTTCTGTCCTGAAAAGCTTTAACAATTTTTACTCTTCGTTGTCTTTCTGAGGTTACTTCTTTTCTTGTTCTGTGCTCCTTTTTTTTTAAATTTTATTTATTTTTGGCTGTGTTAGGGCTTTCTCTAGTTGCGGCGAGCAGGGGCTACTCTTCGTTGCGGTGCGCGGGTTTCTCATTGCAGTGGCTTCTCTTTGTTGCAGAGCACGGGCTCTAGGCGTGCAGGCTTCAGTAGTTGTGGTGCACAGGCTCAGTAGTTGTAGCATGCAGGCGCAGTAGTTGTGGCTTGGGGGCTCTAGAGCACAGTCTCAGTCATTGTGGCTCGCGAGCTCTAGAGCGCATGCTCAGTAGTTGTGGCACATGGGCTTAGTTGCTCCGTGGCATGTGGGATCTTCCGGGACCAGGGCTCGAACCTGTGTCCCCTGTGTTGGCAGGCAGATTCTTAACCGCTGCACCACCAGGGCAGTCCCTGTTCTGTGCTCTTTGGTGCGATAATAATTTGGTGTTTCTCTTCAGGAACAGGGACCACGTCTTCTATTTCAAATAAGCCCTACAGTTCCCTGTGCTTAGTAGGATCTCAACTCATTCCTTCTCTCCACCTGTGCAGCCACAACTATCCCTACAGGCCGTGATGAGCACACCAGTCTGTCCTACTTACATGTGCTTTACAGATTTTATTTAATCCTCACAGCCACCCTCTGAATTAGGCTACATTTATGTATTCAGTTGACAAACATTTGTTACAACTGTGATTGTCTTGAGTTTGTAGTTAAGCAAACCAGGCAGTTAATGAATACAGTGATAGGAGGAAGGTAACAGAGAACTGAGCCTAGGTAATCAGGGAAGCTTCCGAGGAGAAGCGTCATCTTTGCCATGACCTGAGGGATGACCAGGAGTTAGCCAGACTAAAGGTGGGGCTGTGCTGTGGAAGTGGGGTAGGAGCCTGGACCTCGTAGTCAGGCAGACTTGGTTTAAGTCCCAGATTTGCCACTCCACAGACCACTTTTTTAACCCCTGTCTAAGCAAATCTCTTAACCTCGCTCACCGCTTTCCTCACCTGCAAATTCTTAGGGAATTGGCAGAAGTAAAGGAGATAATGCATGTGAGAGCCAGGATCATAATGTGAGCTTAAATGCCAGCTATTATAACGAATATTAATATCGGTATTTAAAAAATCATATGCATAAGATTTGTTCCTTTTCTATATGCAGACTGTACCTCAACAAGGTGCTGTTATCGTGGAGAAAGTCATTATGGCTTGAGCAGAGTGGGAGGTGGGGACCAGGGATGCATGAAGTTGGGAAGTAAGGTGTGCAGGACCCTTCTACAGGTGAGAAAACCAAGGGTCTCAGGCTAAGCATCATCCAACTAGGCGGTAAGTAGTCAAGCCAGGATTGGAACCCAATTGTTTCAGGCTCTTTGCTGTTCTGCTAATGGATGTGGGTTGGCTTCAGTGCCTGTGTTTGGACCAGCAGCCCTTCATGTAATCAAGTAAGATCAAGGATCCAGTCTCACTGAAGCTAACAAATGATTGTTCACAATAGATGTGCAGTTCAAATCCTGATTTGTGAGTTGTATGTATTTGGTTTTGGCAGCTGTGGACTTTAGCCTCTGATAGATTTTTAACACGGTACCCGCAGGAAGGAGGAAATGTGAAGATAAAAGGGAAGGAGAACCCACAGGTGCCTTTGTGTTTAGAGCTCAGCCACAGGTGATTGTGAAAGGATGGGGGTTGGGAGGAGGAGGGTCAAGCCAGCTCCAATCCCAGCTTGAAGAAGGGAGTTTGCCTGCTCGGGCTTTCCCAAGGAAAAGCAGCTCCTGGATTCTCTTCCTAGGCCTACCCCTGCCTCTCACCACTGTCTCCTCCAGTGGGGCAGGCAGGGTCCTGTGGTTTTGAGCTGTGGAGGACTTGAAACTCTTCTCCATATTCCTGGGAATCAGGCTAGTGTTCTAGTGTTCTTGCAGCTTGGTCCGTGGTAGAGGGTGACCTGTCCCTGTCAGAGCTGTCAGCAAAGAAGGACAGCCACATCTCATCTCAGAACTGTGGCCACGTGGGCGGACACAGGCTGTGGCCCAGTGAGAACTCTGTAGAGGGCTCAGGTGGTAGCTCAGGCTGCTGGGTCAAGAGCCTGGCTTTGTGGCTAAAAACCAGTCCCTGAAGCACTTGGAAACAGTTGCTCTTGTTAACCAGATGTAAGAATTTGATGAGGAACAAAAACTGAGCAGCTGTTTCTTAGACTAGTGCAGAGTGATGGCTCTTCACCTGAGCAAGCCTGTAAACGGATGAGCTGATGCAGGGCTTGTGTCCCAACACGCGTGCCTGTGTCTTGTCTTTTTTCTAGTAAAAATCAAAGGAATAAGCTAAAAGTGTTATGTAAGTTTGTTCACAAGTTGAGTATCTTTTAATGATCTTATAGAACTATAAGAGTTTTAAAAACTTTAGCCTTTTACCTAGATTACTTTTGTTCTTATTCCTGAGTTTTTAATATTTGATGTTAGCTTTTTAAAGGGGTTTTGAATTTCTAAAATAGAATGTTTCACCTGGAGACAGGTTTAGATTATCTTCTCATTCAGTTAGGTAAAGCACCTACTAACACTGCATAAACCTGCATGTATGGAAGTGTCAGTAAGGAAAGAGGAGGGTTTTGACCATCCTGGTTGAGCCCAGTGTCTAGGTCTGAAAAGCTGGAACCCAAGAATTGGGCATGGGCTGTCTAGTAGAGTAGACACCAGCCACATTTGGCCGTTGAGCAGGGAAGTGTAGCTAGTTTGAACTGGGATGTGCTCTAAGTGTAAAATACATGATGGATTTTGAAGACAGTACAAAACAAAGAATGTAAAATCTTATTAATAATTTTTAATATTTATTACATGTTGAAATGATAATTTGGATATATTGGGTTAAATAAAATACATTGTTAAAATTAATTTCACCTGCTTTTTTCTTTTTTAGTGTGGCTACTAGACAATTTACATGTTTTCATGATGCACATTTATGGCTCATGTTGTATTTCCATTGGATAGTGAGTGCTTCCCTGAGTAATTCTGCGTTTTCTGACTTAGGAAAGAAAAAATGAAAGCAATTGGGTAGAAACAATCTTTTATTCCTAAATTTCTCTTAATTCATAAATCAAATAATCTGTCCAGTCGCAGGAGTTTCGAAAAGGGGGAATTCTCTAAAAATTACTCTGTTTCTCAGAGGCTGTCTTATTATTTAGGAGTAACTTCATAGTATAAAGCTTGTCTTTTTTTCCCTTCAGCCTTTCTAGTCTGATGGTGACTGGATGATAACTGTAATGTTGGGAATTTTGTCGAAAATTCCAGAACCGTGTTAGTTCTATTGCCTTTTTTATATGTCTACTATAATCTAACATAGCTGGGAACTAATGAAAAATATTTTATATGGAGATATTATTGCAGAAATGTTTGTCATATCAAATTATGATTGTCATAATTCAAAAGTCTTTAAATAAAGGGTGAGCATCTCAGCTAAGATGCTGTGATGGACCCACAAATGTATCACACATATTCTGTATCCTCAAGTAGCCTCTGCTTTAGCCAGGAGGTATACATTCAGAGTGAAATGACTCAAAAGAGCAATCCCAGGTGGGGACCATATGGCCAAATGGCTTATAAAGGACACTGATAGCAAGTTGCTATTTTAATTTCATAGTTATTCCTTGACCGTTAGAACTTCTTAAGCACCAGTCCCTCCTTCCCTCCCTCCATGGATTCTTCTTGGTTTTAGTAGCACTGCATGTAAACTCAACCTGGCCTTGAGCATGGCTCTGAAGCAGCCTAGAAAAATCAGATCTGCTGCAAGTTCTCTATTAATCTAGTTGCCTTTAGAACTTTAAGCCTAGTAAACCTGTTATATGTAAGAAAGTATTTTCTGCAACCAAATTGGATAAAAAGAGAACTGTGGATTATATGTCAGGAGATGTTTAGCGAAAAATGTTTGTGTTTAAAAAGACAAATACATACATTTATAGAAAACTCTACCCAACAACAGCAGAATGCATATTTTTTTTTTAGTGTACATGGAACATTCCCCAGATAGACGATATTCTGGGCCATAAAACAAACCTTAACAAGTTGAAAAGAACTGAAATTATACAAAGCAAGTTCTCTGACTATAATGGAAGTAAACTAGAAAACAATAACCGAAAGATGTCTGGAAAATTCGCAAATATTTGGAAATTAAACATACTTCTGATTAGCCATGGGTCCAAAGATAGTCACAATGGAAAGTAGAAAATATTTTCAATTGAATAAAATTGAAAATACAGCAAATCAAAAATTGCAGCTGATGCAGTGCTTAGAGATAAATTAATAGCAATAAATGATTATATTAGAAAAGAAGAAATGTTACCAATATCAGGACTGAAAGAAAGGACATCACTACAGACTCTACAGACATTAAAAGAATAATAGGGAAATATTACAAAAAACATTATGCCCAGAAGCTGGATAACTTAGATGAAACAGACAAATTTCCTTATAAGATAAACTATCAAAGCCCACTCAAGAAGAACTAGATAACCTGAATAGTCCAATAGTAACTAAAGAAATTGAATTCATAGTTTAAAACCTTTCTACAAAGAAAACTCCGGACCCACATGGCTTCCATGGCGAATTTACCAAACCTTTAAGGAAGAAATATTAATTCTACACAAACTCCTCCAGAAAATAGAAGGAACACTTCCCAGCTCATTTTATGAGGCTAGATAATAATACCAAAAGATACTGCAAAAAGACTATAGACCAACTTCCTTCATGCACTTGGACAAATGAACAAAGCACTAGCGAACCAAATTCAGCAGTGTATATAAAGGATAATAATAGTGTTGTGCTGGTAAACTGGCTCTCCGGCTGGTGGGGGGAGCCCTCTTTGTACTGATTTCCATGGTGTAAATCTCCCACCGTGGCCAGTTGCAAGTTACCAACATAAGGTCACTGAATGTGGAGTTGGGAAAAGATGTGTAGAATCAGCTCTCATGAGCTGGTATAGTCCAGCTTCAGCACGTCATGACCCATGCATAATCTTCCCAAGAATGCGAACTGTTCAACATTCAAAAATCAATGAACGTACTTCACCATAATAACAGACTAAAGAAAAAGACAAAAATTGTGAACCAAAAACCATGCTTAGTTCTATACTTAGCAAAATAAGCCCACCCAAACTGATGCTCCAACAGTTCAGTCCACTTCAGGCCTCACTGTGCTCTGTATCGCTTGTCCCCTTTTTTGCTTCATTGCTTTGATCATTGCTGTTTCTTTACAAACACCTAGATTACACTCTCTTCCCATGGCCACTGCTTACTCATCCAACATTTTTTAATAGATGCAATGACTCATTGGGAAGAGGGTGAGATATTCCTAGCTCATGCAAAAGATCTACTGAGGTGTATAAATCCATATAATTGGCTCATAAATTTCACACACACACACACACACACACACACACACACACACACACATACCCCCAATGATAAAGAAGCATGTTTGTCTGTTTTTATTTCCAATAACACACTCAGGATATTCTTTGTGAGGACTTTTTTAAAATAGTTACTCTAGTGGGGTCATAGGATGGTGAAATGAAGACCAGTTCTTCTCTACTGTTCTGGGAGTACCCTTGGGTCAAGAATGTTGTTGTTGTTGTTTTTAAACGTCTTTACTGGAGTATAATTGCTTTACAATGTTGTGTTAGTTTCTGCTATATAACAAAGTGTATCAGCTATATGTATACATATTCCCTCCCTCTAGCATCTCCCTCCCACCCTCCCTATCCCACCCCTCTAGGTGGTCACAGAGCACCGAGCTGATCTCCCTGTGCTATGCAGCTGCTTCCCACTAGCTACCTGTTTTACATTTGGTAGTGTATATATGTCCATGCCACTCTCTCACTTCATCCCAGCTTATCCTTCCCCCTCCCCATGACCTCAGGTCCATCCTCTACATCTGCGTCTTTATTCCTGTCCTGCCCCTAGGTTCATCAGAACCTTTTTTTTTTTTTTTTTAGGTTCCATATATATGTGTTAGCATACGGTATTTGTTTTTCTCTTTCTGACTTACTTCACTCTATATGACAGACTCAAGGTCCATCCACCACACTACAAATAACTCAATTTCGTTTCTTTTTATGGTTGAGTAATATTCCATTGTATATATGTGCCACATCTTTATCCATTCATCTGTTGATGGACACTTAGGTTACTTCCATGTCCTGGCTATTGTTAATAGTGCTGCAGTGAACGTTGTGGTACATGTCTCTTTTTGAATTATGGTTTTCTCAGGATATATGCCCAGTAGTGGGATTGCTGGGTCATATGGTAGTTCTATTTTTAGTTTTTTAAGGAACCTCCATACTCAACATCAGTAATCATTAGAGAAACGCAAATCAAAACTACAGTGAGGTATCACCTCACACCGGTCTGAATGGCCATCATCAAAAAAATCTACAAACAGTGAATGCTGGAGAGGGTGTGGAGAAAATGCTATTCTTTTTAAAATCTTTGTATCAACTCCTGACACACTGCTTGGCACATAGAAAGATTCACTGCATGTTTGGCTGAATGGATGAATGAATAAAAGAGAATTTTGAGCATCCCTCACTTGCCGAGGCTCTTAATTCAAGATTTTAGTGTGAGGCTCAAATACTCACCATGGAAATGGCTATTCCTTGAGAAGAATGACAATCCCAACTCTACTGTAGTGATCTTCAGCATTTCTCTGCTCATTTCAAAGACATAAAGTGAGGGGAGTGGGAACACAGTAATTAAAATTCCCTAGAGAACTTCTTTTAAAGAGATCTGGACCACCCATGTCATCTGAAAAAGTACCGTGGGGCTGGCAGAGTGTTAAATGATGAATACTGATTACAGCTATGAGACTAGCTTTAGCACTGTTCTGTTGTGTGTAAGGGTTTTGTGTGTTGTTCATACCTTCAACATGTTTGCTCTCTGTACTCATACGTTGATTCTTAAACATATTAATTAACATATAATTCTTAAACATTTAAGTTACTATATATCTTTGAATTTTGACATACCATTGATCATATCTGTGATTTATTTAATGCCTAAGTCTCGATCATCTGCTTTACTATGTGATTTCACTGAGATAGAAATGGGGAGTGGTATGGTAACATGAGTTAATATGGTCTGTGAAATTTCAAAGATTGTTTGCAGGTGGGCTGTGTCTGCTTAATTAAGAAGGCCAGACTGGGTGGGATTACTTGTCCCCAGAGGAGGTCAGGCTGAGACAACTTCTTCTATTTACATGAACTAAACTTTTGGGTTTCCTGATTTGCCTTTCAGCTTTAAAGAAAAGAAACAAAAGCTTTAATTATTTAGGAAAATGGACATTGTCATTCTTCCCCTAAATCCAGGTTTTTAGTTAACAAAAACATACCAAATCACCCCTCAGCACAATTATCCTTCAAGCTCAGAGACTTGTCTCAGCAACCTCTTGTCATCAGTAAGTTAATACTGGCATCGTAGTCAAGTTTGGTTTCAGTGCCCTGAATACCAGAGTGGTCATCATTTTCATACTGAATCAGGTGTCTGTTTATTCTGATTTTACTAAAGGAAGTTTTTCTCCATCAGGGATGGATGAATGAGATTTACAACTATGATCCAGAAACTTACCATGCGACTTTGACACATTCAGTCTTTGTTCGACTTGAGGGTGGGACCGTAAGGCTTTCAAAGCCCAATAAAAATATATCCAGGAGGGCAAGCTACAATGAAACAAAGCCAGAGGTGACCTACGTCAGCCAGAAAATCTACGACCTGTCCGACAGCAAGGTGAGCCCAACTAATTTGGAAGCTTAGGTGAATGAAAAGCATTTGGAATCTTGGATGCTTTACTGTAATTTTTCCCCTTAAAGGGTTGTGTGTTTAAAGTATTAGTGTAATTTAGAGCAGTGCCTCTCAAACATTAATGTGAATATGAATCACCTGAGCGTCTTTCAAAGTACAGAATCTGATTCAGCAACTATGAGCAGGGCCTGGGAGTCTGCATGTTTATGAGCTCCCAGGTGATATCCATGCTGCTGGTCCACAGCCCACACTCTGAGAAGCAAAGGCATCATACACTCTTCTGACGCTGAGAGTTAGTTTTTTTGGTCAAACAAAAGCCACGTGTGGTGGTGCTAGGCTAATAACTAACGCAAGCTCTGTAAATGTGAAAATTATGGAAAATTATGCAAAATAACCACATTTTGATAAAGTATACTTCTGCTTTTGAGAAACGTAAATTATTTGTTATTCTAAAAAGCTATAGGTTCTCTTTTCTTGTAAATCTTGTGAGTGATCTTTGAGTTTCTCCAAAATGGCAGAATTATTTAAAATAGTTTTTTGACGAATTTATTCTTAACTTGTGGTTGATAAACTTGAGCTTCCCATCAAGATCTAATTTAATAAATTCTTCTTTTTCCCCCCAGCTTAGGTTTGGCCTAGGGTCATTAAACTCAGTCGATATCCAAACTTAGTTGATGATAATCCATTAAATAATCTGCTACTGTTACCTGAAAATCGTAGATATTTGTAACTCATGCGAAATTCTTGAATATCTACTTTCTGGAATTATTTTGAAAGATAAGTCATTTCTAAAAATTCTAGTTTCTGAAGTCACGTTATGGACAGGTGGTAATTCTTTCACGTTCATCATTTTAGTCAAAAATACTATGAAGTTTGCATTTGTGCTCTGCATAGTAGTAATGCACAGTGTAGCCAATTCTTAATTTAGAGTGTAAATCCTTTCCCTTTCTCTGTAGATTTATCTTGTGCCTAAAAGTTTGGCTCGAAAGCGAATCTGGAATAAAAAGTACCCCATTTGTATCGAGCTTGGTCGACAAGATGACTTTATGTCTAAGGCCCAGACTGATAAAGAGACTTCTGAAGAAAAGCCACCAGCTGAGAGGGAGTTGGGAGGCGAGGACCCTAAGAAGCCAACCCACCCTCAGGAGGGAACACGATCTGGCCAGCGAGATCAGATACTCTATCTCTTTGGGAGAACTGGCCGAGAAAAAGAGGAGTGGTTTAGGAGATTTATTCTGGCATCTAAGCTGAAGTTGGAAACCAGGAAGCCACCTGGTGTCTCTGGAAGTAAACCAGGTAATGACGTGTGCTAAATGCTTATGTATTTTTAAAGGGCCCGTGGGAGAATCAAGAGAGAGTCCCGGGTAGGAAGAGAGGAAGACCACCGTGAATTGATGACTGTCTGCCACCTAAGGTGTATTCATGGATTATTTGCCTTCTAGGCTGCTCACTGCAATACTTTGTACTGAATCATTTAACCAGTGATGGAACCATTTGCAGATGTATTGTTTTTGCCTTTGCTGGTTCCTTAAAGATTATATCAATATTTATGTTTATGTACTGTGGCTCCTCTGAGAGAAGCAGCAGAAGGAGAACCCTAGTTATAATAAGAAGGCCAGTGAGAAGGCAGCTTATGCTCTCAAGCTCCTGGCCTTCAACATGGCCTCCACGCCTGAGATTGCCATCGAAGCACAGAATCCTTGGCCTCCTGACTCACTGCTTCTGCCATCGATTACCCCGCCCCTCTGCTCATTTCCTGTCCCTCTGTCCCATGTACTTTGCTTGGAACAGCACTGAATCTCTCACCGTCCTCCAGACATACTGTGCCCTGTCATTGCTTTTTGCGTATGCTGTTCCCTCTACCTGGAATGCTCTTCCCCCACCTAGGCTGGGAAAATGCCAACTGTTTCTTCAAGGGGCAGTCCAGAGGTCACTGTCTGTGAAAGTCACTGCTGGAGGAAGCGCCTCTCGGCTCTTGGGCAGAGGGACTCACCCTGTCCCTTCTGCCCTGAAAGTCCTTTGGTCATGCTTCAGCATGGTGCTTATTACAGAAAATTGTGCTTTATTTGCCTAGGTGCCCGAGTTCAAGGGCAGGGACTGTGTATGTCTTATCATTCTTTTTAATGTGGAGTTGGCCCAGAGAAAGTGCTCGATGAAAAATGTGTTGAATGAATGAATGAAAGATGTTTGTCCATCCACAGCTTACGGCAATTCCAGTTAGCTTTCTGCCCACTTTCTGTGTGCCCCTTGGGCTGTGTCAGTCCTTCATCTGACCCCAAGAGAGCACCAGAAAAAAAGAAAAAGGTACCTACCAGATATGTATCATGGCTCCCATTCCTCTGAATTGTCTTCAAGAAGAATAAAAACTGTTCTAAAAAGTTATCTATCATTACAATGGAAGGTGTCTTTCAGGGTGGGAAATAACCTTATAAATATGTATATTTTAAATAGTCATTTATAGCATTTTAGCTGCTTTTCAACTGTACCCAGTGGAGTTTGCTCTGTGTTCCATTTCCTTTGCCGTCGTTTTCCTCATCTGTGTTAACAGCCATCACTTCTTTGCTCCAGGGGTTTTGCCATCACACAGCAGACACAACAGTCCCTCGGGGCACCTGACCCACAGCCGCAGCAGCAGCAAGGGCAGCGTGGAGGAGATCATGCCCCAGCCGAAGCAGAAGGAGCTAGCGGGCAGTGTACGGCAGAAGATGCTTCTGGACTACGGGGTGTACATGGCCAGGTGTGTCCCCCAAGAAAACCGAAGCCCCCAAAGGAGCCCAGCGCAGAGTGCGGAGAGCAGCCCCACAGCTGGGAAGAAGGTAAAGCTGGCTGCCTGGGGGTAGCTTTTTTGCTCTTAGATTCGTTTCCTCATACATAAGCCCTTTGAGCGCCTCTTTTGTACCAGGCCCTGTTCTAGGCATTGAGGACACAGTGCTGAACCAGACAGATGGGGGCTGTGCTCTTAGGGAGCTTGGACTCTAGTCACGGAGACAGCAAGCAGCAAGCAGCAAACATCAGGTACCATTAAGCCTGAAAATAAAGACAAATAAGGGAGGATGGAAAGTGACCAGAACTGCTGTTTTAGATTGGGGTCGAGGACAGCCTCTTTGAGGACGTGACATTTGGGCGGAGACCTGACCAAAGTGAGAGAGTGAGCCCTGGCGATCTGTGTGAGAGGAGCATTCCAGGTGCGGGGACCAGAAAGTACAAAGGCCCTGAAGCAGGCCTGTGGTTGGAGTATTCAAGGAACTGTGGTGAGGTCAGTGTAGGTGACAGTGAGCAAGGGACAGAGGCAGGGCCTTGTCGGATCAATTCCTCGTCCGATGAGGTCATGGGAGGCCCTGGGAGGGTTTTGAGCAGGGGCTGATGTTGATCTGACTTGAGTGTAAAAAGTCACGTGGCTCTCCGTGGAGACTGGAGAAGGGGCAGCAGGAGGAAGGGGCTAGGCTGAGGTGGTCATAGCAAGTGGTGAGAAGCGGCGGCCTTGGGGATACTGTTGGAGGGGAGCTGGCTGGATTTGCAGATGAGTTCCATGTGGGATGGGGAGAACCAAAGGAGTCAGAGATTACCCCTAGCTTTTGACCTGAGCAACTGGGCCATCAGTAGGGAAATTCACAGAATCATTAGCAATAGAGATCTAATTCCTTAATAACCATTGTATACTCAAATTCTCAGACTCCTCAGCTCTGTCTAGGGCTTTTGAAGGTTTACCATATGCATTATTTGCAAAATGTAACAAGCTGGACATTGACTCAAGATCATTTGTGATAAGATGACTAATATAAGCTGCCATATGTCAGAGTCTGTAAGACACTGTAATAGAATTACTCTGATCCCTTGAACAGTCTTGCAAACCAGGTGGTATTCTCTCCATATTATAGATGGAGAAACCAAACTTCACAGAAGTAGCTTAATGTCACAGTTGCTAAGTGATGGAGTGCACAAAACCTGCTCTGAGACTCCGAGGCCCTTTGGCTGCCAGGACTGCCGTCTTGGTGGGTCATTCTCAGACTGTGCTTGACCTGAGGCCTCCAGCCACTACGCCCCCTCAGGTTCTGAGGCACAGCCTCCCGCCCGTGGAGCACGAAGCCTGTTTCTTCCATGTTCAGTTACTAAAGTGTTTAACCTCTTATAGTGACTGTATTTCTGTTAACGGGAAGCATTTGGTACCATCCTCTTTGTGCTTTCAGGCTTTAGTCATTCTGTTGACCCTCTTCAGTGTGGAAGAGGCCCCAGAACCTTCACCCAGCCTACTTTGTCAGGGCCAAAAAAGACCATATGCCTTTGCTGGCCTCTGACCCACCGCCTCTCTCTCTAACCTAAGTTACCAGCTAGCGTGGGAAGTAGACTTCCCTCTAAGCTAGAGCGGGGTAATAGAAAACTGCTCTGGAAATGTCCTGTTTACCAACAGTGAGTCCCACTCCCCCTAATTCCCTTTCTGCCTGGCCTGTCAGCTGTCTGGATTCTCATTAGACTCAGGAAAATCAGGAGGAGAATTGTGTGATGTAAGAAAAGGATCTAATAAATAAATGCTTTTTAAAAAAGAGTTCTGTAAATTAAAAAAACAAAAGTTTTAGAACATCGCTTCCTCAGTATGTGTTACATGTGCCTGTTGTATCGTGTAATCACTGGGGTCTGTGGAAGCCCCAGGAGGGCCTGGGAGGTCCTGCTGGCACAGAGCCTGACCCCTCAACCTTGCGCTGCTGTCGCTGGGGTGGGGTGGGGGTGTCTCTGGTACAAACCTTTTTTCCAGGTACTTAGCACTTAACCCCTTTAAACACCAGAACCTTCTTTTCATCTTCTAAGTTAAGTCTGATTAAAGTCTTTAAAAACCACATTGCGCTTCCTGTCCCCCTTAGGCAGAGCAGGCAGGGATGATTTAATCTTTTTCCTGGTGATTTAAAGACTTAATACAACACATGGAAATTCAGGCCTGTTGTCCTGCAGGGCTATCGAGGTCAGGCCTTTCACCCCCGTCTGAACCATCCCAGACCACAGACTCTGCAGCATTTTCTGTCACTTGTCTGTTGGCTGGTGTTAGTGTGTGTCCTTCTAGTTGCCTTTCCTTGAGTGCTTATCCTCATCTCCCACCCCTACCCCTAATCTAATGGTTCTAATCTGCATGGGCTAGGTAACCAGAGAGCCAGAATTGTGTGAACACAGGCAACTGTCTTTGAAAGAGGGGCTTTTGAAGCAAGTGCGTGAGCTTTAGCGCTGGGCTCCCATGTCCACTTGGCCTGCCTGAAGCATGTGTGGGCCGCGTCCTGGCTCTCAGGAGTGGTCTGGTAGTAGAGACAGTCATGAATAAGGTATAGGTGTATGTTTTAGTTATCTATTGCTGTGTAACAAATAGCCCCAAATGGGATGACTTAAAACAATAACAGTGATTTATTTTGCTCACAGATTTGTAATTTGACTGGGCCTAGCAGTAAAACCTTCTCTCTGTTCCACGCAGTGTCAGCTGGGGAGGCTGGACGGGGGGCTGGAGGACCTGCTTCCAAGATGGCACTTGCATGGCTGGCAAGTAGTTGCTGGGTGGTGGCTGGGAGCTCAGCTAGGGCTGGGGGCTGTGGGCCTTGGTTCTTCCCCATGTGGCCTGGGCTTCCTTCAGTGTGGTGACTGGGTTTCAAGCACAAGTGTCCCTAGAGAAAGAGCCAGGTGGGCTTTTTATGACCTAATCTCAGAAGTAAAGTAATGTCACTTCCTTCCTGCTCCATTAGTCAAAGTAGTCAAAAAGCCCTCCCAGCTTCAAGGAGAGGGGCATAGATTCCACCTCTGCTGAGCTGAGGGAGTAGCAAATTCTTAGAAGAGCATCTGGGATGGGAAGTATCATTGCACCATTTTTGAGAAATAAGGTCTGCTACAGTATTTATTCCTATGCTCTTTTTATTACTTTTCATGCTTTCCTTTTCAGTGGAGATAGTTCTTTACTAGTTTTATTTCTCTTTAATTCTGTAATTCGAGCAAATGAGGACCTTCCCCCACCCCCTCTTTAATTTTCTTTTCTTTTCTGTTCCTGTGAAGCATTAACATGGTTCCAAAAACCAAAACTGTACAAAGACATATTCAGAAAAGTGCCGTCTCCCCTGCCCTTTTCCTTCTATTCATCCATGCCATCCCCCCACCCCCACCCCAGTAGTGAACCGGTCTCATTAGTCTCTGGCTCATCCTCTCTGGGTTCATTTCCCCTCCTGTCTTACTCAAAGGGTGGCACGCCATGGATACTCTTTTGCACGCTTTTTTCACTTACCAGTACATTCTGGAAATCACTCCACATCAGTTCTTAGATATCTCCCCTTCCTCTTGTTTTTCAGCAACTGCAAAGACTGACTCCATTGTGTGAATGTTCCATAGTATATTCATTCTCTTATATGGGCGTATGTGTGGTTTGTAATATTTTGCAATTACAAACAGTGCTGCAATGAACAACCTTGTATATGTGTATTTTTGTGTTGTTGCGGGTATATCTTCAAGGTGATGTCTTACGAGAATGTCAGAATGTAAACTCACATGTAGTTTTGTTAGATATTGCCAAATGCCTCTCCATAAGGGTTGCACCAGTGTTCATTCCCACTGGTAATAAGAATGCCTGTTTCCCCACAATTTTGCCAAATGTGAACCTTTTGGACGTGGTCATTAGTGCTCATCCTTCCTGCCAAAGACGACCAGGTTATTTCTTTGGGTTCATATTGCCTCTGCTGTCATGAGTCCAAGAGGAACTGAAAGGGCTCAGAGACACAAAGGAACCTTTGACACCTCTTCAAGTTACACTGTCACTTCATCAGTGTCGGCACCACCCAGACGCTTACCCAGGGTAGCATGCCCCCTCCTCTTCTATACAAGGAGCTTAGGACACAGCACCAGCCTTTGCCCCACCCTGCTGCTGCTTCTTACAGGCCACGTTCAAAGCATCTCTCACCCTGAGGGCTCCAGGTCTAACGGCGCCTTCCACACACTCAGCCTCCTTTCTCACACATGGCCCAGTGCTAAACTGGGTCAGGAGGTGAGTAGGGCCACTGGTGCTTAGGAGCCAAACCAATGTTAAAAACAGCCGGTGATAATTAGTAGACATAGACTAGGTTTGTATTAAACAATGCTAGAACACTTCTCGTAGTTATTCTTACCCATAATAATTAAAAACAAGTTTGGGGGATTCTGAAATCACTTTGGAGCTCAACATTTGAATTATAAAATACTGCTCTTTTGGAGGAAGGGCCTGGTTCTCCCGATGTTTAGTGATTAGTGATCGGTCGCTGAGCCCTGTGACTCCGCTTTATCTCACAAACACAGACTGTACCAGCCTCTGAAGTCTCCAAACCCCTGTGATCTTGGCGCCATTTTCTCTCTTCTCAGGCAGCTTCACCTCTAGAATAGTGAGACCATGAGGCTGGCTGAGGAGACCCAGAGCTTGATCATCTTGCTGAGGTGGAGAAGATATAAACAGCAATTAAGAAAATGAAGAAACTCTTTTAAGAAATGTCTAAAGGTGGGATAGTATTACCCCTAGTGTTGGTACCTCAGGAAGGGAGACCCCACGGGCAGCCTGTGGATTTACTCAAAGGTGTGAGGCCAGGGAGGCTACTAGTTCTTTATGCCCTGAAGCAGCCTGCCTGGGAGGGAGGACCATTGGTGAGGCAGTGCTGTGCTTGTTCACCAAGTGTGAGGCTCTGGTGTTCAGATCACATCAGGCACTGCCACGCTCCTTTTCAATGCAAGGTTTTCAGGAATACTTAAAGGTCATGTAGGTTGCCCCAGGTTTGGAGAGTCCTGTCTCCATTATTGCTAGTTCCACTAATTATCTTGTTACCTACAAACTGGATCATAAGATACTACATCCTCTTTGGTGTTATCAGGAGATAAGAACTCAACAAAGCAAACAGGAATCAAACAGAAACCAGGAAATCTTAATTGGCAGAATGGTTTCCCAAGGCTTCCCCTTTCCAAGCTCAGAGTCAGCTTTTTAAACATTTAAAAGTAGAATTGCAAAGTGTTTATCATACAATAAGTAAAAAATATAAAGCCATATATCCAATTTAAAAATAAATTTTAGGAAGATTACAGACAAGAGTGCCAAGACAGTTCAGTGGGGGAAAGAATAGTCTTTTCAACAAATAGTGCTGGGGCAACTGGACATCCACATGCAAAAGAATGAGGTCAGACCCCTCCCTCACACCGTATACAAAAATTAACTCAAAATGGATCATGGACCTTAAGGCAAGAGCTAAAACTATGAAACTCTTCAAATAAAATATAGGAGTAAATCTCTGTGAATTGGGGCTAGGTGTAAAGACTTCTAAGATCAGATACCAAAAATACACACAACCAAAGAAAAAATAGGTAAATTGGACTTCATCAAAATTACAAACTTTTGTGTGCAAACAGTACTATCAAGAACATGAAAAGACAACCCACAGAGCTTGCAAATCATATGTCTAAGGGTTTTGTACCCAGAATGTATAAAGGACTCCTGTAATTCAATAATAAAAGGTAAATAACCCAATTAAGAAATGGGCAAAGGATCTGGATAGATATTTCTGCAAAGAAGATATACAACTGGCCAGTAAGAGTATGAAAAGATATTCAGTCATTAGCCATCAGGGAAATGCAAATCAAAGCTATAATGCAATGCCACGTCCAAACCACTAGGATGGCTAGAATAAAAAAGACAGATAATAACAATGATTCATGAGGATGTGGAGAAACCGGAACCCTTGTAACAGTGAGAATGTAAAATGATGCAGCTGCTGTGGAAAGCAGTTGGTGGTTCCTCAGAAAGTTAAACATAGAGGTTTATGATCCAGGAGTTCCACTCCTATGTGTATATCCAAGAGAAATGAATGAAAATCTAGGTCCACACAAAAACTTGTACACAACTGTTCATAGCAGTGTTATTCACAATAGCAAGAAGTGGAAAACAACTCAAATATCCCTCAGTTGAAGAATGGACAAAGTGTGGTACATACACATAATAGAATATTATTCCATAATAAAAAGGAATGATGTACTGATACATGCTACAGCATGGATGACCTTGAAAACATCATGCTTTGTGCAAGAAGTCAGCCACAAAGGAACACATATTGTGTGATTCCATTTATGTGAAATGTCCAGAATAGGCAGATTCACTGCGACAGATATGTCGTTAGTTGCCTTGGGCTGGTGGGGATGGAGCTGGGAGGAATGGGGAATGACCGCTCGTGGGTACAGGGTTTCTTTGGGGGTGATGAAGATATTCTAAAATTGATTGTGGTGATGCCCTCACACTCTGAATATACCAATGCCACTGATGATGCTGTTTAAATGGGTGAATTGTATGGTATGTGAATTATATCTCAATAAATCTGTTTTTTAAAAAGGATACAAAACCATGTTAGTTATGCTTATTTTTTAAAGTTATGTATTCTTAAACTATATATATATATATATATATATATATATATATACACATTGAAAACAGACTGAAATATAGTTAAAATGTTTTAAATAAGTATATCTGGGTAATGAGATTATGGGTGTTTTCTCTAGTAAACATGCTTGTTTTTGTAATTGGGGAAACAGCTAACCAGGAGGGTCTTCCGCTGTGCCCTCTCCTGGGCCAGGCAGCCCTTTGTGAAGCCCTCATGACATCAGATAGTGTGCGACCAGACCTTAGCAGCAAAGCCACCAAGCTGCCTTTGCCCTTAAAAAGCTGGGCTGATCGCCTGGCTATTTGTAATAGGAAAAGTTACACCACAAAAAGTAAATCTGTACTATTTTCTTTTTACAGGTTGGTTTTTAATAAAATATCTCCCAAGAGCTACTCAGACAGTTACAATAGTCTTGCTTTAGCTTCGGGCCATTGAACTCTCTAAACTTTATTTTGGAAGCCATTTTTAGAAACGTACCCTTTCTAAATGTACATCTTTAATTGAAATGGTAAAGTGAATCTGCTTCTCACATTCCTTCCTGCAGCCAAACAGCAGCATTAGGAAATGTGTGCACATTTATTGTTGATGGTCTTAAATTTGTATGACTTCCATTGGAAATGAGTTCTTCCTAGCAGCCTGTTGAATCCAGATTTTGTTCATAAAGCTGCTTTGATGCATTGTCAGTGTTCTGCTGCTCATGGATTTTTCTTTGTTCCCAGTGAGTCTGTGGAGAGAAGCCTGCATTAGAAAAAGGAACAGTTGAAAAGAAAAAACAACCTCCTTGTCAGTTATTTCAGAAATTTGTTTCCACATCATATGCCTTTGGCTTGGACAAAAGTTGTGAAATAGCCTTTGTTTCATGCTATTTTGTGTTGTTAAACCTGTTTCCTGTGAATAACTAGGTTTGTAAGGAAAGGTTAGTAGAGTCAACTCTCCCACATGAGAAGGGAAAAAGTAACCTCTTCTCTTGTGCAGCCTACGGATCTGAGTGAGACGTGCACTGCCCTGCGTGGGCAGCCTCTTGGCACTGCCCGGATCCCTGGGGGAGGAGGGTATTGTCCCTGGGTGAGTGTTTACTCAGAAGTCTGCATAGATAATCTGATGTGACTCAAAGACTGTAACCTCAGAAAAGCTAGACCAGATCCCCTTGGGGTGGGGTGCAGATGTTCAGGCAGAGAGAAAAGCGATTCCAAAAACCACGTACAGCCTGAGGCATGACTAAGTGCTCGCTGGGCACAGGCTTCCACTCGACCATCCAGAACCTGGTGGTAGAGATGCCTCGGTTAATATCAGAAGCCTTTACAGCACCAGAAGAGCACAGAGAGGGGACCCTACAGCCATTCACACAAGGCAGCTAGAGCCATGTCTTCTGAAATGCAGTGACCAACATGTATTATTTTTTAAACCAGAGTTTAACTTTTTTTTTTTTAATGAGACTCACCGACATTTATAAGGGAGAACTTTGAAAATACCCCAATTTGAAGGACTCCTAGAACATAGGATATCCCTGCTTATATGCAATAACATTAGACTGAGAAATGCAGGTGAACCCCCAGGCCCCCAAAGCGAGAGACGGCACAAGCCCTGATGAGAGTGGAGGACAGGTGGGTGCTGGGCAGCCCTCCAGGCCCTGCACAAGCTCAGTGACCAGTTCAACTGAGTCAGACCCCAAGGACTCCAGGCTTCAGAAAAATCACACATAGGTCCCTGCCACAGGCCTTTAGGACACTCACAGGTCATCAGATCTCTAAGTGTCAAATCCACAAGCACCAGGCCACCCGTGTACTCTGTCCCCGGCTTAGGACACAGCTCTGTGGGGGCGTGGTCACGGCTGCGCAAGACAGACATCACCGGTGTGAGCCCACGCTGGAGCACAGAGACGTGAGGCGTCTGGTGTAGGTGATGGCTGCAGGCAGCCATGAGGGCAGGGCAGATGCATTTGTACAAACCGTAGAGGGAAGAGAAAGGGTGAGCAATCCACAGATTCCTGCATTTCTCGTTCTTTTAGTCTTTGCTTTCCAAGGCGAATTGTTTCTATAAGGCTATCACCTAATTAGAGACCTCGGCACAAGGATATGTCTGTCACCCCCGGGCCGTCACGCCCCCTTCCTCCCACCGGACACAGCAGGTGGGAGACAGGGAGGAGGCTGTGAGTCAGGCTGTGCTGATGAATCAGGGGCCTCGGGCAGGGTGCTGAACAGTTCCCAGTCTGTTTGCTCCTGCCTAAAATAGAAGTAAAAGTTCTGTCTTTCCGGGGTATTGTGAGATGTAAATGAGGGAACCTGAGAAGGAACCTTATCATAGAGCCTGGCGTGGGGTCAGTGGACACCACCAAGCGTTGCCTGCACTACCACACCGTCCGTGGGTGTCACGGCTGCTTCTCCCTTCTGCTTCACCCCGACCCTGGCCCTCTCCAGGCAAGAATCCATGGTCCAGTTCTTAGCCTTGGAAATTGGAGGCTAACAGGGTTTGCTCTTTTCCCACCTTGCACACTGGCCACAACAGATGTTTCAGGTGGATTGTATCAAGTGGAGCTGAAGCCCAGGGTGTTTCACGGGGCTGAGATGGGTGAGAACAGCTGTAGGAGTTTCACAGAATTCCTCTCTCTAATCCAGGGCTGTGGGTCTCAACCTCACCTGTTCATTACATCAGTGAGAGAGTTTCTAAAAATCCTCATACCCACTTAAATCAGTATTGCTGGATACAAGACCCAGACACCAGTATTTCTAAGCACTCTCTGCCCCTCGCCCAGGAGAATCATGACCTCCCAAGAGTCAGGCTGAATGTGAGAGTCCTGGGCACTGAGAAACTCTGGGGCTGCCTGGTGAGACCAGCTCGACGGTTACATGTCCTGGGAGCCTTAGCTAGAAGAAAGAGAGGCAGACGTTTGATCAGATGTGTCATTGACTTAGAATGATGGTACCAAGCTAATTTGAGGGGAGGGGAGGGGTAGAGTAATACGGCTGAGCTAATTGTATGAAATATTAGCTGGTTCACAAGAAGACTGGTAGAAGAAGAATATAGACAAAGAGTTTTTATCTGTGATGGTGGCTTTTGTTTCTCCTTTTCTATTCACTGATACAACGTGGGACTTGTCATTCATAGGGAAGAAATACAACTCACGTGGCCGGTCCCCCTTATCTAGAGGGAGGGACCTTCAGTGACATTATAAAAATAAGCCCCTGGCTTGCTCTCCAGTTGCTTTCTAGTTAATTCTGGTCCTTTTTCTTTTACCAGTTGCCAGAGGTTCCACCCTCTGAGGAGGAAGAACAGGAAGCCTGGGTGAATGCCTTGCTTGGAAGAATGTTTTGGGACTTCTTAGGAGAGAAGTACTGGTCTGATCTGGTGTCTAAGAAAATCCAAATGAAACTCAGCAAAATAAAGGTATTGTTTTCCACCCAAGAGGCTTCCGATTCATCACGTCTTAATTTCTAGAAGTTTTGTACATTATATCCTAAGTGAAAAATCATTTGGTTTAAAACGTATAACAAATGGGAGTAGTAAGTTCTTATCAAATAACACATCTGGGCTCTGACCTTGACCATACGACTAACTGCCTCTGGGGATGTAGTGAATGTTCCTGTTTATTTTTTCCCCTTCTGTTGCCCTCATTGTCATTCACTCTGGGTGAGAATCCAGAATTTGGTTTGGGAAAATGGGAGCTGTTGCAGCTGGTTGGTTATATAGAATTGTGTTATCTTTAAGTTAGTAATAAACTTAAATTGTATGGCCGACAGCCCACAATCTTGGCCACACAGCATGTGCTCTGAGGAAAATGCCAGACTACTTAAGACCTCTTTCCCAACTCCCTCTCAAAGCTGGGAAAGCTACCATTGCACTCTAAATGTGTCTGCATTTGACCTTTACTTCTGGCCAGATGGTATTTTATTTTGGGCTCTCTCTTTGCTGAAGAAACAGTCCCGGTGCTGATGTAGGCCCACTTGGAAGTGAGTTTAAACTTGCCTAAGTATTCTTCACAATTGCCACTAAGTGACTCATTTAGTACCACCTTTGCCAGCTAAGAGACCTTATTTAGGTTACTTAGAAGTAAGTTTTTGATCCATTGAAGACCCAACCAAGGAAGAGTCACTTTGGTCCCCAGATCTTCACGGAGAGCTTACACAGTCAGCAGCTTAAGTCAGTGGATCTTTTGGGTCATAGATACCTTTGAGAAGCAGAAACATATGGACGCTTTCCTTAGAAAAATGCCCTGTGACACAAAATTTTGCCCATGATTTCAGAGAGTTCAAGGACTCCAGGTTACGAGACGGTGAGTCACGATAAAATTATGTTGGAAGAAAATGTGGGCATGGAGGAGCTTCGATTTGATTCCTGTCGTGCATTTGGGTCATGAACAGAGCCTTTCCTGGCACAGTCAGGCCGCTGTCACCCCTTCCCCAGGCCCTGATGAAGAGGCGGGGCCTCCTCAGCTGGAACGGCAGGTGTTGGGAGGGCTCTGTTGACAAGGGTCAGCGTGTTTGTGTTCTTCAGGCGAGTGAGGGTTGAGCGCTCTGCAGCGGGAGCAGGAAGCAGTGTTTGGAGAGGAGAGGCCAGCAGCCACCCTGGAGCTCGCTCAACCTCCTCCTCTTTTTGGGAAATGACGGAGGGCTCCAGCTCCCGGGTTGAGGCGCACGGGTAGGGCTGGTGCTGCTGTCTTCCCAGAGACTGTTATGGGTGCTTCCCTGAGCAGGAGGGCTCTGGGTCCTGGCGACAAAACAGGGCACGCCTGAGCTGCAGAGGGACACCGCTCTCGCCGCTACACACGTTCCAGTACTGACTCTCAGAGCGGGTGTCGGAGGGCTTCTCTCTGGCGCTGGGAGTCCTCGGGGCCAACCTCCATCCCGGATTGAGAACCGTGGGCTCCCTCAACCCAGAGGAGGTTGACGAAGGTCTTTCCTTTTCATCTTCTCCCTTCGCTGACCCTGTGGGCTTCTGCAGGGTACAGAGATAAACTCTCGTCTGTGCTTTGAGGTCAGAAGTGCTAGGGGGTTAGGGTGGGGAAAGTGGTCCCCATCCAGCAATGCCAGCAGTTCAGAGGCGGGGGCTGTACTCCCCCCACTGGCAGCCTCAGGGCCTCCCACCCTCCACCCCGACCTGAGCTGCTGTCCTGGGAGGTGCCCTGCAGACCAGAGGGGACCCTGGTGATGGAATAAACGGGAGGGCAGTGGGAGATTACCCCCATTCTGAACCTGCCATCACCCCTGCCAAGAGAACACGTACTATCACCAAATATCCAGGTATCCCTGGAAGGGCTGTTCCTTAAATACAGTAGAAATATAGTAGTGAGTATTGGTTAACGGCCAGTCAAGAACCAGAATGGCTGGAGGAGCCTGAGCTGCCCCTGTGACAAAGGTCCCCCCGTCTCCTGGTCTCCTTGAGGGCCTGACATATGGAGGGTGCTTTGCTGGCTGCAGTGATTGTCACCCTCACCTGTGATAAATAGCTCACATTGTGGAAGAGCAGCCCCATGTGTGTATCTGGTGCCCGGTGATAGGTTTAAAATAAGCTGAGTTTCTGCCTCCACAGCAAGTACACCCTGGGCCTTGGCCGGCTGCTCCGGCACCACCTTGGAGCCCTCAGTAGTTATGGCCTCTGCCCATGTCAGCAAATGCTGCTCTTATTGCAACGGCTTCTAACTCAACCCCCACCAACCTGGAGAACGCCCAGTCCCCAGCTGGGTTTACCCAGGAGGGTAAAGAACACTCAGTGGGTTCCTATCTCACTGTGGTGCCCTTGGGGTGGGAAGAAGAGAGTCTCTGGTTGAAAAGAGCAGGAGGGGGCGTGACCTTTCCTTGCCTCCCCCCAACCCGACAGGGCAGGAAGGAAGCAGCTCTAGGGCCTGGTCCTGAGTTTTGATTCACATCAGAAATCTGAGCAAGGAGGGAGTGAGGGGGTTGGTTAGAAATGTTGCGGAATCTTGGAGTTGGGTGCTCAGGTGAATAAGTAGGAAATGCCCTGCTGACCTCCCCTCCCCATCCTGCTTCCTGGTGATTAGTGCCCATTCCACCCCTGCCAAGTGTTTCTCATCCCCGCTTCCTTCAGTTCCCTCCTCCATCTCAGGCCCTGCCTCTGCCCTCTTGGGGACTCCAGGGAGCAGGATGGGGTGGGGAGGGAGGCTGGACGGGGCGCCAGGAGGGGCCCCATGTTCTCTGCGTGCACTTCCCTGGCTCAGTGTCCACTCCTGTTCCCATAGAAACCTGGCGTGCCTCAGAAGCACTGGGCATTAGGATGACAACAATAGACAAAAAGGACAGGGGCAAGGGTGCAAGATTTTGGCTACATTTTTGACCAAGTATCATTCTGTAGGCTGATTGGGAGGCCAACCACCACATAACATTAATGCTTTGGAAAAAGGTTTTCCAAATAAAGCAACCACCAATTCAAAAGGCACATTTGAATACTGTCTCTAGTCACATTTTGTCCATCTCAGACATCATATCCTCTTTAAATTAACACCTCCATTCCCCACAGAAAATCAGAGATGAAATTCCCTGACTGGTGAATCCTAAAAGTGTCTAAGTTTCTCCGCAGAGAGACAGCTGAAGAGGTCCAGCCAAAATAGGCACTAAATTCATGTCTGGCTATAGATGCTTCTCATTTTATGGGAAATGTTCAGCATATGTTCAATTTTTTTAACTTTTACATTCTAAATTTTACAAAATTATTCTAATGTTCAACTGGAGCAGTCCTTATGAGAATAAGAAAATTCTGGGGGAAAAGAAAAGAGAGGGACTTGCCAGATTTAAAAATGTATTTTAAAGCTACAGTAACAAAACCACTTTGATACCAGTAGGAAACAGTGCTCAGTACAGATTCCAGTGCAATGGGAATCCCATAATGAAAGGTGGCTTTGCAGGTCAGTAGGGAAAGATTTGGTTTTTTAAAAAAAAATAGGTTAAGACACCTGACTAGCCACTGGGAAAAAAATTAAGGTGGATTCCTAGTTTACATCTTACATTAAAATTAGGACTGGACTAAAGATTGTTTTTAATGTATATACATAAATCCAGGTCAAGGAAACATAGGTCAATTAATTCTCTGCTCTTGAGGTGAAGTAGGAATTTCTAAGCATGATACCAGCACTCTTACGTTAATTCATTTAGAGTAAATTCCTACTGACAGCTGTGTTAGTTGGGGGTCCCAGCGGAAAACATATGGCACATTCAGTGCAGCAAGCTGGGGAAGGATTTATGAAGGTGTGGGCCGATGTAGAGAAACCGCAAGGCATAGTGCCGCACCCCAGGGCTGGAGCGGTGGGGAGCGGTTAACCCAGACTCGGGCAGGGTGTCTCGGTGGAGGGGGCTGCCTGTCTGACAGGAGCTGTGGCCTTCAGTAGAGGGAGGGGACAAATGCCTGACAGTTCTCCTCTCCGTGTACCTCCCCGCCCCCTGCCCACTGGTGTGTTCCACTGGCCAAGCCCGACCAGAAGCCAGAGGAGAGGGCAAGAGTCCATCGATGCGGTTCCCGCAGACCAGCCTCTTGGGATGTAGTGAGGAATTCGATCCCAGAGGGGCAAAGGGAAAATATCCAGCACAGGGTCAAGGGATGTGATTTTTTTTTTTTCCCAAGGATTTTAGTACATGTTGTGAGTTGGCCTACAGGAAATGTTGTAGTGATTTCCTAACTCCTCACTAGTAGTCTAAAAGAGGCCAATTTTCCCAGCCTTCAGCCAACTCTGGGCATTATTAACCTGACCAGCATGGCTTGTTCCTTCTCCACAGTCTGGTCTCTGACCACACGCCACCCTCAGGGAAGCCTTCGCTGACCTCCTTATCCAAGACGGTTCAGCCTCCCTCTGCCCCGTTACCCACCTCATCTTCTCTGTAGCACCGGTCACGCTCTGCAGTTACAGGTTATTTGTCTGCTTATCTGTCTGTTCCTGCCTCTTCATCATAAGCCCCGCGAGAGCAAGGACCTTGCCTCTCTTGTCCGCGGCTCTGTCTGTAGTATGCTGCCTAGTATGTGGTGTATGCTCGATAAATTTTGGTTGAATAAATGTGTCCCCAAAACCTTGACCATTGTTCCCTTTGAGAGTATGTTGACTTCTGGCATTTACCAGGTTCCTAACGAGTCTCCTTGGTTGTTTCCTTCTGTCCTCCAGCTCCCCTACTTCATGAATGAGCTAACTCTGACGGAGCTCGACATGGGAGTAGCCGTGCCAAAAATCCTCCAGGCCTTCAAGCCTTACGTTGATCACCAAGGTAACTCTTAACCGACTCCAGAAAGGAGTGGAGCATTTATATGAGCGTTAGAATGTTGCCATCACTGCAGATTGAATACCAAGGCTTTGTGTTTGGAGGGAGTTGGGGGCATTTTAACCATATTTGATGTTGTGTGTCTCCTGTTCTTAACGGTCACAGCCTGAAACCGGTGGGGAGTAGATCAGGACTCCCGCTCCAAGCCCTTCTGGTCTTCTGGATCCTTACAGGTCCTCCTCCAGCCCAAAGATGCCCACATGCCAGTTAATGGGGGCCTGGCCCCGCATGGTCACAGCCCTTGCCACGGTGAGAGGCAGTGGCTGCATTTCAGGCCCACTTACCCCTCGTGGCTTCTCGTCTGCATGTGCCCCTCCCTGGATTCTTACTGGGAGCCGCCCCTCCTCATAAGTAGTGACATCTTTGCCTTGCCTTAGCCTCTAGGATGCAGATTCTTTGAGCTTCATGTTTTATTCTTTCTGTTCCTTTCCACTCCAAGTAGGCACTCAGTAAGTGTTTGAAAAATGAAGACTTATATTGTTGGGCAGTATTTTGAGAGTAAAGGCTCTCTGCTGGAGGGAAGTTCTTTGATTTGGTTTTTAAGACATGTTACAGACACATTATTTATGCCTACTTGTGTATGTGTGCATGTGAGAAGGTGATTAAAATGTGTGGAGAGTTTAAATACAATTATGATGTAAAGATCTATGTGTATTTTGTGGCACCTTGACAGAAAATTTAGTACCCAGGAGTCTGGTGAAAAGAAGAATGAATTAGGTAGGCAAGAATACTCCATGAGCAGAAAGGGAAAAACCTCCCTGTCATGGAAGCATTCAAATTTTTTTCTAGAATATCCCTCTCCAAGTGAGCCTCTTTCCACTTAAACTGGATTTACATTCTTCCCCAAAAGGCTCAGGAACAAAGTAAGGGAGAAAATAATTACAACTTTTCAAGAGAGTGGTATTTGTTTTGAAGTAAATATTTTGTAAGATTGATAGACTATAGCATCTACTTTTGTCTCTGTATGGCTATATCAGGTGGCTCTTGAACATATTTAGTGAAATCAAGTTCTGTGTTGTATACATTTGATGTAAATACAGAGAGTTTTGTTTTTTTTCAGCGCTACAACTAGCAGCTCTAACAAATCTCTCTAGCACTATTTCAGCTAACAGTGAAGTCCATATTTCCAGGTCTTTAGCATCCCATCGATTTCAGAGAAAGATAGACCAGAGAATTATTTGCAAACCCAGAAGTCCACCTAATAGCACGTCGAAATCACCTGTGACCACTCAATTGTGTCTACACTTTGATGAATCTGAGTGCTCCTAGGTTTAGTGAATTTCTGGTTCACTAAGAGTAAAACTAGAAAAGATTCTTTGCGAATGGTCTAGCTAGAGTTCTTTCAACCACATGTGAAATTTAAACAGCTGCATTATATATGTGTAAGGTGCAGAGCTAGGATCTTCGCCCCGACGGCATTCCAGGGCTGCCTGGCTCCCTCTGGCTCTGGGGGGCTCTAGGTTGCCCTTTGCTCTTTGCCTCTTTAGGAACTGACTTGTAACGAGCTGGTAAATGATCAGGTAACATAAGCCTCCTGAGAGTCGGGCTTAAAGAAGGTAAATAATACGTGTGCATGCTTTATTTTCTAATGCATTAGCAGCCTCTTATCTCAGAACTGTCCTTTGTTGAACTAGTAGAAATTTCCAATGAGAGGGGAGCAGGGCCATAGCTGGGCTTTGCAGCATCTAAGAAGTGTCCCTGTGGCTGTGAACTCTGCAGCCTCCCAGGGCAGCTTTGTAAGGCTTTGAGTGAAATTCACTAAATGCCTAAGTCTCAAGTCTCTTTCCCATTCCTCTGGAGCCAGAGCTGCATCAAGACGTTTTATTATATAGATCAAAGCTTTTGCTAGTTTTTAATCCATTTGAGGCTTACTTAACTCCTTTCAGGGCAAGTTCTAGAGATCTGCCTGCTTTATGTAACAAGGGAAGAAATGTTACTAAAGAAAGGAATGATAAAGACATAAAGCCTGTGGGTTTTAAAAGTTTGATCAAATTAGGTTTTTCCAAGTCTGCCAAGGCTACATGTGGTGGTATAACAGAAATGAACATGAAGGGACAATGCATCTTGGATTCCATTGCTCTAAGAGAAACCTTTCCTTTGGGGGGAATGAAAATCAGGAGTGACGTGTTAAAACTGACTCTGAAAAGCAGAGTTCACCTTTCAGGGAACTGCCCCCTAGGGTGAAGGGGGCTTTGACTGCTTTCAGGAGGGGGCGCCTCCCAGGGGATCCCCCTACACACCCCACACCCTTATTTTTGGTAATATTTCCTAACTTGTGCTTGTTTGTTGAAGGCACATGGCTTGGGAGGGATATTTGGGCCAGAGCTGCTGGATCGCTCCAGCCCCAGGATGCTCTTCTTGAGGCAGCCCAGAGCGGCGGTTCTGAGCTCCAGCTCTGGGGCCGCACCGCCAGGCTCACAGCTCCTTGTCCTTGGGCAAATCCTTAACCTCGTCACTAACTCACTCCTCTCTCGGCGGGGGGAGACTGATGGCACCCACTTGGTGGCTTAAGTGAGTTAATACATGAAAGGCACTCGGAAAACATCAGGTGCCAAACAAGCTCTAAGTGTCACTGTTGTTATTTTCACCAACATTATCGCTGCCTTCGCTGCTGCCGCTCTTGGAGAGTTTAGAATGTGAGTGGCTGAGGTGTTCAGTTGACCCATCCTACAGCTTGAGGCCGGCAGGTCCTCCCAGAACAGATGAGGGGAAAAGGCCATTCCTGCTTCCAGACACACAGCCAGGTTCTAGTGCAGTGGATAAGGGGAAAGGACCACCGTTCCCGGGACCAGAACCGTGGCCAGAAGGTGGAGAGGATCTGAACCTCGGAAACTGGCTGTGCACCTCCTGTCTCTGACCCCTGCCCGCTCCACACACACCTCACCGTGGGGTGGGGGGTGGTCTCCTTCCTTCCCTACAGAGCGGGGCCTCCCCCCCACTCCTCATCCCCACCCCAGCCTGCTGTCCCCGGGGCCTGTCCTCGGGGGGCCACCAGGCCAAGCCCTTTCCAGTTGTTTTATTAACTCTGTTAGGGTAATGTTTGCTCCTTCGTTCATTCAACAACTACTCATTGTGGGGAAAACTCGAATATTTAGAAAAGGAAAAAGAGAAACATTACCCATCGTTCCACCATTCAGAGATAGCCAGGATGACCATTCTGCTACATTTGGTACATTCTTGGTACATTCTCTCCTAATCGTTTTTCTTATGGATAAAAATTAATTAAAAAAAATTAATTAAAAATGTATAGCTCCTTTTTCAAACCCTTAAAGAATTGGGCAGATTGACTGTTTAGACTTGGGAAGGCAATCAGAGGTTCCCTAGCAGGACCCTGCTGTGTCTAGATGCATAAGCCAAAGCCCAGACAGGGCGTGATGTGCCAGAGATCACTCAGCAGCCTCGCTTTTCCATGCTGCTCTGCAGCTTCTAGGCCAGAGCCAGAGGCTTGCCGTGCGTACCAGCTCTGGGCCAGGCCACCCGCGTCTGGCCCCTGCTCCTTTATTATGCAGCAGCAAGGCCTTGGGGAGGTTTCTAAGCACTCAACACCTTGAGCTTCTCATCCACGGAGTGATGATGGCAGTAGCCTCTCCCCTGTGCTTGGAGACTAAACGCTTCATGTCAGCACTCAGAGAGCACACGTGACACGCGGGAAGCCATCGGTCTTCGTTGCTGCTGCTGCTGCTGCCAAGCTTGATTAGTCAAATCTTCCCGAAGGGGTTTGGTGGGAACCCTCGTCTGTCAGCCAGGTTTTTCTCTTCCATGCCTGGGACCAGTGACCTCAGAGCAGTGCCTGCAGGGGTGTCAGCAGTGTCAGAATGAGCCAAGGCGGTGGACTGGGACCTCTCAGGTTCAGGTTAGTTAATTTAGTCTTCAGGGCTTTTGCTACGCGGAGTTTGTCTGCAGATCGTCATTGAGCATCCACGTGGACAGAGTGCAGCGTGGCACCGTTTTTGCCCTGTTTCAAGATACCCGATTAACAACCCGCGTTTCCACCAAAGGGCTTGGATTCTGTGGAAAGATGACCATGTCCCACAGGAAGAGGAAGCTGGTCTGTCTTCAGAGATGCCTGTAGTTGTGTCTGGCAGGTCCATCATCTACATTTGTCTTCCAGACCTTGATCTGTGGTGCCTGGTGCCTTTGTTCAGTGCTGGGACCGAAGCTACTCTGCCAGCGGAGTATTGCAGAAAAGTGGAACCAGGGGCAGCCTGCGAGCTGCCTGTTCCTCTGGCTACACCCTCATCAAGAGGGCAGCTGCCTGAGGTCGGTCACGGTGACAGGGCCAGACTGTGGGGCTCAGCACTGAGAAGAATGGCACATATACTCTCTGACCAGATCTGTGTTGCATAAGGAAAATATGCCTTTTGTGGGAAAGGGAAAAAAAATACTCATTTGTGGAACTTGGGTTGGGGCGGGGAGGAGAGACTCTGATTTGGGACTGTGTTGACCTTGAAAGGCGGAGCTGTTTCCAAGAACGGTTACAGGTAGACAAAACCAAAAATGACATCTGTCCTAAAGGACACATCCAATTACAAGGAATACTAGTTTTCTGCAGTATCTGAGTGAGCAATATGGCACCAGTCTGTTCGCCAGGAACGAAACGGTCACTAATGTGGTCGTCTAAGAGCTGAATAACTCAAACATCTGTTCTTGGTAAAATCACTATATTATTAAATCTTCCATTTTAAGAGCTTTTGTTTTTTGGATGCCAAATGTTGGCTTTCAGAGTGAAAATCAGCCATCAGTTATGGGTACAGGGATAGTGGAGGAGCAGGTAACATGAGCCAGACCCTGTGAGCAAGGCTTTAGGGCCTCTTACCTCCTCCTGAGCAACCCCTGCCCCATTAAACCTGTTCCAGTGAGACTGAGGCTTTTTAGCTATTTTAATAGTAAATATGACAGTGAACTGCTGAGTGAAAGTACTAGATTTATTCGAGCACGGTAGGACTGCTCCTGAGGCCATGGAGTCTATTAAATCAACTACCAGGGAGAAGGCGGAAGAACCTCTGTTCTACTCATCTCTGGTGACACATACCAGGGCATGTGTACTATCTCTGCTGGCATCTAGGTCTGCTCTGCACCAGGTGGTCCAGGCCATCGTTACTCTTCTTCAGGCATAAACTTCCCAAGGACAAGGATTCACTTCAGTGTCTTGAGCTCTGATAGCTTGCGTTAAGAACTAAATAAACATTTTGAGGTAGAGCGAGCAGTAGCTTTTGCCACAGTCTGAGTAGCGGTGGTGGTAACTGATCCTTCCCTCACGAGGCTGAAGAGAAACAGAAAAACAGCCCTCCAAGCTCCTCAAGTCCTTGTGTGAAGACTGACTGAAGTTTGTCATGTTCATTGTTAGTTGTGTTTCCCTTGTAGCCAGTGAAGGGCCGGTTTTTTAGGGACTTGTTGGTAATCAGGTGCCACCCTTCGCCACTGGACAGCCTCACAATGTGAAGACCCCTCATGTGGTGGAGATTGTTACGGACTGAATGTGTTCCCCCCAAATTCATATGTTGAGTCACTAACCTGCAGTGTGATGGTATTTAGAGACGGGGCCTTTGGGGTGATTAAGTTTAGATGAGGTCATGGTGGGATTAGTGCCCTCATGAGAAGAGAGACCAGAGAGATAGCTCGCTCGCTGTGCCACATGAGGACACGGGAGAAGGCGGTTGTCTGCAGGCCAGGAACAGAGCCCTCACCAAGAATGAATCGGCCAGCACCTTGATCTTGGACTTGCAACCTCCAGAACTGTGCCAAATAAATGTCCGTGTTTCAGCCACGCAGTTTGTGGTATTTTGTTACAGCAGCCTAAGAAGACTAAGACAAGACCCTTTGTGTTCATGCCCTTTCCAGAGAACCTCTCAGGACTGGCTGCCTTACGTGTATTTAAAGATTTTAAAAATTGCCTTGCTCCTTAACTTCTGGTTTTTGTCCTTGATCACTACCAAGACCAGATGGTTACAGGAAGCAACATTTTAAATGAAATGCCTCACAAGCAAGTCTTAACCTTTGTCAAGAGCCCAGAAGAAAAAGCTCTGTTCCCGCACTCACCCAGGTGAGGGACATGCAGCTCGTTAGGGTTAGGGTGCCACTCAGAGCACAGTGTCTGTCCCCACTTCACAGTGTTGCTACATTTGTCCTCATTGAGAAGACAGCCTTTCTAGTAACTGCGGATTTCGTCTTTCAGTCCTGCAAGGTGGGAGCTCCTGACTCACCCTTTATGTAACCACGTGGTTTCGGCTCTCGTTACGTGCACTCCAAGGTTTTCAGGGAGCTTTTTGCCACTGAATCATTGTCACAGAAGCGTGTTTTTCTTTGCAACTAATGTTAAAATTGTCATCTTACCCTCATCTGAATGCAAGCACGTCATATTAAGATATCTTGTTTGAATGTTTGCAGTTTATATCTGTATTTAAAGATTCTCAAGCCATTCTTTTTTTTTTTTGGCGGTACGCGGGCCTCTCACTGTTGCGGCCTCTCCCGCTGCGGAGCACAGGCTCCGGACGCGCAGGCTCAGCGGCCGTGGCTCACGGGCCCAGCCGCTCCGCGGCATGTGGGATCTTCCCGGACCGGGGCACGAACCTGCGTCCCCTGCATCGGCAGGCAGACTCTCAACCACTGCGCCACCAGGGAAGCCCTCAAGCCATTCTTGACTCCTTCATATCTACACTGAGAACGGGGGCTGAGCAAGGCCCCGTGTGTGGGCCTCATGGAACATCTACAATGAAACAAGAAACAGGCTTCATCCCCTACGCAGGAGCTTGGTCAGATGTCCTCGCCTTGCCCGCTCCCCAGTCTGGACAGGGCTCTCTGGCTGCCCAGTGCAGCCTCTTCCCTCTGGCCCCGTGTCCTCCTCTGGTCTGGTCCCCATCTGCTATGGCAACAGCAGCAAGCTAGGCTGTAGCCCAGAGTGGTTAGAAGAAGGAAGTGGCTGGTGATGGATGTGAAAGGGGAGAGCCCTGCCAGGATGCACCAAGAGCCAGGCTGTACAAGCCGTGTGGCCTCCCCTGTACAGATGAGGAGGCCGGTGCCTAGACATTGAGAAACTTCCAGGGGAATTCAAGCCCCGGTCCACGTGACTGGACTCCAGTGCTTTTCCCTCTTCCCAGCCTCAGCTCCCAACAGGGGGGCTGGACCACACGTCATTGAGTAGAATGTCCCGATGACTGGGGTGTGGGCCAGCTGTTTACCAAACCTGTGTCCATATCCCCTCATTTAAAAAACAGACAAACAGAACCTTCCACTTTATTACAACAAGTAAAATTCTGGTGCCTTTAATATGACAACCTTCGAAGGCAAATACTTACTAGTAATATTTATTGGAAACCTGACTGGGATTTTCAAAGGAAATGATTATGTCTGAATACATATCGCAACCAGGTAGTTTGAGTCTATTGATTCTCAAGTTAAATAAAGCTGGCGATATACAAGAAGAAATATCTTCTTTATTGATGTTCCATTTATACTGAGTTTAAAATCTACTAATATCAAGCCTTTTGCCCTAATTTCCTTTCTACTGGAAGTGATTAATGACTAAATGTCTTTATTAAAGCAGATGTGCCCTTTATTTCCAGTAACACTGCCTGTGAAGAGCAAGCTAATTAATGATTTTTAAATGTTTAATGTAAGCAAGAAATAAAGCAGTTTTGTGTGTTGCTGCAAAGAAGACATTCACAACTGATCTGCATATCACTTAATTAAACCAGGTCATTCACAGAAAATAGTTATCTTCAATTATGATAAAAAGAATTTGGTGAAAGCAAAATGGAAATTATTCTGCCTTTAGTGAGGAGTTACACCAATAGCGCTTACTGAAGTTAAGAAAGCAATTATCTGAGGTGGTGGCCAAACAGGGGATAAGTTATTTACAGTAATTGTTTGAAAATGCGGCTGTGTGTGAACAGTGGTTTTAGATTAATTTCCTGCTTCCTTTTAGATATTGTCATTTGTCTTATGAGGATCTATAAAACTTTATTTACATTTAAACACCCACTTGAAGGACCATGTGTGTTTTTTTTTACTGTATTATTGATTTATTCTTTTTGCATTTTAAAAAAGTTACACTTGTTGAATATACTGTTAGTACCCACAAGCCAGCTAGCAGATCTGTTTTTTTTTAATTAATTTTTTTTATATAGCAGATTCTTATTAGTCATCAATTTTATACACATCAGTCTATACATGTCAATCCCAATCTCCCAATTCATCACACATACACACCCACGCTTTCCCCCCTTGGTGTCCGTACGTTTGTTCTCTACATCTGTGTCTCAACTTCTGCCCTGCAAACCGGTTCATCTGTACCATTTTTCTAGGTTCCACATACATGTGTTAATATACGATACTCGTTTTTCTCTTTCTGACTTACTTCACTCCATGACAGTCTCTAGATCCATCCACATCTCAACAAATGACCCAATTTCGTTCCTTTTTATGGCTGAGTAATATTCCATTGTATATATGTACCACATCTTCTTTATCCATTCGTCTGTTGATGGGCATTTAGGTTGCTTCCATGACCTGGCTATTGTAAATAGTGCTGCAATGAACACTGGGGTGCATGTGAGGACCATGTTTTGATGGGAAGTCCATGAGGTGTTACAGAGCTTGGACTCGGTAAAGTCACAGCATAGTCTGTCCCACCTGCTGAATCATAGGACCCTGGGGTAGAAAAGGTTGTGAGATGACTGACCCCTATTTGCATTTTAGACTTATGGTCAGTGGCCACTTCTGCTTGGTGGACCTTCCCAGTGAAATTCCGCAAAGCCAAAAGCCTCTAAGATATGCTCTATGCTCTCGTTGACATGAGTGTCTTTTCTAAGGAACAGGTGGTTTTTTGTTTTCTTTTTTAACGTCTTTATTGGAGTATAATTGCTTTACAATGGTGTGTTAGTTTCTGCTTTATAAAAAAGTGAATCAGCTATACATATACATATATCCCCATATCTCCTCCCTCTTGCATCTCCCTCCCTCCCTCCCTATCCCACCCATCTAGGGGGTCACAAAGCACCGAGCTGATCTCCCTGTGCTATGCGGCTGCTTCCCACTAGCTATCTGTTTTACATTTGGTCATGTGTATATGTCCATGCCACTCTCTCACTTTGCCCCAGCTTACCCTTCCCCCTCCCCGTGTCCTCAAGTCCATTCTCTACATCTGCGTCATTAAGGAACAGGTTTTTCAACTAAGGTACAAAGTGGTTACCCAGCTTTATCTAGATAATCCTGGGGCTTGAACACGAATTCTTTTGATTCCATTCCTACGCAATTTCCAGAAAGAAGAGGGTTCTAAAAGGTTTTGTCACCATCCTTATCATACCAAGCTACACCTGAACCATTTTCTGTGCCCCTCCCCTCCCCCACCCCCAAACAATAGATAATTTTAAGGAAGACAGTGGTTCTCACTTGTGTCTTTAAAGAGCCCAGCTTGCTGTGAAGTCTCTGCACCTCTCTTCTGCCTCTAACCAGCTGGGACAACGGAGACCTCGTCCTGGCTTTGCCCTGGCACAAGCCATGTCCTCCTGCTGGGAGTGTTTCTTACCCAAAGTGAGAAGAACCCAGAGGACAGGACCCTGAGCTCACTGTGACCATTTTAACGGATGTTGAAATACTGGCAATTTGCCAGATGCTTGAACTGTTTCCAGAAACTTTTCTTTTCACAGTCTCTTCTTGCATGCATTGGTAGTACAGGCAATATATATAGACTTTCAATGTGATACCTACTTAGATACTTTAAAATATAAATTTAAAATTTTAATCTGTCACTTATAGTCATGTTTTTCCGGGGCGGGGAAAAAACCTTCTGTTTTTTCACCATTTCTCCAGGACTCTGGATCGATTTGGAAATGTCCTACAACGGGTCCTTTCTGATGACTCTTGAGACCAAAATGAATTTGACCAAACTAGGTAAAGAGCCTCTTGTTGAAGCCCTGAAGGTTGGAGAAATTGGCAAAGAAGGGTAAGGGGCTATATGAATTTACTAACCCAACCCTGGGGAACCACCTCCTTCCTCAAGCCCTTGAGAAGCAGCTTTAATGTGTATAGCCCCAATGTTGAGCGCGAGCTTCATGTAAGTGCTTCCTGGCCCCGGAGGATTTCAGGGAATAGTTTCCTGGTTTCACCCCCTGCAGACTCAGTGCCGTAGGCCTTGGTGTTGCCAGCGGAGCGTACAGTGTCGATTACCTGGAAAGCATCCCTGACTCAGACCAGCCAGGCAGGCTGCACAGTGAGATGCTTTGTGAAGAGAAGCATCACCCGGCAGGTTCCTCCTTCAGCTTTGCAGCCACACACAGCACTGTGTGGGCCAGGCTGAGGCGCTTCAGGCGGCTGCCTGCTTTAATCACAGCGTCAGAGTTATTTATAATTAGACGATTGATCTTGTAGCCAAGAGGGTGCTCCTAAAGTGTTTGGAGACGCCTTTCCCCTAAATAATACAATATCTATTTTCTAAGTAAACTCCTCTCTTTGTAGAGGATACTGCATCTGTTGCCGAGTTTGTCTAATTTAGTAAATATTTCCAATTTGTGAGATAGTTAATGAAGCTGATTCTTTTTCTTAGATGCCTAGAATGGATAAGCTGGAACTTTCACATTCCCACACACCTTAAAAATGACTGCTTCAGACTACATATTTAAATGATATTGTTGTTTTTACCAAACTAAAAATGCTAATTGGAGTCTGCTTCTCACATCTCCAGCCCCTTTGCATGGAATTAGCAGTACAATGATCGGAAAATGCCACAAGGAGCACCTTCTCAGCATCTAAATATAAATATAAGACACAGGCTCTTAGATGTTTGCTTTATTATGATGCTGACCTGATGCTTATATTCATACTTGTGGTGAAAGCACAGTAGATGGGGGAGTTGGATCATACATTTGAGAACGTTCTTTCACTAAGGTGATTCCGAGTTGTCCAGGTGACTTAATGAAAATGTTCATATTTTAATTTTTGGAGAATTTCACCTGCTGTATGCAGTCTAACCTGTATCTGTGCTATTTTCCTTTCACTTTTCTACTGTTTTGTTAAAATGTGTTTGGATTCGGCAATCTGTGGATTGTGTTTTCTGGTGAGTGGTGTTGATCAGCCCTCCGTGTAGCATTTCATACCCCATCAGTGCTGAGTCTCATTCGGACCCATGTGACACCGTGAGGAAGCTTGTCCTTTCATCATGTTCCCCAACATAAAGGCACCGTTTGTAGACCTGAGTGGATTGAGATCAGGAGCATTTAAGAGGCTTTCCTGGGGGGAGAGCCGTACAGACTTCCTTGATTCGTATTGCCGGGGTCCTGATCTAGCCCTCTAGTCAGACTCAGCTTCTGTCCCCAGCTGCCCCGACCCTGACGCCATGGCCAGCTGAGCGCCATCAGGCCAGCCTTGGGACGGCAAAGTTGCAGAACCAGCTGCCAGTAAAACCAAGCACCTTAGGCAGAAGCAGTCTTGAAAATGAGCTCTAACTAACCGGGAGCGGGACAGAGCAGACTTCGGTCAGGAGCATCTGTGCAGGGAGCCCTTTCTGGAAACAGCCCTGTGCTGGCCCAGGGCTGCTGGGACTCCATTGGAAAGAGGGGTCTTGGGAGCAGGTAGGGCCCCACCACAGCCAGGTCCCTGAGATCGTTGCCACTGAGGCATTCCATGTTCACTGTTATTCATGCAGCTCTCTTGGCACAATTTCAAGTTCATAAACTCAGCTGATTGGAGGACAGACACGTTTCTGAGCAAGCAGTGCTTCTCTAGACTGCATGAAAAAAGTCCTCTGCGTTAGGAATATAATGGTATTATATTTAATTTATAATATATATCTAAAGCACCATTTTTTTCCAGTAGAGTCTGGTATAAAATGTTTTGCTGCTTCCTGTGAGGGTGTTAAATTTTATGTTGATGTGTAATTGGCTGTCATTTAATTTTAAAAGCAAGGAAAAATACAATCTCAAAGCACTTGGGAGGAAAACGCCTGGATAAATGAACCCTTAACCCTTTTTTGCATAAAGGACCCCCTTGGGAATCTGAGAGCTCTGGATCCTTCCCCCAGAGAATGCCTACACATGCACCATTTGGCTCACAATTTCTGGGACCTTCGAGAGCCTCTCAAAAGCCCATCCATAGCTAAGAGCCTGATCCCAGAAGTGATTCTAGCATCACTTCTCCTCCTCAGTCAGGAGCTATGGAATCGCCCTGAGGCTGAATGCCGGAGGAGAGGCAGAGTCCCTGCACCTGTGGCTGTTACTGAGCGTGTGATCTTTGGTTTCCTTGAGGAAGCCTCTCCTAGAGCAGCATGTGTGAGTGGTGGGTCCGCAGCAGCCCTCTCCTCCAGGCCCTCCCTTTAGCCCGTGGCCGCCTGTCCAGGGCCTCACTTCTGGGCAAGGGCTTGTCCCCTTGCTCTGGCAGGGCCTCTGCTTTGTCTCGCTGCTTTTGTCTGTCCCCCTTCAAGTGTGCAAATGACTGTGCCGTGGGGAGTACCTGAGGAGGTGCTGCTCAGCCTGTGGGAAGTCCTGCTTACTGTAGAAAGTTTATAAGGACCCTGAGGCTGGTGGTAAGAAACTGAAGTCTGTGTTGCTTCACTCTAGTGAAGGCCTTTCCCTTTGAAATGTGGGTACCCTTTATATTTGCAGACATTTTTCCTTGAGTCTTTGTATTTCCCGAATAGTCTTCTTGTTACACCTTGTAGTTAGTGACTTGGGGCGATAGACACTCAAAATGGAATTCAGGTGGTGAGCTGGGCAGTCTGAACTTTAGGAATTGGCCTGAAGGGGACCTAAGCGAGTCAGGAAGGGGAATGTGCTGCTCGTTGGCTGCTCTTTAAATGCACATCGGGGCGGGCGTTTCCTGGAAGGCCCTTGGCCCGTGCGTGCTCTACCACGGCAGCCTGGGCTGGCGTGCAAGTCCCTGCGTGGGCCCCCCCACCCGGACCCCTGTATTGGGCCGCTGGTCGACTCCCGGTGTACCCGGGTCCACCACCCCGCGTGGGCCCCCCCACCCGGACCCCTGTATTGGGCCGCTGGTCGACTCCCGGTGTACCCGGGTCCACCACCCCGCGTGGGCCCCCCCACCCGGACCCCTGTATTGGGCCGCTGGTCGACTCCCGGTGTACCCGGGTCCACCACCCCGCGTGGGCCCCCCCACCCCGACCCCTGTATTGGGCCGCTAGTCCCCGTGTACCCGGGTCCACCACCCCGCGTGGGCCCCCCCACCCCGACCCCTGTATTGGGCCGCTAGTCCCCGTGTACCCGGGTCCACCACCCCGCACCGAGGCCCTGATATTCTGGGAGCCCAGTGCTTGTCACCCACGCCGTGACTCAGTCTAGCTCTGTGGGTGTACGTGCACGTGTGTGTGGCAGATACATGGGCCCGACTTCTGTTAAAGGAAACGAATGCACTCTCGTGAGCGTGGCCCCTCCAAGCGGTCCTCACTGGGCTGTTTAATTATGCACCCTGCACTTAAAGCAGTTTTTGGAGCTGCTTTTTAGAGTTGCCTTCGGAGTCTGTGACATTCCTTTAAGTATTCTGAGTGACAGCAAATCTTCCTACTTTCTAGATGGATTGGATCTTTGAGAAATTGCTAGACTTTGTTCAGAGGTGATGGTGATTATGAGACTAAGAAATTAAATGTTTGGTTCAAGACAGAGAGTATCAGTGATAAAATATCGCACTTTTTCTTATGTGTCCGACTGCAAGCGCATTTCCAAAAAGATTTTTAGCAGAGACAGCAAAACTGGAATAAGCCCTTTATTTATTAAAGAGAAGGCCCTTTAAGGTGACTCTTGAAAGGATATTACACTTATCTCGAATTCTAAGGTATGTTTGAAAAAGTAGGCTTATTGCATTCTAGCACATCTTATATAAGAATGTGCAGGGTGTCTTTCTCTGAAATTCATCATAGGGTTGAGATCACAAAATGCATGTTCGGTTATAAAACTTGAATATCTGCCAAATATTTACACTTTTAATTAGTAAGTATTAGGTGCTGCATAGTACAGCCCCCTATGCTGAGAGGAGAGGTACCATTTGGTCACAGTCAGAATTTCATGTCATCTGATCTGTTTTAACTGACAGAGCATTGTCTAAATGATTAACTTCAAGCCACAAAATTTGTCCTGTTCTCTGTCCTGTGGAGGATTAATTCAGGAACCCGAGAGCTCACTGCAGTGCTCAGCCTTTGGCATCTTCTGCCCCAGGTCTGGAGGCTGCCAGATGACAAATACCAGTGGGGACAGAAGGGGACAGTGGTTCTGCAGGTCTCACTGTGGTCCAGGATGCTGAGGCAGCCTTTTGTGCTCTGTACCTTCCTTACCTGGCAGCACGAGGTCTGAGCCAGGGGGCACAGTCGTTTTACTGATGGAGAAGTAAGATAGGTTTCTGAGATGGTCGTGTTATCTTTGGGGACTTAGCTCCCTGACTTTCTTCATCCCAAGACCCAGTGCAGGCTTTCTTGGGAATCTTATTTTACTTTTGTATAAAAGCAGAGCTCTGTGAGGGCTGCCTAACCCTGGAAAGCACTGAGATGATTTTGTGACCAGCACACACACGTGAGCATTTCCTGGACTAGCCCGGCTTCTGACAGAAGGAGGAGGAGTCGGGTGCTGTCCCCATGGCCAGGGACAAGAGGCCTTTGTGTCTGCAGAGGGAGTTTCCCTTTAACGCTGTACTCAAGCCTGTTGGCTAGAGCGCTGGCTCTAATGTTTCAGGGCCAGGATCAAGGAGGATCCGGGTGTCCTGCCAGGGAGGACATTTGTGCTCGGTCCTCTTACAGCCGGGCTCCTGTTTCAGGGCGGAGATTTCAGTGCCCTCTTCCCAGTGCTGGGGCCTCTGCTGGGCCTTCAAGTCCACACTGGTGGGTGTGCTCTGCCCTTGGGTGCCCTTGGCCCTTGTTGGCCAGGAGATGACTGCCCCCGTGGGCTTCTGGTGGCCCAAGGAAAACCCCAAAGGGTTACACCCGCAGGAAGATGGGACCTAAGCTGCGCTGCCTTCCCCTGTCCTGGTGATTTTTCTCCTTATCAAAAATACAAGGCCCCCACGTGCCACAACTAAGAAGCCTGTGAGCCGCAACTGAGACCCAATGCAACCAAAAAAAAAAAAAAAAAAAATGAGAGGCCCACGCTCTGCTTAGTGACCATTTGGTAGCTTAATTATGTTCATTCTGTCCCCATTAAGTCTCTGAGCCTCCGGGATGGGCCCTGCTTTCTGCCTCTCTGAAGCAAAGCCACCATCCAGGGAGGGAGCTGCCTTCTTTGGGGCCCAAGCTTGGCCAGGAACCCCCAGGGCCCTCACAGGGGAGCCTTGATCACTGGCTGCTGCCAGTGACCCAGTGGAAACTGAGGCTCTACCCTGGAAAGATTAATGAGGGACATTGCTCTTTGGTGAAGTTTTTTATTACTTCATTTAAAAAATGTGGTTTTTTAAATATAAATTTATTTATTTTTGGCTGCACTGGGTCTTTGTTGCTGTGCATGGACTTTCCCTAGTTGTGGCGAGCAGGGGCTACTCTTCTTTGCGGGGCGCGGGCTTCTCATTGCGGTGGCTTCTCTTGTTGCAGAGCATAGGCTCTAGGTGGGCAGGCTTCAGTAGTTGTGGCTTGCAGGCTCTAGAGCACAGGCTCAGTAGTTGTGGCGGACGGGCTTAGCTGCTCTGCGGCATGTGGGATCTTCCCAGACCAGGGCTCAAACCTGTGTCCTCTGCATTGGCAGGTGGATTCTTAACCACTGCATCACCAGGGAAGCCCTAAAATACGGTTTTAAATTAGTACTTTTCTTGAAAAGTTCCTGGGTTCTCATGTCAGTTGCTTCCTAGAGTCCCTTGAGATTTGTTGGTTGTTGGCTTTTTCTGTGACCTTCAGGAGCTGGGGCAGGTGTGGGCTAGGATACGTAATTTCACTAGGAAGGAGTCTTGAGCCAAAACTAACAGGAGGAAACTAAGCCAAAAAGCATAGTTGTTGAACTCAGCCAGAGTCAGGGGACTTGCCTGAACATCCCCGTCATCTGTGAGGTGGTCATGGCGCCAACATGAGCTGTCCCCTCCCCCGTGCAACCATCGTTCTTTCCACTCACCCTCCCATTGGCTGCGCTGCACTGTTGACGAGATCACTGCATTTTGTGTGGACTGCATCACACTCCCATCACCTGTCTTTCTGACGCATGCGCAGAATCCAGCCCTTCAGGCCCAAGTCCTCTGCGGTCCTGCCGGGGACTTGGCACTGAAGGGTCTCCCGGGGCACCAGGCCAATCCGAGGACTCTTGGATTGGGCCTCTTCTGTCTGGGCTGGGTCGGGGAGAGTGATGACGCGGTAGCAGTGGTGGCGGTGGAGCCTGGCGCTGGGCCAGCTGCCGTGGTGACTCTGCCCTGATCAGTTGCAGGCCCAGGGCCTTCTGTCTGGCCGACAGCGACGAGGAGTCCTCCAGTGCTGGCTCCTCTGATGAAGACGACGCACCAGAGCCTGGTGCAGGAGACAAACCGCTTCTCCCAGGGGCTGAAGGGTGAGTGGATCTAGCTTCTGGGGTCTTCAGGGGTCAGGGCTGCAAGTTGGGAGTGAGCTTTTATTGTCTTTTCCTCTCTGATCTTCCTTCCTCCTTCACTTTGAGTGAATGATTTTTGCATTAATAACTAAAAGCCAGTGGGATAAAATTTCATGCCCCAAAGCAAAAGACCTGAATAGCTTTCCCTAATGAAGAGGGTCCAGAAGAAAATGATTTTCTTGGGCCCTTGGAATAAATAACAGAGAATTGAAGGGCGTGTTTATTACAAGGAGCACAGATTACACAACAGCTCCCCCTGGTGTGGATAGGGAACATTACTTCCCTTCTGACGGGTCACACTTGCTGTTGAGCTTTTAGTTTCTACAATGTTGAAACATTCAGGTGATTTCTTCGGTGAATTTTGAAAACGTGGGTCACTTAGCTGATCTTTTGGATCATGAACTACATTTTGGTGGCTCCCTTTGCCTGTTACTTGGACTGCTGAATGATCAAAGTGCCTAGGCTGCCTCTCTGTAAGGATCTTTTAATTATTTAAAGTGAGTGAAGAAACTAAAATGATAAAGAAACCAGGTGATTCAGAAGTATTTGTAAGAAAATATCAACCTGTTCACTTTTGAAATCCTACAGAAGATGAAAAGGGAATCTAGATGTTTGAGGAATTGGGACTAAAGTTTGTGTGCATTATTTAAACTCTCCCCACCTGACCTTCTTAAGAATAATTGCTTTTGCCTACACATATACCCATAGTATTCTTGACACTCTGGAACTGTGGAGGATTTTAAGAGCAAATATCCTCTCTTCTTAGGGCAGTCTTAGGTAGATATGACCTGATACAGGAAAGCTTGCTTTCCTGGGCTGCTAGCGTATCAGCTGGATGCAGCTTTTTTCTTTAGATGCTCCTGAGCCCTTTGACAAGTCGTTGCTGCTCAGAGTTGCTGTGACACCATCTAAAAGGCAGATGTTTTACTGTGTTTTGTGGCCCTGTTAATGCAGCCTGATTTCTTATTTGCTATGTAGAGATGGTGATATTTTGCTCAGAGGACACTGGATTTATATTCAGTATTTGAAGGTTATAAAGGAGAGCAGGTGAGATGCCTTCCCTGGTTGCACTGTGAGAACTTGGTCTGACTCGCCATTGTCAAGACTCAGGCTCTATCTGATGTCTGGACCTTGTCTAAAGTTGTAGTTCTCTGGACTTCCCTGGTGGTCCAGGGGTTAGGACCCTGCGCTTCCACTGCAGGGGCACAGGTTCGATCCCTGGTCGGGGAACTAAGATCCTGCATGCCATGCAGCGCAGCCAAAAATAAATAAATTAAATTAAATTTAAAAATAAATAAAGTAGTAGTTCTCACCTGGGGGTTATTTTGTTCCCCCCCCCCAGGGACATTTAGCCATGTCCAAAGACATTTTTTATTGTCATATATGTGGGGGAACGTGCTATTGACATCCAGTAGGCTGAGGCCAGGGATGCTGTTAAACGTCTGGCAACATCCACAACAAAGAATCGCCCAGTCCACCGTGTCAGTGGTGCTGCAGTTGAGAAACTCAGGTCTAAAGTCAGGTGAACACAGAGCCACCAAGTTGTTTGTGAAGGAACAAAATCTATACTAACACCCGTCTGTGTCCCTCATTTAAAGGTATGTTGGAGGTCACCGAACAAGTAAGATTATGAGGTTTGTTGATAAAATTACCAAGTCAAAATATTTCCAAAAAGCAACGGAGACAGAGTTCATTAAAAAGAAGATTGAAGAAGTCTCCAATACACCACTGCTGCTAACTGTAGAAGTACAAGAATGTAGAGGAACCTTGGCGGTCAACATTCCACCTCCCCCGACTGACCGAATATGGTGCGTAGAGGGCCCCTCGGGGTCAGCCAGTGATTCCCCTTCTTGCATGACCATAAAAATCCCATAAAAATTGCTGATCCTTGAAATTATGGAAGGTACCTTCTCCTGGGAAGAAGCACTTTCAAACGTTTTTCATGGAACCTTAACATTAGTTGTAAATCTGATTCTGTCTTCTACTGTGAGTGGTTAATTCACATATAAAGACTCATCTTCACACGGTAGGAAGAGTTAAGGTTATTGGTGAAGTTTATGGGATGAGCTGTTTCTATTCTTGGTCTTCCTCCTCTCTCAAGCCAACCCTTTCCACCAGTGAGAACAGCTATCATTTGTAGACCTCTTATTCTCTGCCTAGCCTGGGGTGTAACTGCTTCACCTGGCCAGTCCTCACAGCATCCGGCGGAGACAGGGCCATCATTATGCCTACCTTACAGATGGGGATCACACATCCAGCAGAGTCCTAGGCGGTTAGGGAAGACTTCCCCAGGTCAGATTTGGATGTTAAGGAGGCAGGAGCACGTGTGCTTGGTAACTGTGGTAGAAGGTCTACCCAGAGAGTTGTCATTTGACTGAACCAGTGGGTCTTAACTCCACCTGCATATCACAGTCACCTGGGTGACTTGTTAAAGCTATGCCCAGCCCAGCCCCCAGGATTCAGCGGTTGGGGGGACTAAGCTAGGATTGAGAATCACTGAAATAAATTTTTCAAGGGCCCAGCTGAAGAAAATCACTATCTATAAATCTCAATTTTAAATTGACATTCAAATGTGCATAAGGGTATACAGGGATTGCATAAAAGACCTCTTTGTACCATACACTACAGTTGTGTGAAAAAGATAGCTCTGTTCTGTTATAGAGTGAAACCAGCATGCTGGTACACAGCCTTAGTGTTCAGAAGGGCTTGTAGGAATGATCACAAAAGGATTTTTTAATTGACTGATCATTTAATGATGATATTGGTGTTTCCCAGTAAAAGCTTTAAAATACCATTTTAGATTTTATTTTTAAAAAGTAATGTTTTCACTGGAAGAACATGAAGAAAACAGAAAAAAAAAAGCCTGTAACCTTACCATCCAAAAATAACCAGTTAATAAGTAACTTACTGTACATTTTTCCAAGCCTAATAACAAATTTTTTTAAAATAGTAAGAGTTGATACGTTTCTTCCTCTTCCAAGCTTTGACTTAGGAGTTACAAATGCCACTGCTCAATGGGAGTTAACAATTAGAGACCTCTAGGCTAGTGCCACGCAGTGCATGCTCGAGTGCTGAACTGTTATTAATCCACAAAGATACGTATAGATATTGAGAGTGTTTAGAAACATTTATAGCAATTTGCTATTTTTATTGTACAGGCAGACCTCATCTTACTATGCTTTGCTTTCTTGTACTTGCTGATACTGTGTTTTTTCCAAATTGGAGGTTAGTGGCAACCCTGCATTGTCAGATGATGGTTAGCATTTTTTTAGCAATAAAGTGTTTTTCAATTGAGATACGTACATTGTTTTGCACACCTAATTGACTACAGAATAGTGTAAATATAACTTTTATATGCACCGGGAAACCAGAAATTCACGTGACTCACCTTATTGCAGTAATTAGCTTTATTGTGGTAATCTGGAACTGAGCCCACGGTATCTCCGAGGTGTGCCTGGATTCTTTAAAACATTGGTCCATGATGGGTTGAAGTTTTTAGTTTGATAGCACACAGTCTCTTGACTGGATACCTTACCAACAATTCTGAGTGCCAGTCTGCTCCACTGAGAAGCCATAATTATGGTGTGGAGTGTGGAATGAAAAAGCAGGTTATAGAACGTTTCTATTTACGTATGCATGTTAGGAGTGTGGGGAAAATTGATCCCACTTCTCTCAGTGGTCCTATCTTGGTTATGAGACTCAGAGAGAGAATGTCTTTTATTTTCTGCTTTATACACTTGTATATTTTGGATTTTGTAACAGACATATCCTACTTTCATAAAAATGGAAACAAAGAAGATCCTTTCCATTTTAGGAAAAACAAAAACAAGAAACAATGCCCAGGTCATGGACTTTTCCAGTGGCATTTCCTGGCTTTCTTAGTTTGTCACAACTGTTCTCAGATCATCACGGCCCTGGGTCCAGGGACACAGGGAGTTCACAATTCATACTTGCTACACTGAAGTGTTTTTTAGAAGGGATTTTCGGAAGAAGAGAACATTTAAGTAGTGATAAAGCCTTGTGTAAATGAGGAATGTTTGTTCTTGGTACTGTCCGCTTCTTTTCTTTGATTCTAAATGTGGTTATTACTCGTCTTTAAAAGGTATGGTTTCCGGAAGCCACCACATATCGAGCTGAAAGCTCGGCCAAAACTTGGAGAGAGAGAAGTGACTTTAGTTCATGTGACAGACTGGATAGAGAAGAAACTGGAGCAAGAGTTTCAGGTACACCTGCAGTGTCATCTAGTGTTTCATGCTGAGGCTCTAAAAGCTCTGGGTAGAACAGAGGTTCTGAACTTCATGTGGGTCAGGATCCTCCTTGGAAAATCTGGTGAAAGCTATGGACCCTAGGAAAGTACGCATATGATCAAATAGGCATAAAGTTTCAGGTTCAGTTTCAAAAACTCTGAAACTCATCCACAGAAGCCTATGAAGTAGTCTTTAGAGGAAACTCAAAAGGTAGGGGTCAAAGAGCAAAATGACTGTCTTGTACCAGTAGGCCTGGCGAGCCGTCCATCTGCTGGGGCTATCTTTGGACTTTTCCCCGGGTGGGGCCTGGAATTGGCCAGCTAGTAGCACCCGGGCTGTGGTGGTTCCTGCCCTTGTGTGGTACCCATCTTGCTTGGTTTGTTTTCAACAAACAAATTGTTTGTTGCAACAAACATTCCGCGTGTAGCTACCACCTACCCTGGAAGTCCAAAGATGATTCAGGCCTGTCCCTCCCCTGTGGATCTTCTAGGGTAGTCTAGAGATCTTCTGGAGTTGACTAAGCCAGAGCTCATTCTCTAAGCCTGTCTTCTGCATTCTGCCACCAAGGGAAATAGCAGTGTAGCTGAGGCCCTGGAATGAGCTGTTTCTATCAAATTTTTATCAGGTTTTTGAGGCATAGTTGTCTATTAAGGTTTTACGGATTAACAGACTATTTACTTTATAGTAAATTTCAGCTTTTGAAGAATACCGGTATTATTTTTGCAGTAGTATATTTTGAGTTATTGCCTTTAAAATTATATATTTTTTATTATTTAAAAGCTATAGGTTAAATATAACTAAAAACCAGTCTATGGAAAGCTTAATCTTATCTCCAAAAGGAAAAGTACTTTGAACCTAATTAGGGGAAAGACAATCTCATGCCTTCAGTTCTTTTCCTTTTTCTTATCTCCCTAGATCCTGCATTAGGAATTTGGGTGGGTCATCTCTTTTAGGGGTATTGGGATATTAGGGTCATCTCTTTTAGGGGGCAAACTTTGGTGCATGGTATTTTTGAGGCAAGTTGGGAAGTTGAAGGGTAACTGCTTGCATTCTCCTATGGCCACCTGTTTTTGGTTTTGCTTTGGAAGAAAGCATTGTTGAAGTTGGATACATTGCCAAAATTCACTTACATAAAGTAAGTTTATAAACAGATAGGCAAAGCACCATTACTGTCAATCACTCATTATCCTTTGGGTGTTCACTATAGTAGGATTTCTTTCATACGTAGCTTTAACTAGTTCTGGTTTGAAAAAACAAAAAATTAGCTTACATTTTTGTTGCTAGGATTTAAATGGATAAGTTGGCTTATGTGTGTTGGAATATGTGTTCTGGATATAGTAATTTGGAAATACTATGAGCAGCTTATGCTCTTAATTCTCTTAATGTTATTTATCAATTCATGAGTCATTTTATTATATGTACATGAAATCAAAGGCTGCTTCTTCCTCAGAACTTACTGGGTTCTCGTGTTCGTGCACTAGTGTGATTCCTCAACGCTTTCTCAATATCATAGAGGAATTAGTTTGGAATGTGTAGGAAAAGTTGTTTCATATGTATTTTAAAAACTAGTCTAAAGCCTAAAATTATCGGAACACACTAGGGCAACTCTGAGAAAAGAGCATTCTTCCACATGCCTGTTCCTTCTTTCTACAGAAAGTTTTTGTCATGCCAAACATGGACGACGTTTATATCCCTATCATGCACTCAGCCATGGATCCTCGCTCCACTTCCAGCCTCCTGAAAGACCCACTGGTGGAGGCTGCTGATCAATTGTGATGGGTGCAGACCTGGTGTTCCCAGTATTATGAGATGAAGCTCAAGGTGTGGGGTTCTCGGCTGCCATCTGGGCTGTAGCACTGGCCTTTCCTCGTGCCACAGCTTCTGCCCTCTGCCTGCCGGTGCCCATCCCACTGGGAGGTGTCCAGTGAATGGGGTCCAGATTGCCTCCTGCAAAGCTTTGACTCAGCAAAGGAAAACTGGAAGGATCGTCACGGTGGATCCAGAGATTACAGGTGACCCCCACCATGGCTTTTCTAAGTCTACCAGTTTTTGTGGCAGCAAAAGAGCACATTAAGAGCGAAGCTGCACAGCTGGAAGGCTTCCCCTTGCCTCCTCAATGCCTCCAAAGCTTTTTCTCAGGCAGCCAGTGCAGTGGAATGTTTTCTCACTTTTACAGTTTGTGTGACACAGCCCTCCACACCAAGAGAACGTCAGTGTGGTTACACATGTGGAGGGTGGGGAGTGGAATTTTGTCAACTATTTCTTTGGTGATAAAAAGATATGCATAGCAACTTACTCTTCTTATCAATTGTGCGTTTTGGAAGCAAGTAGCCATAGAACATACACTCTTAACACACTATCAGCTGGGGCGGGAACCGTGGGATTTATGTGACCATTAGGCAAAGCCATGAGATCAAACCATCCCACACCTTTTACCAAGGAGGTACAATCACCTGGTTTCTGACTAATCCCAAATGTTTTCCTGAGACTTGAGCATATGTGGAAATATGAAACAAACCTAATGACTGGACTCGGGTGGGGCCAGAAAGCCAGAGCCACCGTCCTTCCACCTGGCACTTGCTGTGAGCTCTGGGAAGCTTTAAATAGGGATCTTAAATGCTTTGTTAACCTGATTGGTTTGGGATGTTTTGTGGGCAGTTTCCTTTTCTGACGGCCAAAACCGGAGACTGCTCTCTATCATCTCAGAGTCAAGACGATGCTGATGTTTGCTCAGCATCAAACACTACAAACACTACAGATCTCAAAATTACCGTGACATTTAACGTTGCCAACTTTATTTTGTGCATTTGTGTCAGAACATTTAGTTTACAGGTTTCGGGGCTCTCTCAAACTGTGTAATTTGCTTTGAGAAGTACACTCAGTACAATTTTTTAATTGTTTAAAGCTGCATTCAACATCAAACTTACCTTGGGTTAACTTTTGACAACTTACATCTGTGGACAAAGCTAATAGTGGTTTTTTAAACAGCAACAGCACCTTGCCTGAACGGGACTTTAAAGAAATTAATATATTGAAAAAGACATATTTGAACCCTTATTTGATGACTTTAATTGTACCATTAAAACATTTGACTTAAATTATCGGACCATTCCAGTCAGTGTACTGTTCTGATTTCTCATTGTGTAGGCCAATTTGCCTGTCAGTGCGCATGTCTTGTTCGCTGGTCTTATAATTTTTGTGCAATAATTAAAGGCAAAGGACTAGATGCACTATTGTGTAGAGATTACACATGACTGTACCCTATTGCACTTAATCAAATAGTATGTGGGGATTTACAATCGCTTGCATTGTTTCACAAAATAAATGTCTCATGTCAAATACTAGATAAGCATCTAAGTCATTTCTACTTGATCCTGCTTAGATAATAGGAACAGAATAAACTGTGGTACAGAATAAACCTGGGCCCTCAGCTGCCAGTAGCAGCTTGTTTCTTGGGCCATCACTGGACCCGTCCTGTTGGAGGATCCAAAGTAGACCACACCCTGATACAAGGAAGGCGCTAATTATCCTCAATTCGTATTTTTTAAAGTCCTGCTTCTGGGGCTTCCCCGATGGCGCAGTGGTTGAGAGTCCACCTGCCGATGCAGGGGACACAGGTTCGTGCCCTGGTCCGGGAGGATCCCACATGCCGAGGAACGGTTAGGCCCGTGAGCCATGGCCGCTGAACCTGTGCTCCGCGACGGGAGAGGCCAATACAGTGAGAGGCCCATGTACCGCAAAAAAAAATTCTGCTTCCGAGCTAGAGTTTACACCAACTGCTTACTAACCCTGCTAACTTGGGGCCCCCTCCATTAAGTACCAGAGGGGCTAGACATGGCACTTGTGCATACCTGCCCTTCAACACGTGCTGCCTTGTACTCAGAAATAATGCACGTTACACCTAAATCCAGGAGGGATCGTTATCACCTAGGATGTGGATTACGAAGGAGTGATTGTGCATTTATTTAGGTGCCTATGTTGTGCCCCGCAATGCACAAAACAGTCACTGTGAGCTGTTCAAGCTATCTGGGGCATAAGCAGTTAACCCTAAACGGCGGTTTTTCTACGTGGTCCGCGAACACACCTCAGCCAGACGAGTTCAGCCTATGCAGCTCAGGACCGGTAACCAGTTCGTGTCAAATGCACTACAGCCTTCACTCAAGCGGTTCAAGGCCACAGCCGGATTCTCATCTCCCCTCCCTGCAGACGCCCTCCCCGCCGCGGTTACATGAACCTGCCCGTCTCACTGATTTCCACGGAGAGACCACTCGGACTCACAGGACAGGCACACGAATAAGCAGAGACTGCAGGACCTCCGACGCCTTCCCCAGCCCCCCACCCCGGCAGCCCAGTGCCGCAGTGTAGCTCGCGGTTAAAAGGGCCGCCGCCGCGGGGGCAAGACGGCCCCAGTTATGCGCAAGCGCATGCTGCTCTGGCGCTGCAGCCTGACCCCCGGCGCCACGCGCAGGCGCGGCGGGGGCTCAAAGGCAGCGCATCGCGACAAACAAAATGGACACCGTCGCTGACATCAAGCCATTTTATTGAGGGGCTTCGGGGGAGGGTCGAAAAGCTGGGAGGACAATGAGATCCGACGTCCTTCTCCTAGCCGAGACCTGCAAGAACGAGAGCGGTGGGTGAGGAGGTGGTATACCCGCAAACCCGTTTCCCACCCCCACGCCTCAGCGGCCCGGCTCAGACTCCAGTTCGCATCACCCGCGTCAGCAGTCTAACACGTGCTTTAATTCGCATGTCATCACCGCCAGCCGCCCACCCTCCACCCGGTTCCCAGGCCCCGAAAAAGGGGACAGACCTGCCCCAGCCCAGGACACACCCCACCTCACCTTCACCACTTCACAGTCGCTGAAAGGAAGGATAACTAACCGGGCTTCTACTTAAAGAAGCAGACCGGAGGTGGTTGGGCGGGCTTTACAGCCATTAACCAATAGCAAGTCAAACTTCCAGCCACGTGCCTGTAAAGTGGCCTAATGATTGGCCCTGCTCACTGAGTCCTCCAGAGTATAGAGCGGTTACACGCCAGCCGTAAAGATGGGCGTCAAGGAAAGACAAAGAGTCGCGCGGTGTCCTAAATTCTTCTGATTTTTTGCGCGGCGTAGGTCGTCGGCCTGTGAGTAGTGTGCGTTTCTCCATACTACACAAAACGAAACCTTACAAACGGCAGGGCGCAAGTAATGCCTAACCTGTTTAATATTCTGTGCCAGGAGCTAGGCTAGGAGCTGAGGTGACAAACTAGTCTTGTCCCTGAATTTAAAGTAACCTGTTCCGGTAGAAAGACCTTGTGTTTGAAAGTAGACTGATGTGCAACCAAATCCTGACTTTGTGATGAATTAGCCCTGTGACCTTGATCACTTAGCTTTTCTGAGCCTCAGTTTCTGAAAAATTAGGAAAAAAAAAAGTGTTGTACGAGGCTTAAATAATGTCAGGCACCTGGCACATTTTGTGTGGTAAACAAATATGTTTTTAAAGGACTGGTGTGACGTGGAAGACTTATGGATTGCAATACTTTAATAAATGCTAAAATAGAGCTATAAACAGCCTACACTGGAAGCCCAAAAGAGAGAAGATCTAACATTGGGAAAGCTGAAAGTACTTCTAGGTATTGAGCTCAAACTGTGAGCCAGGCGTATTCACAAGTGGTCAATATGTCCCTGCTCTCTGGGTTTGATTTACTGGAAGAGGGAACAGAAGACACACGGGCACAATATCTGGTTATCTTTACTTCCTTTATATGTTTTCCTTGGGAATTCTTTTCCTTTTTTCCTCCTAACTTAAAAGGAAAGTTTATTGTTTTTTGGTAATAATGAAAGCATTTCAGCCTGAGTTTGTAGTTGAATAGGACTTTTATTTTCATTATTTGCTACATAGTCTTTAGTTAAATTTTAAAATTCCTCTTTGATCCAAAACAGTAGTTATTTTGGCAAGTGTTTTGTAACGTCTATGTGATGTTGACTTTAAGAAAAACCAAAACACACAATGTAAGAGCTGTGAGTTGAGTTTATTCAGCGTCTTACTGAGGACTGTAGCCCAAGACACAGTAGGAGAGCTATGAGAAAGTGTTCCCAAGAGGTAAGGGAGGAGCCAGGCCATATATGAATTTTTTTGCTGGGGAAAAAACATCTAGTCGAACATCAAAGATAACTGCTAATCACAAAGAACAGACATCTCAAGTTAACGATTTTAGTGCTTTTCTACGTATGGGAAGATGCAAGAATCTAGGAGATGTGGAAAATTTTCCTTAGATATGTATCTTAACTATCTAGGGGCAGTATCCAAAGTACAGAATGCTTCCTGTTTTTCTCCATCCTGAAATCCCCATAGGCCCACTCTCAGTGGGTGACTTTAGTGACTAATGGCTTGATTTCCTTGTAGAACTGGAGTGGCAGACAACATTTTTTTAAAAATATTTATTTATTTATTTGGCTGCACCGGGTCTTAGTTGCAGCACGTGGGATCTTTCAGTTGTAGCATGCAGGCTCTTTTAGCTGTGGCACGTGGGATCTAGTTCCCTGGCCAGGGATTGAACCCGGGCCCCCTGCATTGGGAGCACAGAGTCTTAACCACTGGACCACCAGTGAAGTACCTACAATGATTATTTCTATTGCTGCTGAAACATTTTCTTAAAATATTTATTTATTTATTTGGCTGCGTTGGGTCTTAGTTGCGGCATGCCGGATCTTCGTTGCAGCACGAGTGCTTCTCTCTAGTCGTGGCGCACCCGGGTTCAGTTGCCCCACGGCATGTGGGATCTTACTTCCCCGACCAGGGATCAATCCTGTCACCCCTGCATTGGAAGGTGGATTCTTAACCACTGGACCACCAGGGAAGTCCCAAACATTTGTTTTTAAGTCAACATTTATTACACTGTCATACGGTTTCTACATTGGGAAATGAATTAAAGTGTTCTTTGTAGCCTAGAATATGATCTCCTTTTATAGGGTTCCACAGATTCTTGAAGTAGAGATGTTTTCACTATCGTGTACAGATAATGACATGAAATATTAATTTGGGGCTTCCCTGGTGGCGCAGTGGTTAAGAATCTGCCTGCCAATGCAGGGGACACGGCTTCGAGCCCTAGTCCAGGAAGTTCCCACATGCCGCAGAGCAACTAAGCCCGTGCGCCACAACTACTGAGCCTGCACTCTAGAATCCGTGAGCCACAACTACTGAGCTCACGTGCCACAACTAATGAAGCCTGCGCGCCTAGAGCCCTTGCTCTGCAACAAGAGAAGTCACCGCAATGAGAGGCCTGCGCACCGCAAGGAGGAGTAGCCCCCGCTCGCCGCAACTAGAAAAAAGAAAGCCCACGCACAGCAACAAAGACCCAATGCAGCCAAAAATTAATTAATTAATTTTAAAAAAGTATTAATTCAATCTTAGCTGTAATTATGTTGTCCAAATCTCTCTGTATTTTATACTTGATAGGGAGTGTATGTATTCTCATTGATTAATAGTGAAGTGTTAAGATCATGCTTCAAATACCAAATGCAGGCAGGGCTGCAAAGCAGCAAGAACTTTTCTTCATTACTGTGTGGGAATGCAAAATAGTACAACCATTTTCATAATCCCCTAAAACTGCAATCACTCAAAAGCACTTCAGTGGGTAAGTGGTAAGCAACTGAGGTACATCCTTACAACTAAATGCTACTTGGCCATAAAATATTGCCAAAAATAGAATGAACTATCAACACATGTCACACATGGAAGAATCTCAGAGGTGTTATGCGGTGGGAAAGGAGCCAGACTCAAAAGATACTATAATTCCATTTACATGACATTATAGAAAAGACAAAATGATAAGGATGGAGAACAGATCAAAGAACTCTCAAGAGATTGGGGATGTGTGGAGCATTTGGCTGCAAAGGCAGCACAAAGGCATTTTTGAGGGTGATAGATTTTTTCTGTATCTTGATTGTGTTGGTGGTTACAGGACTTTATGCATTTGTCAAAACTCAGAACTGGGGCTTCCCTGGTGGCTCAGTGGTTAAGAATCCGCCTGCCAATGCAGAGGACACGTGTTCGAGCCCTGGTCCGGGAAGATCCCACATGCCGCGGAGCAACTAAGCCTGTGCGCCACAAGTACTGAGCCTGCGCTCTAGAGCCCGCGAGCCACAAGTACTGAGCCCCCGTGTCACAACTACTGAAGCCCGCACGCCTAGAGCCCATGCTCCACAACAAGAGAAGCCACTACAATGAGAAGCCCACACACTGCAACGAAGAGTAACCCCCACTCGCCACAACTAGAGAAAGCCCAAGCACAGCAACGAAGACCCAACACAGCCAAAAATAAATAAATAAAATAAATTTTTTTAAAAAAAACAAAAACTCAGAACTGTTCACCCAAAAGATTTAATTTTATTGTATAAAAATTTTAAACAAAAAATTAAAATAAAAAATATGCTTCCATCATTTTCCATGATTATTTCTATTGTTATTTGTTTGTACATTTTGAGGCTATGCTATTTATTCTCATTATGGTTTGTGGCTAATATTTCCATTGTGGATTACACATATCTGTATAAAATAACTAGGTTATTTATGTCTTTTGCCTTGAGTTCTAATTTATCTCACATTAGCATTATTACTTGTCTTTTTTTTGTTTTTCTAATATAAGTTTGCCCATCCGTTTATTTCTAACCTTTCCATGTTATTTTATTCTTACTGTGTCCTTTGTATGAGGCATATGGTTGGATGATAGTGTTTATCCCAATGTGACAATATTTGCCTTTAAAAAACTTATTTAAAGATACATGCACCCCATTGTTCATAGCAGCACAATTTACAATAGCCAAGACATGGAAACAACCCAAGTGCCCATCAACAGACAAATGGTTTAGGAAGCTGTGGTATATATATACATATATATATATATATATATATATATATATATATATATATATACACATACATACATACATATATACATATATACATACACACAGTGGAATATTACTCAGCCATAAAAAGGAATGAAATTGCCATTTGTGGCAGTGTAGATGAAACTAAGGAATATTATGCTTAGTGAAATAAGTCAGAGAAAGACAAAATGATATCACTTGTATGTGGACTCTAAAAAATAATACAAATGAATGTATATACAGAAACAGACTCAAAGACGCAGAAGATAAATTTATGGTTATCAAAGGGGAGAGAGACAAATTAGGAGTATGGAATTAACAGATACAAACTTAGTATACATAAAATAGAAAAGCAACAAGAATTTACTGCCTAGGGACTTCCCTGGTGGCACAGTGGTTAAGAATCCGCCTGCCAGTGCAGGGGACATGGGTTTGATCCCTGATCCAGGAAGATCCCACACAGTGTGGAGCAACCAAGCCCCTGCGCCACAGCTACTGAGCCCGCGTGCTGCAACTACTGAAGCCCGTGCACCTAGAACCTGTGCTTGGGGACAAGAGAAGCCATCACAATGAGAAGCCCACAAACCACAACAGAGTAGCCCCTGCTCGCCACAAGTAGAGAAGAGCCTGTGTGCAGCAATGAAGACCCAACACAGCCAAAAAATAAATAAATAAAAATAAATGAATGAGGGAAGGGGAGAGGCAGCATGTGGAAAGGAGGGCCTCCGGAGTGTGGAGTTCCGGAGTTTGGAGTGGCTGAGAATCTGCCTGCCAATGCAGGGGACACGAGCCTGCCAATGCAGGGGACATGAGTTCAAGCCCTGGTCCGGGAAGATCCCACATGCCGCGGAGCAACTAAACCTGTACGCCACAACTGCTGAGCCTGTGCTCTAGAGCCAGTGAGCCACAACTACTGAAGCCTGCGCACCTACAGCCCGTGCTCTGCAACAAGAGAAGCCAGCACACTACAATGAAGAGCAGCCCCTGCTCGCCTCAACTAAAGCAAGCCCAGGTGCAGCAACACATCCAAAAATTAATTAATTTAATTAATTTTTTAAAAGCCCATTTTTGAAACAGTGGTTTGAGATGCCACTTTTATCATGTACTAGGGTTCCACATTATTCGGGCTCTACTTTTTTTTTTTTTTTTTCCAGTATGCGGGCCTCTCACTGTCGTGGCCTCTCCCGTTGCGGAGCACAGGCTCCGGACGCGCAGGCTCAGCGGCCATGGCTCACGGGCCCAGACGCTCCGCGGCATGTGGGATCCTCGCGGACCGGGTCACGAACCCGCGTCCCCTGCATTGGCAGGCGGACTCTCAACCACTGCGCCGCCAGGGAAGCCCCGGGCTCTACTTTTAATTTTATTCTATTTCACAGTCCTGTCTATTGTCACAGTACCACACATTGTGTCAATTTACATTAACACGTGATTTTATGCCTCATATATGAAAGATTTTACCTTTTTTCACTGACCTCTGAAAATGTCTTTACTGAGTTTACTGCTATAAAATTATATCCAAAATTTTAAAAAATGAATACATGAATGTAAAGAAGGGTGCTTAAAAAAAAAAAGAATTTACTGCCTATCACAAGGAATTATACCTAGTATCTTGTAATAACCCATAATGGAATATAATCTGCAAAAAAAATCCCAAATCATTATGCTGTATACCTGAAGCCAACACAACATCATCAATCAACTATACTTCAATTTTTAAAAATTCATTTAAATTTTGATTTTGAAGTATCTCTGAATACAGAGAGTACATAAAAGTATATGTGTGATTTGGAGATATTAATAAATTGAACATTCAGTTACCACTTAGTTTAAGAGAAATGACATCATCAGTAACTTTGAAGCTCACTTTCGGCCCCTTCTGACTACTTCTCCCTCTCAGAGAAAACCACTGTCCTGAATTTTGAGTTTGTCTGGTTTTTTGTTTTTTTAGACTTTTGCTTCATATATATATATTTTTTTTTTTTTTTTTTTTTTTTTTTTTTTTGTTAACCACTGTGCCAGCAGGGAAGCCCCGCTTCATATATTTGTTTATTATTTAGTTTTGCCTGACTTTGAGCTTTATAGAAATAGAATATACTGTATATATTCTTCTGTGACTTGCTCTTTTTATTGCTTAATATTGGTGACCTTCATGTTGTATGTAATGCAACCAGGAATTGTAGGAATGCGACCCGTTTCACTACTGTGTAGCATCCCAGTACACAGTTACACTGCAGCTTATACATCTCTCCTCTTTGGGTTAGATGTTTAAAATATCTTCCAGTTTTTAGTATGACAAACAAAGCTGCTCTGAATATTCTCGTGTGTGTGCAAAAGATCCTTTGGGGTATGCACATAGAAGCACAACTGCTAGGTAAGCCCATGTTTCCGACTTTCCAGATAATAGCAACTTATTTTCCAAAGTGGAGGCTCTAATCTGCACTACCACATTGGCCTCCACCCTCACCAGCTCTTGATATTGTCACACCTTTTATACGTTTGCCAATATGGTGAGTGTGAAATGATGTCTTTAGTGTAGGTCATGGGCCAGGTGTAGTCATGTATATTGTTGATTTAGTCCTCTTAGAAATGTTGAGCTAGCACTTTAATCAGGGATTATTGGTTGTAAGTGATGGAAACCCAACTCAAACTAGCTGGGATAAATAGGGGAAGGTTTATTTAAATAGGGGAAGAGGAGCTGTGCAGGCTGATGTCAAGCCAACTAGAATCAGAACTTAAGCTTGTCCAGGGCTCCTTGACTGCATCTGTGCTTCTCTTTGTCAACTTTTTTCTTTTGTGTTGGCTTTCTTTACACGATGGAGGCAGCTCCTGGGCCTCACACCTCCCGGCCTTGCCGGTAAAAAGGAAACGAGTCTCTTTTCGTGCCTCTAGTTGGGGCCAGATTGGATACAAGCCTACCCATGGGTTAAGTAAAGTTGGTCAGACGGGCAGCTGTTTTGGTTAACTACTACTGCACAACAAACCACTACATAACTTAGTGGTTTAAAACAACAGCCATTTTTATTATCTCTCACAGATCTGTGAGTTAACTAGCCTTGTTAACTGAAAACAGGGTTTGCCTCTTGGTAGGTGTCAAGCCAAAAGACACAACCAAGCCAAAGACTGGGAGAAGGAAGGATTTATTACTTGCAGCAAGTAAGGAGAACGCCGGGGAAATTTCGCAAAGCAGTGTCTCCCCAAGCAGCAAAACTGGGGAAATTTTAAGCTAAGGGTATATGCATATTCATGAAGAGGCTGGGGCAGTGTGTGCATATTCATGAAGGGCCTTGAGTAGAGGAGAATTCAGCACAGAATTGGGGCAAAGTTAAACAGAGTCCAAGCTTTAGTTGACTGAAGGCACAAAGGTCAGAAAAAGTTAATATCATTCCTTAGGTTCAGACCAGTCTGGGGTCTTAGCCATCCTCCACCTGGGTGGGGGCCTAAATTCCTGTAGAACAACTCAAAAGACCGTACCAGATTGTTATGTATATCCATTGAGGAGGAACTAGGACGCTGTTTTCTCACTGAACTATTTTTTCTTGACTGTGTTTCCTTTGCTCCTGCATTCCCTCACTTGCCTTAAGATCTTTAATTACTGAGACCTGTTCAAGGACAAGCATTGTGGCCAGGCTTAGAAGATCACAAAACAGGCCAGTAATGGCTTCTCTTATGTCAAGAAGGCCATGCCTGGTTCTCTTTCTCTGGAGACCCCCTCCCCTCTCTGCTTACGGTCTCAGCCAAGAGGGACTTCTGTTCCATGTGGTCACCCTGGGGCCTGATAGGGCTGAAACATCCAAAATGGCTCACCTAGATGGCTGGCAGCTGGGAGCTGTTGATTAAAGCAACTCCATTCTCCTCCATGTGGCCTGAGTGTGGCTTGGGCGTCTCCCAAGATGGCAGCTAGATTCCAAGAGGAAGGAAATGGAAGTTGCCTTCCCTTTTAAACTTGGGCTGGGAGGTCTCAGAATGTCACTTACGGTCAAAACCAGTCACGGGGACAGTCCAGATTCAAAGGGAAGGGAAATAGCTCTTACTTTTGATGGGAAGAGCAGCATGGCTTATAAGGAGGGAAAGTATTGTTTGGGGCCATCTTTGGAAACTTAGCTACCACAGTAGAGTAGAATGATTGGCCTCACCAGGGTAGGTGCCCACTAGGGCAGAGCCAGTACCACCTAGCATATCTGCCCTTTTTCCAAGGCGGGCCCTAATTCCTGTTCACTTGCTCCCTCCATGGTGAGAACAGCTGAAACTGAGCAGGACCTGGGAATTAGGGAAGTGAAGGAATGCAGAAACAAAGGAAAATCAGTTAAACAGGAAAAGTAATGACAGCAGTTCAGCAATAAAACAGAGTCCTAGTTCCTCCTCAGGGGAGGTATGTAATGATCTGACACACATATCTTTGAGTTCTGCAGGAAATTAGACCGCCCACCCAAGTGGAGGATGGTGACTATAAGCTGAGCAAAAGCAGGTAGACCCCAAACTGGTTGAAATCAGAAGGTTGATGATTAAGATTCCTGAAACATCACCCTATTACCTCACCACCAACCAATCAGAAGAAAGGCATGCACCCTGAAGCCCTCACCCCAAGTGTTGCCTTAAAAACCCATCCCTGAAAGCCAATAACAGGGAGTTTTGAGCATGAGCCACTCCCATACTCCTTGTTTGGCGAGCTGCAAATAAACACTATGCTTTCCTTCATCACAACCTGGTGTCAGTGAATTGGCTTTGCTTTGAGGCAGGCAAGTGGACCCAAGTTCAGTTTGGTAATACGGTCCCTTGAACATGGTAAACACTTGATAACGTTGAATTCCTTCTTCTGAATCTTCTTGTTTGTTTAACTGCACCAGTCAAATATTTTCCATCCTGCTTTGGCAAGGTCTCTTGTATCAGCCCTGGTCCCCCCTTCCTTTTCTTGCTCTAGATTAAGGCCCAAATAACCCTTGTTAACCGGCTCCTGATGTCTCTCAAATGTCTGTCTTTTGCCCGAACTCTCCCCCCGAAGCGTACCTTCAGTCCCATCTCACTCTGCTGGCTTGCTAAGAAAGCCCAGCCTGACATTAACGCCCCCACCCACCGGCCCATCCTGCCTGCCCTGCCTCATCTCCCACTGCTCCTCTGGGTAGAAGTCGAGCACGAGCTCACTTGTTTTTAGTGTATGTGCTGTCGAAGCAAGCACACGAGCTCACTAATGAGGCAGCTGGGGCTTCCATGAAGCCACACAGTCCTTTCCCTTCTCCAGGCTTTTGTTCGGGTCCTCCTGTCCCCCTAGACTGTTCCTTTCCCGTATCAAATCTGACAAAAGGCCTAGCCCAGATACCACTTCTTCCATGAAGCCCTCCCTGCTCTGTCCATCCCACCTCCTTCCTTCTACCAGACCCATCTCTCTCTTGAACACCATAGTTCTGTTTCTGAGTTTATTCTCACCTTCTTGCACTTTTCACAGTTGGCCTTGTACGTTGTGCAAGTCCTATCACCTTTACCAACTTGCAAACTGTGATATTCCTTCATGGTACCAATCCTTTGAACTTAGAAGCCCTTGATGGTATTTGTTAAAAGAGTGAATGAATAAATGAATGAATGAGTGGTAACCGTCCGAGGACAAAGATGAGGTCATCTGCAAAATGAAGGTGACAAAATTATAGCTAAAGTTTCTTTCTACTCTAAAATTTGGTTATGGACTTCCCTGGTGACGCAGTGGTTAAGAATCTGCCTGCCAATGCAGGGGACACAGGTTCGATCCCTGGGAAGATCCCACATGCCATGGAGCAACTAAGCCCGTGCACTACAACTACTGAGCCTGCAAGCCGCAACTACTGAAGCCCGCACGCCTAGAGCCTGTGCTCCACAACAAGAGAAGCCACCGCAATGAGAAGCCCGCGCACCACAACGAAGAGTAGCCCCTGCTCACCGCAACTAGAGAAAGCCGGCGCTCAGCAACGAAGACCCAACACAGCCAAAAAATAAACAAATAAAATTTTTTTAAAACGAAAAAATATTTTTTAAAAAATTAAAAAAAATAAAATTTGGTTATGTCTGTGAATGAGCTCTTGTAGAAAGGAGAGAGAGAGAACAGGTTAAGGTATATATCTTGAACCTTAAGAAACACAGTCTGCAAGGAGGAAAAAGAGCAGAGAGACAGGAGGAAAGCCAGAAAATGGTACTATCCAAGGAGGAAAAGTTCAAGAAAAAAGAACTGTTAACATACCTGAGGGAATTCCCTGGCAGTCCAGTGGTTAGGACTCTGCACTCTCACTGCCGAGGCCTCGGGTTCAATTCCTGGTCCAGGAACTAAGATCCCACAAGTCAGACGGCACGGCCAAAACAACCCAAAAACCAACCAAACAAAAACATACGTGAACTGAAGAGAGGCCCAGGGTAAAAAAGATAAAGCAAGACCACTGGGATTTTGCAGGAGGAAGAACATGAGCTGCTTGAGAGAAGTTTCCAGAGAGTTCTGTTGAAATAAGCTGGATCCCAGGGGTTAGGAGGGACTGACCAGTGAGGAAGAAGAGGTACTCTGAGAGGATGGCCGTTTCCACATTGGCACTGAGCTGGCCCTTTGAGAATATTAATATACGATACACTGGTACCACTATGGACACTTCACCATGGTGGCATATAGACTCAGCACAAATGGGTGTAAAATACAACAGCTCAGAGGCAAGTGAACAAATAATCAGCATTAGACTGAGCTCCCTCCCAGGGCAGAAACCCCAGGGGAAAGCTCACTCTTCTCTCCCAGGTGGCTGGTCGGTGCCTTTTGTGAGTTGTGCTTTTACACAATCAACCCCCAGGTGAGATCAGGAGACTTACATGTTATTTGAGGCAATGCCCCTTATCACCAAATATTTGTACAAACTTCTGTTTGTTAATAGTATTCCAGGGACAAGGCAGTCTGGGCTCCTGCCTAACCACATTTACGGGCCACAGAATGGTACCTTGTCACTACGCTGGGGGAGGGGCAAGGATAACAACCAGCGATGGTGGAACAGGCTGCAGCATCTGTGGTTGTCTCAGTGAACTCCGAGGTTATGTAGACAGCTGAGTTCTTTTTTTTTTTTTTGACAGCTGAGTTCTAATCCAGGTTGTGCTGGGAATTCCCTGGTGGTCCAGTGGTTAGGACTCAGCACTTTCACTGCTGTGGACCCAGGTTCAATCCCTGCTCGGGGAACTAAGATCCCATGTGATGTGCGGTACAGCCAAAAAAAAAAAAAAAATCCATGTTGTGCTGCTTACTAGCTATGTGTTACCCACCTGGCTGTTAATCTTTTAAGATTCCAATGTATCATCTGTAAAATGGGGCTAAGAACACTACCTCATTGAACTGCTGTGCAGATAGCATGAGCTGGTCCTATAAAACATGTGTTTGCACATTTCCAAACAATAGCCCACAGCCAACCAATGTTAACTGTGATGAGAATCATCTTTGCGGTAGCAAAAAAGTGTACAGTAGATTGGATTCTGTGGTAAAGAGAAGTTCTCCGGAGTGAGTGGCACAATCTCTTCAAATCCAGTCATCCTGGAACAGGAAGAACCAAGGTTCTATTTACCTAAGAACCAAACTGCTCACAGTGACAGTGGCTTTTAAAGAATTTCCCTTAAAAAATTAGGACATGAAAGAGATAAACATTTAGCTTGCTACCAGAAACTCTTGCTTCATTGTTTTATTTATCCCTTAACTATCCCTCAACATGTGCTGTAAGTTCAAGTCTGTTTGGGAGCAGCGGCAGCGTGGAGATCACTCAAAATAGTCAAAGTGGGGCTTCCCTGGTGGCGCAGTGGTTGAGAATCTGCCTGCTAATGCAGGGGACACGGGTTCGAGCCCTGGTCTGGGAAGATCCCACATGCCGCGGAGCAACTGGGCCCGTGAGCCATGGCCGCTGAGCCTGCGCGTCTGGAGCCTGTGCTCCGCAACAAGAGAGGCCGCGATAGTGAGAGGCCCGCGCACCGCGATGAAGAGCGGCCCCCGCTTGCCACAACTAGAGAAAGCCCTCGCACAGAAACGAAGACCCAACGCAGCCAAAAATAAATAAATAAATAATCACATTACAGAAGAATATTTAAAAAAAAAAAAAAAAAAAAATAGTCAAAGTGGATTTAGCCTGGTAAAGACACTGTTCCTTTGAGATGGTACTGAAGTTTTCAACCATGACCTCCCTTTCTGGTTTTACCAGCTTTTCCTTTCAAGTGTCCTTCAAAGGAAACTACTCTCTCGCTAAATAGCTATGTGCAAACCAACTTCATAATCATTTCTAAGTAAAAATTTGAAGGGTTTCAAACAGAATTGAGACAGGCACAAACATTTGAAGGCTGGATCATAACTTCCACTAGAGGGCGACATTTGCTAAAATAAAGAAAAGGGATTAAGGGCCACAGGGATTAACACTGGACGTTATGAGTGAGCCGGATTCCAGGACCTTGGCTGCCCCTATCACCTGCGGAAACTGGAAAACACACAGTCTCCACCCCCAGGAGATTCAGAATCAGTAGGGGGAAGAGGGCAGAAAAAGGTGTTGGGAATCTATTTTAAAAAAAAAACTCTTCAAGTTTGGGAGCCACTGATTTAGAGAAGTGAAAATAAGATTTTAGCTTACTTTCTCCCACCACTCCCTCCCCTCTATTGACATAGTCAGGTCCTGCCTGGGCCAGTCTTTGCTGAACATATATTTTAACCTTGGTGGAAAAAGAGGGCTTATCTTTACACTAAAACCATGACCTTTGCCTTGTTTAGTGGATGTTATTTAAAACAACTTCCAGAAAGGTCATTTTCAGTCCTTTTCTATGGGCAGGTCCACTTCAAAGGCACCCGGCAAAAATATTTCCATTTCTGTCTGTATTTATCAGCAATGCCAGCTTTTGCTTTATCAAAAGCAAAAAGCTGTCTAAAACAATACTTGACTATGGAACAAGATTGTGGGCAATGCTGCCGTAAATAAAACCAGAACTTATCAGTGTGAGTTGCTAATCAAATGGAGACAGGCACAAGACATGTGCCTGTCTGATTAAGCATAAGAGTAACCTAACTGGTGCATAAGAAATTCTGAGAACCTGTAACAGTGCAGTTATGGCCTGGAGATTTGGTCCAGATGAGTACAAGATAAATATACCTACCTGGTCCAGTCTCCTTGGAACGGATTTTTTTTTCTTTATTGGATCTTTAAAATTGATTTATGAGTCAGATTGAGGTAAGCATTCCCCTTTGTGTTTTATCTGCTGTGCTTACAGGGTCACAGTGACATTTTGAATTGTAAAAGGGCTGCCAGAGTTCCAGCACAGAAAGTTCCCCTCCTAGAGTCACTCTGTCGGAGAAAAAGCACCAGAGAAGGCATGTGAAAGCATTTTCTGATCAGGCTTCTCTTTTAATTCAACCCTGTGGTCTTATAGATCCTGTTGTCAGCTTGCATGCCGGACAGATAATCATTAAAGAGCTCCTCCCACTTTCTGTGGACGCCTCCCTGGACACCTGGCCACACTGGTCAGGAGTGATGGAGCTTGTGTTTCTGCACATCCCTCGCCAATCTCAGACCTCTCCGTTTGCATTTATACATGCAGATAACACTTTTCAAAATGTGTCTACTGCTTTCACAGTTGCCAAGATTTGTCCTACTCTTAAACTGGTGTGTTGGATTCTCCAGCAAGGGTTTAGTCCCTTGACTGTGATTCAGGCATATGAGGTTGGGAATGGGGAACTTTGTTGATGGGATTTGGTTTACCATGAGCATTTCTGTCTGCTCTAGTGGGATAGGATTGACTCACATGCACCCAGGTCAGACATCTGGTCAGTCTCCCACTACTTTTTTTTTTTAAATTATATTATTTTTTATTGAAGTATAGTTGATTTTACAATGTTGTGTTAGTTTCAGGTGTACAGAAAGTGATTCATATATATATATATATACTTTTTCAGATTCTTTTCCCTTATAGGTGATTACAAGATATTGAATACAGTCCCTACTTCTTTATTTCTCTAGCATTGCTTACTCCTTTCCCCCAAACCCTGAAAAATCTTAGGCTGTCATACGAGCAAGTCAAGAAAAATTAGAGGGCTTCCCTGGTGGTGCAGTGGTTAAGAATCCACCTGTCAATGCAGGGCACCCGGGTTGGAGCCCTGGGCCAGGAAGATCCTACATGCCGTGGAGCAACTAAGCCCGTGGGCCACAACCACTGAGCCTGTGCTTTAGAGCCTGCGAGCCACAACTACTGAAGCCCATGTGCCTAGAGTCCGTGCTCCCGCAGCAAGAGAAGCCACTGCAATGAGAAGCCCGCACACTGCAACGAAGAGTAGCCCCTGCTCACCACAACTAGAGAAAGCATGCGGGCAGCGACAAAGACCCAAGGCAGCCAAAAATAAAATTAATTAATTTAAAAAAAATTAGAGAAGCTGCCGTCCTTCTTTTCCTTTTCTCCTAGAATATGGAAATGTTGTGCTCTGAACCTTAGTTTATTCTGTCTTGTTACAAATGTCCTCTGGAGAGAGGCTTCCATCAAAGTGGAGGGCAGCATGAGACAGTGACCAAAGAGCTGCGGGGCTCTTTACATCAGGTTAATAGCCCACAACCTTCAAAAGGACCTTGTATGAGTCCTCAACAAACCCACTCCCTCCAGTGAGTTGGGACACATGTCAAGCTTCACGAGGTCACATCTACAAATGCCACGTAAATACACATGACACCAGCAGCTGAAATGGTTTCCTTCTTTGCTTGTAATTTTTGGCGAATGATTTGGCCGTGGTTATTCCAAAGGGAACTGTTGGCTGTGGACATGATTTGAGGGGAATTCCTGAGGACAAAGAAAGGGACGTTTGGACTAACTGAGGCGCAGCTGGAGGACCCCAGGGCTGCGAACTCGGCAATAGCCGCGCGCAGGGCAGAACCGCCGGGTTTCAGGAATCCCCTGCCAGCTGCCGACCCTCATTCCGGAGGTCGCTGACGATCCCACCACGGCGGGAAGACGGAGCGGGGACTCTGGACACTCGGCACCGGCTGTCTCCTGGCCTTTCCTGATCAAGTCTGACGCAGCGGATCTCTCAGCGGGATCACTGGGACCGCCTGGGGCAGGGAATGCGCCCGTGTGGCGGGGTTGCCGGTCTCCCCTTGCCCTCAGGCAAGCTCTTTGCCTCGATCACTCAGCGTCCCTAGATGCCCGACGCAGAAGCCTGGTGCTCTTCTCCTGCCGCCGCGGCCGGGGCACTCAAGGCCAGCCGGAGGCCCAAGCTGCCTTTGCCACCGCCTATA
>NW_020174923.1:14288481-14365307 GCF_003031525.2 Neophocaena asiaeorientalis asiaeorientalis
GGGCCTCGCGGGCCAGCGCGGCTGTCACGAGCAGCGCCTACCCGGCCGTGTGCTGTCCGGTGCAACTTTGTGTCGTTCTAGCGGCACCTTGAGGTCTCCAGAAGGCCCCGGGCCCTTGGGAGGCCGCCCCACCTGCCGGACCCTTCCCGCCGGTGGGCGCCAACTCGGCCTGGCGGTGGCCGCGGAGGAAGGGCAGAAAGGGCCCTGTAACCAAGGGGAAGGGAATGTCTTGCGTTTGTAATCTTAGCTTGAACTTTTCAAAATGCGAGAACTTTGGGAAACGAATGCCACTGGAAGTGGGTAAGCGTTCTTACCCTAGAGCTTGATTCCGCTTACCTGCCTTGCAGGTTTCTTGGCATTGGAGACAGCGGGCTTCCTTTCGGGCAGCAAGACATCGTTAAGCAGGTTAAGCGGTGGGAATGGTACTCTTGTTTTCAAGACCCCATATGGGACGGCAGTGAAGCCGCTTCGAAACTTTAAACGAAAGACTGTCTCCTCACGGGAGAACACCGTGGGGCTGTCCAAAAAGTCTTTTCATCTTTTTCTGGAGAGAAGAGCCTGGTTTACATTTATTTAACTTTCAGGCCTTCACTCAGGCTGTGGATTCGGGCACCGTGGCTGGGAGGACATTTTGTGGACAGACTTGGCTTTTTTTCCCCTTCTGGTTGGAAGAACCTAAATTAGTGAGTGGTGTTTTTTTTTTAAAAAAAAAAAAAAAGAAAGAAAACGAATTGTTCAGGATGTGGGTATGGTGCATTGGAGCAGGTTCTGTTTAATGATCTCCACTGTGTACTTTTTAATATGGTGTATCAGGTACCAGGTGTCCAGGTGGAGAATTGACATGTGTATACCTGAGTGCCACAGCATGAACTCTTTGGAGGTTATGCATTTTAGGTAAATAATAGTCCGTGCTCTTGGGGTAACAAGAATTTGGAAACAGCTGAAGTAATACGAGGCCACCTTTTTCAAATTCAGGGTTATTTATTTATTTATTTATTCAAATTAATTTATTTATTTTTGGCTGCTTTGGGTCTTTGCTCCTGCGCCCGGGCTCTCTCTAGTTGCAGCGATCGGGGGCTACTCCTTGTTGCAGTGCACAGGCTTCTCATTGGGGTGGCTTCTCTTTATTGCAGAGCACGGGCTCTAGGCGCCTGGGCTTCAGTAGTTGTGGCACGTGGGCTCAGTAGTTCTGGCTCGTGGGCTCTAGAGTGCAAGCTCAGTAGTTGTGGCGCATGGGCTTAGTTACTCCGCGGCATATGGGATTTTCCTGGACCAGGGCTCGAACCCGTGTCCCCTCCATTGGCAGGCGGATTCTTAACCACTGTGCCACCAGGGAAATCCTGGGGTTTTTTTCAAAGGAAAATTTGTACACACTTCACAGTAAAACTCATGTCAGTTAAGTTTTCCTTCTGATTGAATTTTTAAAAAATCCACTTTCAAAACTGGGGTCAGGTTTTGAACTTGAACATTTCATCTTGGATTGGTTAACTGCTGCCTGGCATCTGTCCACAAATAAGAGTGTAAAGAGAGTGACCAAAATGTATGAAATGGAAATCAGTCATTTCATATCATCAGAGCCTTGTGCATATTGTTTTCTTTGCCACATCTCTTCGTGTGCTATTCTGTCACTGGAGTCTAGTGTTTTAGTTATTGAACAACTTTGGCTAAAGAACCAAAAATAACTATTTAGCCTTAGTTGGGACTATAGTTTCGGTTCATGTAAATATTTCCAAATTGTGTTTAGAAATCCAAACTTTTCAGAGTTCATGGTAAAAGAGTCCAACCTTTATCAAAAGGTTATGTTTTAGTGTAACTGCTTTTAAGGGCAAAGGTCAGAATTTCATTCCCAGAATTACCTACCAGTAGAAACTTCGATCCCCAAACATAGTGGGAAGTATTATTTTAAAATTCTAAATGAAATGCATTGCCGAGTTTGCAGTTAAACTAGTCAGCAGTGATGTTGTGCAGAATGTACTGGCTGTAAAATCAGACAAACCTGAGTTCTTTCTGGTCCCTTGGTAGCTGTGCCCTCAGAGTCTTAGAGACTCTGTTTCCTGATCTGTGAAATGGGGACAGCTAACACACTAACAGGTGTGAAGGGATCTGGCTCATCATAGGTAATGTAAATTCTCCTTGCCACCCCCCAAAGGTGTTTTTTACTCTAAGTCATCATTTTTCAATGTTATACTATGCCTGAGCAAGGAATGTTTTTTGATGCTGTTTCTTTTTGACTGATGAAGTAACTAGTGCAGAGGAGGCAGTATTGTGATTTTCCTTCAGTGTGTGTCTGAGCCAGACATTGACTCACCTGCAAGCTGAGACTCCAGGCTACCGGATCCAAAATGCAGTTATATCGGTGTTACTAAGCACTCAGGGCTGTGTCTTTTTTTAATCCAGAAGGTGCTTTTTCAGTCAGTGAGTTTTTCGCCTCCTTCCTAGACCTGGATCTTGTGCCTGATGTTGGTTTGTGTTGCATCATTGCTGGCCTGTGGTCCTCATTGTACAGTGTTTGGGTGTCACTTCTCTCAAGTACCAAAGAGATCTGTGGCACGTGAGGCAGGGTACTTTCTTCAGCGAGAGGATATGCGATTTCTTTTATTCGGCCGATGTTTTGGTTTTAGAGGGGGATAAACAACTTCACGGAGAATTGCAGATCACGTGTGCAGAAAAACACACGGAGACATGAGTCTTAACTAGAAATGGCCTTGCTGATCATTTATTCTGATAGTTATCACCTGCATGAATTATCCTCATAGGAGGTATCGAGTATTAATACTGCTGCCACGAGGAGAGTGAGGAGGGTGTTTCATGAAGCTCGTGTTCTCAGGACTGCTGATCCTGAAATTAGACTGTAGTTGTGCATGTGAGTTTGTTTTGTTTCATTAACTTGCCTGCCCAGGAGGCTCTCCGCAGTCATGTGGCTTCTAAGAGCACAAGAGAAAACGGGTATGAGAGTGATTCTTGAGAACGTTCGACGGTAGACCATATTCCCGAATATAAAACCAGTGAGCTATGTAAAGGTTTCTTCATGTCTGAACAGAACAGTGCCATCTGCATGGGCCTGGGGGTTATAGTTATTTGCATGCCTCCGGTGGCGTCTCCATTCTTCAGGTTGAAGAATCATTGGATAACTATTTCATTTTCATTGGAAACCTCTTTGGTTTGGGGAATCCACAGTAATCCTTAGGCTTAATATTGTGTATGTTTTATAATGATCAGATGTTCTCCCTAAAGAGATGATATAGGGGAGAAAAGCCTAATGTATCATTTTGATGGATTCTGCTTTTATTATGCACGCATAACTCGGGGCCTGTAACCTAGCACTATGATTAGAGTATGAGGCTGGCTTAAAAAATAGGAAAAAAAAAAAAAAAAAAAAAAAAAAAGGGGAAAAAAAAAAAAAAAAAAAAAAAAAAAATAGGGACAGTGAATCATAGTCTGTGAATAATAAACATGCTGGTTGGCTATATTTCCCAGGGGCTGGGGATTTTTTTTTCCCTATCTTTATCTTTACCTATTTCCCATGTTTGGTTTCAGACTTTGCTGCCTCAGAGCAACACATGCTCAGAGATATTTAAATGAGTGAGTGCACCAGACCACATACGGACTGGGAAAAGTAGAACTTAAAATGCGCCCCCCCCACTAGATACCATACAAAAACAAACAAAAAATCCCAAGGTCCTTGCTTACATGACTTTTAAAAATTTTAAGTTCCTTTTACACAGTCTCTGCATCACTTCTGATTATCTTATGATCTTCATGTACAAAGGCACAGCAAGTCGATCAGTGTAAAAATGTGTTCTGTATATATTTTATTTATTTAATTATTTATTTAAAAAAATTTTTTGTCTGTGTTGGGTCCTTGTTGCTGTGTGCGGGCTTTCTCCAGTTGCGGGGAGCGGGGGCTACTCTTTGTTGCTGCACGCAGGCTTCTCACTGCGGTGGCTTCTCTTGTTGTGGAGCCCGGGCTCTAGGCGCGGTGGGCTTCAGTAGTTGTGGCACGCAGGCTTCAGTAGTTGTGGTACGTGGGCTCAGTAGCTGTGGCTCACGGGCTCAGTAGTTGTGGTGCACGGGGGCTTAGTTGCTGCGCGGCACATGGGATCTTCCTGGGCTAGGGCTCGAACCCATGTCCCCTGCATTGGCAGGCGGATTCTTAACCACTGCGCCACTAGGGAAGTCCCTGTGTTCTGTATTTTTGTTCCGTTTTTTTTTTTTTCACAGAATGTCTCCTGTGACCTGTTAGGAAATGTTCTGAGTGCACCATTGCATTTGTCACTTTCAGTAGCACCTTAGTAAACCATCATCCACTCAGAAAGCACTTGAGCCTTCTGTGCCCAGCCCCAGGTTAGGGACTGGAGTCCTAGCTGAGCAGGGTTGATGTGGTAATAAGCCATGCTTTGCCTGGTGATCACCCTACTGGGGTCATATGGGTTCTTTCCAATTTTTCCACTATTATAAGAAAGGTGATTTCTTTTTCTTCAAATCTTTTGTGTGTTTGGTGCTTTCTGTATGATAACATGGGAAGATTTGAAAATCTTCAGAGTATTATCATATTTGTCGTAATAAAGAAAAAAGAAAGCATAGATGGTCTAAATTTTTTTAACACGCACAACATATCTATAATTCTATTACCCAAACATTACCTCTATTAACATTTTAACAGCTTTATTGAGCTATAATTCACATAGCATACAATTCACCCATTTAAAATATACAGTTCAATGACTTTTAGTATATTCACAGAATTGTGCAACCACCACCACTATCAATTTTATGATATTTTCGTCATCCCCAAAAGAAGCTCCATACCCATTAGCTGTCACTCCCCATTTCCCACAAACCTCCCAGCCCCTGGTAACCACTGATCTACATTTGTCTCTGTAGATTTGCCTGTTCTGGACATTACATATAAATGGAATCATGCTACATGTGGTCTTCCGTGTCTGGCTTCTTTCACTTAGCGTAATGTTTTCAAGGTTCATCCATGTTGTAGCCTGTATCGGTGCTTTGTTCCTTTTTATTGATGAATAAATATTCCATTATGTGGATATACCACATTTTGTTCATCCGTTCTTCATTTGATGGACATTAGAGTTTCCCCTTTTTGGCTGTTATGAATAATGCTGCTGTGAACATTTGGGTACAGATTTTTGAATGGCCATGGATTTTCATTTTTCTTGGGTATATACCCAAGAGTGGGATTTCTGGGTCATGCGGTAACCCTCTGTCTAACCTTCTGAGGAACTAGCAAACTGTTTTCCAAAGCAGCTGCACTATTTTACATTCCCACCTGCAGTGTAGGAGGGTTCCAATTTCTCTGCATCCTCCCCAACACTTGATATATATATTTTTAAAGTCAAGTTAGTTTTATTGTCTTGTAACAGTCTAACATATAAATCTTAGCTCTGACATAAAGATGCCCAACACTTGATATTATCTGTCTTTTTTATTATAGTTATCCTAGTGGTGGTGAAGTTGTAACTTCTTAGTTTTGGTTTGCATTTCTCTGATGACTAGTCTACTCATATCTTTTTTTTTTTTTTTTTTTTTTTTATTCTTGGCTGCGTTGGGTCTTCGTTGCTGCGCGCGGGCTTTCTCTAGTTGTGGCGATGGGGGACTACTCTTCATTGCGGCGAGCGGGCTTCTTATTGCGGTGGCTTCTCTTGTTGCAGAACACGGGCGCTAGAGCACAGGCTCAGTAGTTGTGGCACAAGGGCTTAGTTGCTCCGCGGCATGTGGGATCTTCCCAGACCAGGGCTCAAACCCGTGTCCCCTGCATTGGCAGGTGGATTCTTAACCGCTGAGCCACCAGGGAAGCCCTCATATCTTGATATATGTCCTTCTAGACAATTTTTATGTGCACATATTTGCAGAGATAATGTTTTTCTTCCCCAGACTGGAATATAACACGGATCTTTCTGTGTCAGTAAATTTAATTCTACAACATTATTCTCACTGGTTGTGTGATACTTCCGTGAAAGAGTATACTGTAATTTGACCATTCAACCATTTAAATATTGAGGCTGTTTTTAATTTTCATTACTATAAACAATTGTGATAAACCTTACTGCTAAACTCTTGAGCCCATCTTAACTGCTTAATTATTTCCTTGGGATAAATTCCTAGAACTGGAATTTGCTTGTCATATGTACTCTTTTACAGTCCCCTCCTCCAGCCCCCAAGCAATATTAGATGTTTTAAAAAGCACAGAACTAACCTTAAATTGGTTTCATGATAGCCACTTTAAAGTAAGCTGTTTTCTTTTAGCAGGGTGGATTTTAAGTCTGAAAATGGAATGTTTAGGTTTTATTTTGCTTATATTTTGAAGACCTGAAAAACCACAACAGTTTCTTTATGACACCCTATGTACCTAAAAGCTATTGAGAAAATGTTTTATTCTGATTTGTTAATAGCTTGTTTGCATGCAGGGTCCTTTGGTCTGCAGTGGTTTCAGATCAGCTTTCTAGCAGATGTGGCTCCCATGAGCACTCTGAAATACCTTGGGATAATTCTGTGTCTGGTTTTAAGGGTAGCCCACCCCCTGCAGAAAAGATTATTATTATTATTATTATTTTGGCCGTGCCACGCAGGTTGCAGGATCTTAGTTCCCTGACCAGGGGCTGAACCTGGACCACGGCAGTGAAAGCACTGAGTCCTGACCACTGGACTGCCAGGGAATTCCCAAGATTCTTTTGATAGTTGGTTATGAGGCCATTTAAAATTTTGACTCAAGACTGTTCATAAATCAAAAGTTGATGCATTGTTTGTCTCTTTTGGAAGCCATAGTTCTTAAAACATATAGCTTGTCCATACAGCTGTTTTTCCTAGCAAAATGAACATACCACTTGACAATAAAGTAAAATATTTGTTGGCGTCTTGTTTTGTTTTTCCCACAAACGTACCTGGACTTACTCATCCAAAAGAATGTTGTCTCTTTCAAAATAATAACCCCTTCAGGGTCAATGTTCATGTCAGACAAATTAGTCTTTTTTTTTTTTAACTTTTTTTTAAACTTCACTTAATAATTCAACTTTAAAATGAAAAAAAGAGCCCTAAAAAGGCAAATATTTACTATTAAGCCTATTATCCTTACACAATTCCTTCTGGTCTCTGCTTGAATATAACTTTGACGTGGTCCACACTGAAGTCTTGATCAATACTGTTATTACCCAGCTTGATTGCACAATTTATCGAGGACACTTGGATTCTTGGTTGTTTCTAAAAACCAGTGAGAGACTTTCTACCACTTAGAGGATTCAAAAGTATGTTCTTTGAAGGTAATTTCCAAAACACTCCAGATGTATTGTGAGCAGTGGGAACATGTATGGATAAATGTTTAGCTTCCCGTCAGAGTACGTTAGACTTTTAGAAGGGATCTTGCTAGTTTAGACCAATAAGTCTTAATATTTGCCCCACCCCACCCCCACGTAAGGAATGGGATGCATGACCACAGTGCGAGCAGGTTAGAACCTTCAAAGGTGGTATTTTGGGGCACGTACCACCCTCACTCAGGCATCACCCTGCCCTCCCAAGTTGAACAGTCACTGCTCTGCTGTGTTCCCAGAGCACACACATGAGGAAGCTGAGGCCAGACAGGGCCGGTGACCTGTCCATGGTCATGCACCAGTGGCAGAACTGAGCCCTGAATCTGATCCTTCCGCTTCCCTTTGAAGAGCAGCCCCTGCAGTGCTTATGTCCTGGTACATCTGTTAGAACGAATAAGTCCAGATACCCGAGTCACACCTGAGGCGGTGGCCAAGCCATGTTACAGGGAGAGATGGGATCTAGAGAAGGACCAGAAGAGAAGGAAGTAGGCTTTCCTGTAAGCTTGGGGAAATGCTCAGACAAGCATTTTTCCTTCCAGGAGAGTCGCAGCCTCTTACCCTTTGTTTCAGTCAGAGAAAGATGCAGATTTGGGATGGAAATACTGCTTTACCCTGAGCATCTCCATCAGGGATATCAACTGAATCCGGCAGTCACGGGGAGAATGCAGGTTAAGAGGCCCTTACACCAAGTTCTCAGTTTAAGCTCTTTTCTTTGCTTGAGGTCTAATAATATCCAAGCAGGTGCATGTTTTTCAGTAAGATCTTGCCCCGAAATGTTTCTGGAATAGTAAAACCGAAAGTTCATGTCTTCGAAGCCTTTAACCAAAGTTTCTTTTCCATACTGCAGTCAACAGCCTTCGGCAAGGGATCCTGAAAAGGTAGAACTCTTTAATGATCAGGCCGGGTCTGGGGTGTTCGCCTTTGCAGAGGCCCCACCTCCCACCAAGTGCTGGCACCAGGAAGTGGGTATATGATGACAGGAGAGAGAGTAGCCTTGGCCCTTGGGCCACAATAGAGGGACCTCAGTTAGCTCAGGTGGGTCTCAGGAGAGGGTAGTGAGGGAGAGAGAAGGAGGCCAGGAAAGTGCCCTGCATGGGGATGATGCACTTTTCTTGCTGGTTTGTCCTAGAGGGCAGGGACTGTGTTTTGCTTACCTTTGCATCCTCTCTGGCATTTAGCACGGTGAGTCGGTCGTACCCCCTGTAGTGGGCACTCAGCAAGTATTGATTGAATTTCTCTTTGAGGCTCTTGAAGACCAATAAGACAAGGAGCTCTTTTATCATCAGGCGACGTGGGCTGTGGATTTGCGGGGGGATAAGGAAAATGTTGCTTTAGCTGTAATCTGTATTCTTTAGTGAGATCTTATCAACAGCGTTTCTTTCTACACAATGAGAGGGTTTCCAAGATACTTGCTTGGGTGGACATGACCCCCAGTGTGTGGTGCTCTCTTGATAGGCTCCTCATATCAATCATGAGATTAATTTTCCCACCGCCAAACCCCAGGAGAGAAATGGTCTGTGATTATTCCGAGTCAGCTTCATTTTGTACTCAGCCTGATGTTTCACTATTAGAAAATGAACCTTGATCCAGGGTTGTCCTCTTCTGTATTCAACATGATTTCCCTAGTTAGTAGACTAATTTATAATTATCATTCAAAACCACCCCTTCCCTCAGTGGATTATTTTCCCTCTCTATTTCAGATGAGGGAATCATTGTTTGTCCAGGCTGCGGGAATGTTTGTCATGGAAACCGGATTTTTTTCGCACATTATCTGAACAAATAGTGCCGTCAGATCCCTCGAACCTGACATTGTCATTGATCTCCGGTTGGCTCAGAGGACTTTGTTGACCAGACTAAGTCAGATCTCCTTCCTCTTAAAGCAAATGACCCGTGATTCCTGAGGGGCCTCCAGGAGAGAGAGAAACACCTGTCTGGGAGGCCACAGCTGCAACCGGGAATGTGTTACTTGAGGCGGTCCTTCTCCACCCCAGCTGACTGAGTCACCTGGGGACCTTTTAAAATACCCTATGCCAAGGTCCCACCTCAGCTGAATGAAATCAGAATCTCTAGGAGTGGAGGTCGTCATCCTTTCTTTAAAAGAGAAAAAAAATTTTTAAACCCCAGGTGTTTCTAACATGCAGCCAGGTTGAGGCCATCAAGTAAGTCCTATTCCTTTGTCCTGGACACAGCCATTGTGTCCACCTGTGCCCTGTGATGTCACAGAGCCCTGGACGAAACCAGAGCCAGCCTTTGGCTTTTTTTCTGGAGAAGTTAGGGCGGATACATTCTTCCAGTTAGTGGCAGAACTAGAAATAGAGAACCTAGCATTATGTGTCTTCTAGTATACTATGTTGCCCAACTTTTAAAGAACAAGTAATTCCAGACAGATGGATATATATGTGTTTTTTTTTTTTTGCGGTACACGGGCCTCTCACTGTTGTGGCCTCTCCCGTTGCGGAGCACAGGCTCCGGACGCGCAGGCTCAGCGGCCATGGCTTACGGGCCCAGCCGCTCCGCGGCATGTGGGATCTTCCTGGACCAGGGCACGAACCCCTGTCCCCTGCATCGGCAGGCGGACTCTCAACCACTGCGCCACCAGGGAAGTCCTGTATGTGTTTTTGAGTACTAACTACTGAATTTGCTTTTTAAAAAAATCAGCCTTAACTGATAACTGACCTTAAATTCAAATACACTTAGTTACTGAATTATAAGATGTTTGGAATTATTTAAAGTTCCACTTACGCTTATTTATTATTTTTGCCTTCTCCATGCATTAGGAGGCCTAAGGAATCCAAACAATACTTTTTCCAGGTTCCTTCACATACCCTGGTGGGTCAGATCATCCTTCAAGTTTGCAAAGAGCCTTCTCTAGCCAGAGTGAAGTAGCTAAGGGGAGTGGGTATGGGAGAAATTTGTGGAAGGAGTAAGTTGGACAGTTAAAGTACAAGAACGAAGCATATAAACAAAAAGGGGATTTCTTATCAGGATGAGAATATGTACATTGGAAGCAGGTCGCCGGAGGGTCCAGCTTGTGATGCTCTCCTTCCCCTTTCTGTGTGAGACCTGGGTATCTGGATGGTCCCTGGCCTCACAGCCTGAAGGGTTTTTACTGCAGGTGCACCGTTGGAAGGCCGCACCACAGAAAGCCCTGCAGGAGACGGCCGGTCCCCGTCTCAGCCGCTGCACCTCGGTTATGACTCAAAGAATCCTAAGAGCTGGTTTACAAAAAAGAGGAAACTCACTTCTAAAACTCATGTGGACTGGGCTGGACCAGATCTAAACTCTGCTGGAACCATGTTGACAAAGGTCCGTAGAATTGGAAGGTCACCCTTTGAAGTCAGCCTCTTTCTTTGGCCGCCCCACACGGCTTGTGGGATCTTAGTTCCCCGACCAGGTATCAAACCCGCGTCCCCTGTATTGCAAGGCAGATTCTTAACCACTGGACTACCAGGGAAGTACTTATATACATATATATATATATATATATATATATATAATTTTTACAAACAAAATTAAATAGTTTTTTTCTATTGTGGAAGTATTTATAAGATCTCCAGATAAATTCAAATACTGCAAGAAAGGCATAAAGCCAGGTTTAGGGAATCTGACCTCGAAGGCACCACCTCCCTCTGAACAATCCAGTGACCCCATCCAGTCATTCTGTTAGGGTTCATTTTCCACTTGCTGTGGTCTGGTTTTGCGAAGAAGAAAACGGTTTTCTTTACATAGAGAGGTTAAGAACAAGTTTATCTGTAGTTTTGGTACTCGAACGGGGGACCAAACCACAGCTGCTTCTAAAACCAACCCTATGTCATCCTTATCTGATGGTTCAGTATTTGGAAGTCTCTGGGGCTTTTGGTGAGGGGGGTGGGGTGGGAGGAGTTCAATCACTTACCCGATTTGTGGTTTGGAGAAGAACAGAGATCTGCCTTTTGGTTTAGGAGGTGGTTGGCTTTAGAGTCTATGGCAAGTACATGTACTTGAGAGTCACCCACGTCCTCCTGAATAACATTAGTCGATTTCTATGGTTTCTTTTCCCCCACCCTGAACCTTAAAGTCAATCAGATTATTACTAATTTCCAGTGTTGCAATAGTTAAAGATAAGTGGGGACACTGGGATGTTGAAAGACCAGGATCAGGCATGACTGTGTTCAAAGGCATCAAGACTTCTAAACTCTCATTCTCATGTGGGTTTTGAGCATGCTTTGATTGGTTGGGGGCCGGAAGAATCAACAGTAAAGCGTGAGGAGAGGTGAGGGCCTGCTAAGCCATGGATCGTCATGCCTCCGAGCTACAGGGCACATCCAACCCAGTCTTCTTTTTTTTTTTTAATAAATTTATTTATTTATATATTTTTGGCTGCATTGGGTCTTCATTGCTACGCACCAGCGTTCTCTAGTTGCGGCGAGCGTGGGCTATGGCAGGCGGATTCTTCACCACTGCGCCACCAGGGAAGTCCCTAACCCAGTCTTCTTACTTTATAGAATCAGAAGCTGATGCCCAGAGAAGTTTAATGACTTGCTCAGAGCCCAAACCAGGACACATATTCCTGTGGCCTGTCTCATTGTCTTTCAGCTTCCCTGGTCCAAAAAACATCTGTTGAGCATGTGCCAGGCTCGTGGGGATACCTTGGGGTTTTTTTACTTGGAGTCTAAGTTTGTTTGTTTTTTTTTTTGGCAGTGCCACGCAGCATGTGGGATTTTTAGTTCACCAACCAGGGAACAAACCCGCGCCCTCAACGGTGAAAGCACAGAGTCCTAACCACTGGACCTCCAGAGAATTCCCTTAACTTGGAGTTTAAAGGATGATTAGCAGGTTTTGGGGTTGCATGAACATAGGATAGGCCAAGGAGTGAGCAGAAAGCCTGAGCAGGGAAGTGCGGGCTCAGAATCTTAAGGAACTTCTCTGGGCACGGCCCGGGCTTGCTGCCAGGTCAGCTTCTGGAAGGCACAGTCATGGAACCTGCCGTCTTTCCCCTGGTATTACGCTGTTTCTCTGCTAGATGGTAAACTCCTTGAAGGCAGGAGTCTTATAGGCCTTGAGGCTCCAGCACCTCATGCAAAACAGGACCCTTCTTTCTGTGTATCTGTAGGAGGAAAGAGTCCAGTGTGGGGTGGGGTTGAAATAGGTGAACCAGCAAGTTAGTTGGGTATAGAAGAGTCAGTCAACAGGAAGAAGTGTGAACCAGGGAGTGCCTGGAAGAAGACTGATAAATACTGCATGTCCTTGCCAACCTGCCTGAGGAACGTGAGCCTGTGATCCGGGACTAAACGTTGATCCCTGAGGTTAGTGCCCACTGGATTTCTGCCGCCTGTAGCAAAACTAGCCCTGGAAGTGACTGCAGGTACTGCAGAGAGGGAGCCCCCCAGAGAGGAAAAAGAGAGGAGGGGGCCTGCTTCACTCCTTCCGAGGGGACTTTGTGATCCCGTGCGTGGTGTCTGGACAGAGAAGTCGCTCAGAGGAGGGGTCTCGAAAGCAAGAGACCTTGCGTTGGAGGTTGTTCTGTAGGCCACATTTCACCACAAAACCAGCATTGTTGGGCCTCCCTGGTGGCACAGTGGTTGAGACGCAGGGGACACAGGTTCGTGCCCCGGTCCAGGAAGATCCCACATGCCGTGGAGCGGTTAGGCCCGTGAGCCATGGCCACTGAGCCTGTGCGTCCGGAGCCTGTGCTCCGTGACGGGAGAGGCCACAACAGTGAGAGGCCCGTGTACCGCAAAAAAAAAAACAACCCAGCATTGTTAAACTCCCCCACGAAGTGTCAGCGTGTTATGCTCCTGTTCAGCTGTAAACCGGCTAAGCAACACTAGTCTGACGTTAGTATCAATGAAAACACCAGAAAAGACTCACCTGGGGTGTGAACACAGACTGGTATATCTAACGCCTCGGCTTCGAGGAGCGTTTTTCCCTCTGGATCTGCTTTTACACCTGTATGAACAGCATGCCCTCCTGCTCTTTCTGTGAGCTGCATGGGAAACAAATAAAACATGGATTTTGTGGCCCACTCCATACAAGTACACACTCGGCCTTCTTTTTTTTTTTTTTTTTGCCACATGGTGCGGCTTTCAGTATCTTAGTTCCCTGACCGGGGAGCGAACCTGTGTCCCCTGTAGTGGAAGCATGAAGTCCTAACCACTGGACCGCCAGGGAATTCCACACACACTCGGCCTTCTGTCTGCTTCCCCAGCCCCTCCTTGTCCCATTCCCCGCTCTGCTTTCTCTCTCCAGCAGCACTGGTCTGATAGGTCCTCGAACACAGCAAATTATTTTCAGTCTCAGGGCTTTCACATAGGCTGTTTCCTCTGCCCAGGAAATTCTTCCCTTCCTTCTCCCATTCCTGTAGATCTTAACTCAGATGTTACTCCTTCAGAAAAACCGTTGACACTGTGATCCACACCCCCTCACATGAGACCAGATTGGCTTCTCCTTTTATTCTCTTATGGTCTCTTTCATAGCACTTACTGCAATTTGCTATTCTGTTTGTGTGACATTTTTACTGCTGTGATCCCTTATTAGAGTATAAGCTCCAAGAGGGCAAGAATCAGATCACTGTTGTGATTAGATCCTAGGGTCTTACACAGCCCTCGATTAATCAGCATCACAAGAACGGACACTTACGTGATGCTCACTGTACACTAAGAGCTTTACATATATTAACTCATTACGCATATTAACTCAGCACTCCTTTGAAGTCGGTATTATTGTTGTCCCCCATTTTACAGGTGAGAAAACCAAGGCACAGGGAGGTACGTGACTGCCCTTCTAGCAGCCACATTGCATTGCCCAGGCACTAAAAATGAAGCTTAACAAATATATGTTGAATTGTTCAGCATCTTCAGAAAATGAGGGCTACTACGTAAGTGAGTTTCCAGGTAATTCAAATACAGTCCTAGAACTTGTAACGTAGTACCATTTGGTGAAAACCCTTTCAGCAGTTATACTCTTCTTCCTTCTTAAGCACCACAAGCCAAACCTATTTTAACCTTGTGTTAATTATTCTAGGTGGTCAGCACCAGCTCTTACATGGCCCCTGTCTGCCCACCAGAGTCAGAGATGGGGAACAGTTGAGGTCTGGGGCAGAGTGGATAATCAGGTTTTGAGTTTTGTTTACTTTCTGATGGTATCTTTGGCCAGCACCAATTTTTTTAATGAAATGATCTTCCCTAATATTTACATAACTCTTGTCTTTGACATTCTTAGTATTTATTTTTCTTTCCAAGCATTCAAAGGGATATTGCTGTTCCTTAGTTTTCAAAAAAAAAAAATGGAAGCTTAGCCACCTTGCCCCACAGTTCAGATACCCACGGAAGCCAGTCTTCTGGCCTGGAGAAGTTGGCATTGAGATTGGGTGACCTCCAGATGAGGCAGAAGACTGACAGGGATGGCGACTTTATGAAGAGAGGTCCCTGGGAGAATGGAGCCTGTTGGCGGTAGGGCATGTCCTGTTGAAGCCTGTCCCCTCCCCTCTCCTGGCCCTGGACAGCCGTTTTTCCTTTCTCCAGAGGGAGTTCTGTCCTCCTTGGTGTCTGGAAGGGATTCTTCCTTGAACCCAAAGGCGTGGTATCTCCTTGCTGGTAATTCTTTCCTGCTCCTGTTTCCCTCCTACCCTTGATGAGCTGGAGGAAGCAGCATCCTTCCATCTCAGCCACTTTCTCAGTCCTCAGTTTTCACACCACAACTCCATAGGTTTGGTTGTGCCAACAGTCTTCCAAGCAGTTTCTGACGCTTTCCTGTCTCTGTCCAAGTGTGTGAAAGTTGCATTGAGATGTTTACATTTGCCTCTCAGAGGAGCTTGGAAAATAGAAACCTATGCTGAGGGACTTCCCTGGTGGTGCAGTGGTTAAGAATCCGCCTGCCAATGCGGGGGACACGGGTTCGAGCCCTGGTCCGGGAAGATCCCACATGCCGCAGAGCAACTAAGCACGTGCGTCACAACTGCTGAAGCCTGCGTGTCTGGAGCCCGTGCTCCGCAACGAGAGAAACTAGAGAAAGCCTGTGCGCAGCAGTGAAGACCCAATGCAGCCAAAAATAAATAAATTTATTTAAAAAAATAAGGAAACCTATGCTGAGATTATGGAAATCCTGTGACATGAGATTTTATTTTTTATTATTTATTTATTCAAAATTTATTTTATTGAAGTATAGTTGATTTACGATGTTATGTTAGTTTCTACTGTACAGCAGAGTGATTCAGTTATATATATACTTTTTTCATATTCTTTTCCATTATGGTTTATCACAGGATATTGAATATAGTTCCCTGTGCTATACAGTAGGATCTTGTTGTTTATAAGATTTTCTTTCCCATGAAAAAGTCAATAATCAGACCCATATTTCCTTCTTTTTTTTCGAGCATCTTATTCCTGCTAAGTGAAGCAGTCACAGCTCACTGCGTGAGGCTCATTGGTGTATGTATGTCATTAAAATGGTCCTTGCTGTTCAAAGGAGTTGTCCCATGCTAATCAGTAATGTGCGTTTCCTTGGCACTGGCATGAAAAGAATGACTTGCTTCATCAAAGGAGTGGGCAGTGGCCACTGTATCATCATCATCATCAAAGAGCACTTTTTTTAAGCCTCTAGAACTGGGCTGGATAAATGTATTGCAGGAATTTTTTTTTATGGTGGCTAAGTCTGTGACCTTTGACTTTCTGTGATGTTATCCCCGCCCACTTAGATCTACAGTGAGATCTCAGGAATTTTTATCCAGAGCATTTTTTTAAAGACCCCACCCTGTATAATTCGCAGTGCCTTTTGGCATATTGGGTGTCTATGTAGAATCTACAAATTACCAATTTGGTGTCTCATCCAAAAGATCCTACCCCCATATCAGAGGAGAGTGTGATCTCCATCTGCCCCCGCAGGATAGCTCAGCAGGGTTGAGCTCCAGGCCTCAAGTAATTGAAGCTTATGTTTCTCAGAGAACCATGATTTAAAGCAGTGAAATTATAGTGTGGTGTAGTGGGCAGAGGTCCAGAAGGGGAAGCGGAGACCGTGGCTCCAGTCCTGTGTCTAAAGTTAAGTGTCCGTGGTGCCTTGGGATAGTCACTTCACCTCTCTGGACCTTGACTTCCTCCTCTGTGAACTGAGAGGTTTGGGTAAGGTGATCTTCAGTTATTTTCATCTCTGAAGTTACGTATCCCAGAAGCTGTAAACAGCCCTTCCTGTTTGATCTGGGGCAGGTGGCGTGGTGGACTGGGCCAGCAGGGCAGTGGGTAATCTTCAGATGTGCTTCAGACAGTGGGGATTCTGGCTAGGGTGAGTCAGTCTGGCCAGGTAGCTCAACTTCAGCCGTATTTCATAGTGTTTGACTCCCATTATAAAGCTCGGCAGCATCTGGCAAGCATAGGTGGCAATTATGTCACAAATACCGTTGTTTGTAGATAATTTTTATTTAACTAGAGCATTTATCCACTTTCTACTCAACCCCTTCCATTCCCCATCCCCCCAAAAGAAATCTCTCACCAAGTGTAAAGAGCAAAATTGACAGTTTCAGATTAGTTGCTATTATCAGGACTGAAAAATTTGGTATCTAATTGAGTCTTTTTTTCTCCCCCTTGGGGTTTTTGTATGAAGACTTCCTAATAATAGGTTTAACTGCAGTTGAATATACATGCTCAAATGGATCAAATCTGGCTTTTTGTAAGGCAGGTAGTCCCTTTATGAATTTACGTCTAAGTTAGACCTTTATTAGTTTAGTTTGTTTACGATGCTACTCCATTAAGGTAAGTGAGCCTAATAGGTTTCTCAGTTTTTACAAGGCCTGAATTGCTGCTGTTTCCCTGCAATGAAGACAACAAAATAATAGGGGCAAGACGTGCATTCTAAATCCCAACCTCAGGGCTTCCCTGGTGGTCCAGTGGTTAAGACTCCATGCCTCTACTGCAGGGGTCACAGGTTCAGTCCCTGGTCAGGGAACTAAGATCCCACTTGCTGCATGGCATGGCCCAAAAAAAAAAAAAATTCAACCACTAAATGATGGTGAAACCTTGGGGTTTAGTTTTTTTAAATTATTATTAATTAATTTATTTATTTTATTTTTGGCTGTGTTGGATCTTCATTGCTGCACACAGGCTTTCTCTAGTTGTGGTGAGCAGGGGCTACCCCTCGTTGCTGTGCACGGGCTTCTTATTGTGGTGGCTTCTCTTGTTGTGGAGCACGGGCTCTAGACCCATGGGCTTCAGTAGTTGTGACATACAGGCTCAGTAGTTGTGGCTCATGGGTTCTAGAGCGCAGGCTCAGTAGTTGTGACTCACAGGCTTAGCTGCTCCGCAGCATGTGGGATCTTCCCGGACCAGGGCTCGAACCCGTGTCCCATGCATTGGCAGGCAGATTCTTAACCACTGTGCCACCAGGGAAGTCCCTGGGTTTTATTTTTTGATCCACTCTGACAATAAATAAATTTAAAAATTAAAAAAATAATAATAATAAATAAAATAAAATGCTTGAGGACCTTAGGGATTTGATGCCACCCTAAGAACGAGGGCTTGGTTCCTTGTGGTGAAAGGTCTCCTGTAGCGCCTTTCATGCCCAAGTGTATTTCCTCCTCCCTTGGTGTCGATACAAGTTGATGGCAGAGAGACCGTGAAGACAAATGGAACTGCCAGCTGCTTGAACTTAGACTCTTAGCCTGGGGCCCCAGAACCAGTTGGGGAAAGTATCTTCACCTGTTGTGAAATTAGCATACCTTTGCTCTCAGGAAAAAAGTGGACTGTTTGAGGAACCTTTTATCAGACCCATTAAAGGAGTAGCCTGAACCACTGAAGAATTGTTAGCTGTCTTGTGTGGTGGTGGATTACACCACATGCAAGAATTGCCACAAATACTAGTTTAACTCTCTCAGTTGCTTAGTTTGGAAACCACACAGTGCTGTTCAGTTAGGCCCTGACCTTTACTGCATCCCAACCAGATACCTGACTCCCATCCAAAGCAAATGTCATGGTTACCTTTATTGACCTAGTATCAGGAAACACAGCAGCCGATGGGCTGATTAAAAGGAACTATATGGTTGATAGATTACTGCTGACCTACACACAGGTAAACAAAGTGTAACAGGATTTGGAATGATTTTGTAATAGATTGAAATCGTTAAGACGTAGACACAATTAAGTCTCTTAATATCTCCAGTGTTTTAATTCTGTTCTTAATCTTTAGTCTACTGAATTGGGATAAACCCAATGAGGTTTCTGTGTCACTCTGTACAGATGACTATACAGAAATCTCCACGTTTGGAGCGGAGTGCTTTACTCTTGGATCAGGTGTGTAAATGAGACGGGGAGTGGGGAGCAGGGTTTGATTAGAATAAAAATCTTTGTCTAATCAGGCCTTTACCTAAGATATCTTCAAAGGAAGGCCTTTGGGAGCTGCTAGTTTAGCCTGCTGTCCTGGTCATTAAGAGGTGTATACTCATGTAGGCTGTATTTTTCAACAAGGGCCCATTATGTAATGGGTGTGTGCTGGCATTTACTGGGTACGGGTTTCAATCTGACGCTGCTTTGGTGAGTTCTTGGTAGTTTTTGGCCATCATTGAGCGCAGTCTTCTACCATGTGGCCACATGACGTTAGAATGATTGGTAGTTTTGTGAGGCAACCAGAATTGTAAATGGCCAGGTTTTGCTGGAGTTTATAGCCTGAAGTAGATGGTATGGCTGCAAATAGAATTGTAGACACAGATGTCCTTTTTCTGAATGTCGTTTAGTGCCTCCCGAGGGACTGTGTTACGTAATACTATTTTGAGGAACTTCGTGCTGAATTGCAGAGGTTTCCTTTTTTTTATTTTTGGAGAGAAGCCCTTTAGGACTGGCATCCGTTATGGCACGCCAGGAAGTGTCTTACCCATACCTCTCAAAATCAGCTCACCCATCCTGCGGCTTTGAGCTGATTATAGCCAGCAGAAGGATCCAGTCTATTTGCCATTAGCCCTCACCTCTGCTTTCGTATCCATCAGAAACCTCCCTCACCACGTGCACACACGCACACGTGCAGTCTTACTTTCTCTCCCCCTTTAAGGTCCTTTGCCATTGGTACGTCCCCCGGCAGTGAATGCCCTTCTCACCTCTGAGCATTATTGCTAAGGTTAATAATTATAAGCTCTGATTCCCTAGCACATTCTAATCCACTTGCAATTTATTACTCTACATTTCGTGACATGCAATTTTAATTGTTTTCAAGATTTTGCGTGTCCTAAGTAGCAAAACAAAATAGCTTGGAAATCTTTCTGATGTAATCCTTCCCTCACTTGCGTACCTGTTTTAAGTCTTACCTATGATACCATCATGTGTATTCATCAACCAACCAGAAGTCCCCTTACTTTCGCTTTACCTCTGTGACCCGCTGTCCGGTGGCTTTGAGCTGGGGCAGGGAGCCCCGCACTGCACAAGGCAGGCTGGTTGTTGGTGGCAGGTTGTAGGTTCCAGGGATTTAGGTGCACACTACGTTGTGTAAGGATCTTCTATTGGAAACATGCTAATATCCATGCTAGACTTACACGAGTATGGCATTATAGTTTGGAGGAATGGTTTTCTTAACCTTAAGTAAATAAAACTGAAGTGAGGCTTATGCAATATAACATTGCATAATCCAATGAACACTGAAGAAAGATTCGTTAAAAAAAATAAAACAAAACACCAACAACCCCAAAACCCCCAGCCTCTCAGCTAATCCTGGAAATCAGTGTGGTACTCCTAAAAGAAAAAATACATATGTCATTTTGTTATTAGCCAGATTATCGTATTCTAGTATTATTATAAATGTTTTGGTCTGTTGGAATGGAGGTAAGAAAGGGAGCAATTTCCCGGGAAAGATTTTTATTCTAATCATGTTTACTGTTTTTACGTCTACTCTGCTAGTGCGGCCATATAAATTGAGCTTTTGGAGATGGACACTTGGGTTAGACCCGATCAGTTTGCACACCACCTGAGAAGTGCATGGCTCTCTTGTTCACAGTGTGGGTCTTCTCTGTGTGTGCACAGCTTTTGTGTGGGGGTAGAACACACTAGTTTGGGAAATAGAAACGATGCTGCGGTACTCATCAAGTGTAGATCACTTTGGAAAGCTGGATATGAGACATGTGTGTGCGTGGCCCACTTTTTCCCCCTGACTCTGAGATGAAAGGTCTGTGCAAAGTTTATTAATCTTATTTCTGACCCTTGTTATTAGGTAGTCCGTTAACCTGTGGGCTGGTTCTTGAAATACCTATCTGAAATTTAAGAATTCCAGTGTTTCTTTGGAAAATGCAGCCTTTTGGGAAACCTTGATGGGGAGCACAGGGCTGCCCTGTGTTCTGACTCTTAGAGCAGCATGCAGCCTGCTTCCTGCTGTTCTTCCTCAGGTGCCAGAGGGTGGGTGCAAGGGAGCAGCCGCTTCAGTGATAGCCTGGCAGCTGGAACCGAGCCCCGGCCTTGCTGACTCTTCTCCTGCAGCTGCTGGTGGTGAGCCACCTCTGGCCTGACCCACCCCAAGTACTAGTTCAGAAATTGGTGGGTTTGTGTTAGAGGCTTGTTTCATTTGTTTTTGTGCTACCTAAACACATATCTGTCCCTTGTGTCCATAGTGCTCTTTACTGAAGACTTTTTTCTAAACAAAGTTATCTCAGAACTTGTTTTAGAAGACTTTTTTTCTTACCTGAAATACAAGCAGTTGAGGTCATTAATGCAGGAGCAACTGACAATTAGCTGAGTTTAGAATATTAGAGAATGAAATTGTCGGCGACTACTACCTTTTAATCGTCTCTGTATGAGCAGTTGGTAGCTGCTTTCATGTCTTTGTGGGAAATGCAGAGCAAGTGGTGCATTTTATGCAGTGGTGTATCTGCTGGACTTTGGGAAATCTTGCTTCATAATCAGAACATTGAACATGAGGATCCAGGCCCGGAATTATGTTTTCACGGGAGGGAGTTCTGGCTGAGCAGGGCAGCAGTGAGGACTGTTTTTACCACGGAATCAACATAAGTGAAATAAGCTGGTTTTACAGACACCCACTTCCCTGGCATCATCTGGTCCGAATTGCCAGGCTCCATGGTCCTCAGACGGGGCATTTCCAGAATTGTTATGTCAGGGTCACCTCGTGCGAGAGGACGTATGTGGCCAGACTTCCATGAGGACCAATTAGCTAATGGATGTCTCGTTTTAGGCTGGACTAGATTCCCTGCCACTTACCTCTACAATGTCACTGCAATTACTTTTTTAGAAGTCACTGTCGAAGCCAGGAGTGTATAACCCACTTGTTTGAAAAATGAGTCAGATTCCAGGTAATCAACTTGAAACAGATCTGCAGGATCAGCCTTTTCTTTCTGCTTTCAGACTCTCTGGAAACTAGTTTGCCTAACTCTAGGGCCTGCTGCTAATTCATCCATTGCAGGGGAAAGGGAGCACCGACAGGGTGAAGGTGATATGCAAGGTCATTATTGTGAAGCAGTGTTTTTAGATGTTTAGGTACAAATAGTTCTCAGCTGTGCTCAATATCGCACATTGCATCTAGAAGCTTATTGAAGTCACGTGAGTTATAGCAGCTATATCTGAAAGCAAACATTTTCATGCTTTAAAAAACGCTGGGGGAAAAAGGCAGAAATTTTGTAATATTAATTTGCCTGATGAGAGAATAACGCTGTTCAGAGTGGCTCGTTCTAATTTGAAAATGTCAAGACCTTCAAAGAAGAGAAAAATCTGTCGGGTTGATAGGGTTTGTGACGTGACTGCGGACATTGTGATTCATTCAGCGCTCTCAGTTGCTAAATTCAACTCCTAGCCAAACCTGGTCTTTTTGAGATTTTTTAGAAGACTGTATTAGTTATGTGATTAGTGTTTTATTTCGAGTCACCAACCAACCATAGACAATTGCTCTTCCTGTGGTTTCCAAGATGCTCAAACAAGGCAGGTGGCTTTTGTTTCCACACTGGTAGTGGAGCAGCGCTGATATGTTTTAGTAACTATTGGCCCCTTTTAATAATATCAGTACTGTGATAAGATGTATTGGAGGCATTTAGTTAATTATAGTTGTACTGTAGGCTTTAATAACAGCAAAACTTTTCTATTCTGGACACACACTCTCTGACTCGGAGACCTCTGTGTTTCTAAACTTTCGTCCCTTGTTTGGTGGATATCAATGATCAAAGGTGATCAGGTTGCCTAATATCCTGAGGTGGAAAGTGCTTCTGGAACTTAGGGGCTCGCTGAAGCTCCTTTAAATCCCAGCTTGTCTTCCACCTGCTAACTTGTCCATCTCCTTTATATTTTATGAAAACTTCATTGCATATTACATGATCATATTATAGAAAATTTAGAAAATAGAGGAGAAAAACTATGGCTTTAATTTTACAATATTTTCATCTTTTTTTTTCTGTCGATATATTAAAAAATAGCTGTGTGTGTGTGTGGTGGTGGGGGTGGTTAGGACTGTTTCAGTCTCAAGGGATAGAAACCTAGTTCCAATGAGTTTAAGAGGGGAATTGATTGCAAGGATTAGGTGTCCATGGGCCCAAGGACAGGAGCTTGGCCAGGCCTGAGGAGCAGTGGAGGCCAGGGCCCCTCTCCCAGCCTTTGAGCCATGTTTCTTCTCAGGCCTCTTCCTTCCTCCCTCCCTCCCTCCCTCCTTCTCTCTCTCTCTCTCTCTCTTTCTTTCTTCCTTCCTTCCTTTCTTTCTCTCTCTTTCTCCCCTCCCTCCCCCCTTTCTTTCCCTTCCTTCCTCCCTTCCTCCCTCTCATCCAGCTTTTTCCACATGGCGGAAAACGTATCCGCAGAAATCTCCCAAGTTTAATCGCTTAGTGCTTCAGCCACCCAGATTGTTCAACCCAATTCTGGTGTGATTCCCAAGACCTTAAAAATGGTTGTTCCTAGGCTAACTATGTGACAGGTGGAGGGGATTTCCACCTGTTGGCACCCAGATATGCATACATCTTCCCTTTTCATTTATTCAGTCTTCCACTGCCCCCACCTGACTTCATGCGGCGCCCCACATCAAGCTGCAGACCATTCCCCTTTCTCAGTGAGAGGCAGCCTGCCCAACGCTCCAAGTCCCCTTTGGCTCCAGTCCTCAGTGATCGTCAGAGGGTCACTGTTCTCCAGGCCAGGTGCTCCGGGTGATGTGTGTTCCTCTGGTTCAGGTATGAGCAGGTCCAGATGAGGCTTGTCACCATCAAGACCCTGTGAACGAAAATACTTTTAAAACCCCCGAAATAGTTGGTGTATAAGACCTTTGGATTCTGCCTAGGGCAGATGCTACCCTTGGGGCTTCCGTTTTCCTAGCCAGGTTGTACTGAGACTGATTTCCTCGTTGCAAAGGTGACGTTAAATGCAGACTCTTCTTCTTCATCCTTAAGGCTTTACATGGAGAGTAGACTCAGCGGGTAGGGGTAAGGCTTGCTGTTGTTTCCCTCATTCCAGGTGAGGAGCCCTGGCCCTGGGCAAAGTGGAGGGCGGAGCTTCTTCCCCTCTAGGCCAGACACGTGCAAGAGGTGAGAGGAAGTTCTGGCAGCGGCTTCGCCCCCTTGTCAGGGGGTTTCCACTTTGCAAAAGGAATGCAAGGACTGGAGTGTTTGTCCTGCCACCTCAGGCTGCCCTGGAGAGAGCCATTAATTGAACCTTCCCTTTTGAAGGATTAACTAGTGTCATCCTGGCTTTTACCAAGAGTGACCAGGTATTTTGGGATCAGGCTTCCATGCAGAAGTAACCCTCCAGTCTCTATGTTCTGTGCTAAAAGCCAGCCATAGTCCTATTTTAAAAATAGCATTTGTAACAAAATTCAAACTGTCGCAGTGTAAGCAAGTTGCATTGACCTATTTTTTTTTTTTTTTTTTTTTTTTAAAAGTGTCCCCTGCATCGGCAGGCGGACTCCCAACCACTGCGCCACCAGGGAAGCCCCACCTTGACCTATTTTTAATTCAAGACCTACAGGAACCAGCTGATTGGTGGGACAGTGTAGTGACAAAGAAAGAGAAAATCTCATTACAAGGTAGCATTGCTGAGTGGGCCCAGACCTCAAAAGGGTGTTGTCCTAGGAAACCGTACCAGCTATCACCTGCTCATGTGTGTGTACACGCACACACACACACACACCCACAGCTGCTCCCATGGAAACCATGTGGATGAGTGTACTGTTCCTAGCAAAGCTAGAGGACGGGCAGGCAAAAAAAATCTGTCCGGTATAATTATAACCACAGTGCACATTAAATTTTGGATTCTATATTTTTCACATGATAACATATGCAGGCATTTTTCTATATTATAGATTCCTTCAAGTGCTATTTTAATAATTACATAATATTCCATTGACTTTGTCATAATTTGTTTCAACCATTTAGAAGTTCAGGTCTTAAAAAAAAAAAAATTGAGGTCTTTCCTGTTTTTTGTGTTTTTAAATGGGCTGTAATGAGTAACGTTGTGCAAAGAGCTTTTTCCACATCCAGAGTTATTTCTTTAGGATGTAGAAGTGGAACTGCAGGATGAGAAATATGAGTACTTTTATGCTTTCCAGAAGGTTGCGCTAACTTATCATTTTCATTGCCAGTCAACGATGGATGAGAAAGTGAATTTCACTACCTTTGGCCATTTTCTGTAAAATATATTTTTTAATTCATTAAGCATAAGAACATTTTGATTTAAATTATATTTTGATTATAAGTAAAGAATAATTTGGATTATGTTTTTTATACATTGTCTTTTATAACATGTCTCTCTCAAAATCTTGATGTTTTATTATTATATAAACTCTTTATGAGTTTATGAGAACTGTTTTTCCTATTTTGCTTTAAATATTTCCGCCCAATTCCCTGCCTTTTAAAATTTCGTTAAGTGCGTGTGGGTGTGTGTAGGTGTGCTGGCGTTCTTGCAAGATGGAGTCTTGCAAGATAACCAGGTTTTAGAAGGTAAAGTATAACCAAGAGAAGGAAGTCAGTTTGAAAGCTGAGCATACTTTCTCTGTTTCAATGGAGGCTGGCCTTGGATTCTTTCAGAATCCCCATCCCTGACGTGTTAGGTCATAAGCCCGTGTGCAGGAAGGATTGCTGTTCAGATAGAATAAGGCACCCTGGTTCTAGTCCTGACCCAGCTGTTGTCCAAGATGTTGTCCGTCTTGTCAGTTCAGCAGCAAACCTTGATGGGAACTTAGGCTCGCCAGCCTCGGTTTCTTCATCTGTAAGGTGGTGGATTTTAGAAGGATAACTTTTGGGGTAAGGGAGGGGCCTGTCTGTGATTGTACATGCCCAAGGTGAGGACTCATATTGACCACGTAGATTCTTCTACCTCTCATTGCAGATTTTTGGAAGTCCCAGCACTGTGACACTTCCTGAAACCTTGTTGTTTGTATCAACCCTGGACGGAAGTTTGCATGCTGTCAGCAAGAGGACAGGCTCAATCAAATGGACTTTGAAAGAAGGTAATTTAGATTTAGTCCTTGGGTAACATGGACATTTGCTCAGCTGCTTCCAAGGAAACATTCCAGAAAAAGAAAAACAGTTATACATTATTTAATAAAATTAAAAAGGATAATGGAGTCAAGGAGAAGAGAGGGGTTGCACTCAAAGGGTGTGTTTACAGCTTGAGTTGTGACTATCCGCTAAGTGTATCCGTTGAGACAAGCTATATCTTTCTTCTTCTTCTTCTTATTTTGCTTCTATCTGGATTTCATGTCTAAATGGCTCTAGGCTTTTCTATTAATAGTTCTGGCTAGTTGGTCTTTAGGAAGACATGCTGCTTTAAATTTTTTTTGAGTTCTACTGATTAGAATCTTGTAATCATAACTACAAGAAGGTATCTTCTCTAACCTCAAATTACTGATTTGTTTTTATAGAGGCTGAAATAACTGAGGGCTGTGAGATTTGACATTCATCCAAGTTAGTCACTTTATTGGCTCTTTACATCAGGGGAAGTAGAGGACTAAGCTTGTCTCTCATTTAATCTACCGTGCTTCCATTTTATGATCTTGTCTTCCTGGTGATGGTTGGCAGCGTGGAGTCCCAACAGCTGGGAAATTGTATTCAATTCCCAAACTAATCCTCCCTGATAAAAGCCAGGCAAATCCCAGGATTGGGGGCTTCAGAGTCATCTCTATTATTCAGTCCTGTCGTAATTCTCCTTTGTCCCTAAATTCAGGCCTGACCGGTATGTTCTCTTTCGTCACTAATCTGTGACTCATTATTCTCATGAGCACAACAAGTGTTTTCCCTTCGTTAATAAAATGTTCCAAAACAGTATTTTACATGGAAAAATATTGGTGTATATCAGAAGGTCACACATCATCTTGTCAATTCAGCAGCAAACGTTACCATCCATAGATGCTGGCAGCTGGGGTACCACAGACTGCCCTCCCTCACCTGCTGGGCCTGCTTGGATCAGCAAGGACTTTAAGTGACGGAAAGGACCAGGTCTCTCAGAAGTGAGGGGCCACAAGAAGATGGGAGAGCCCAGTTTTGGCAGTGCCTTACAGTCTCCCAGAATATTATCTGTGCTCTTTCTCCTCGTGTTTATGCAGAGTTCTTTATATTTCAGAATTTCTGACTTTGTCCAGAGATGAAAATCAACAAGTCACAAAAGGATTGAGATAAACATTTTCACTGTTAAATGGTAGGGCTGTTCCCTCAGTTTCAGTATTCCCAGGCAGGGCATTTTTGCCCCCAAGCCACTTCATTCTTCTGTTTTGCTTTCCCCTAAAACATGTATTGTTTTAAATTGATCTCCAAGTCTTAATTTCTGCAAGTAGCCTCTGCTCTGTCCAACAAAACTGTGTCCTGCCTCGTTTGTTACTTAGCCAAACATAAGAATTAATCTGGGGACTTCCCTGGTGGCGTAGTGGTTAAGACTGCTTGCTCCCAGTGCAGGGAGCCCGGGTTCGATTCCTGGTCTGGGAACTAGATCCCACATGCATGCCACAACTAAGAGTTCGCCTGCCACAACTAAGGAGCCCTCCTGCCTCAGCTAAGACCTAATGCAACCAAATAAATTTTAGAAATTGTTTTTAAAAATCAATCTGTTCTGTTCTGTAACTTAGAGCTTAAAGAATTTGCCTCCTTTTAAATTTAACACATGTTTAGAGAACTTAGTCTGTGAAAGATACTGTATGGGGCACAAAAAAGAAAGACAGCCCCTGCCCTCAGGGAGCCCATAGTCGGGAGGGAGAAATGACAAGTACATAGAATTTCAACCGGGAGCAGCCTTGTAACCGCCAAAGAGAGTGCTAGGAACTGCTGTGAGCCCGTGTCCAGCTGCGGGGGCAGGAAAGGCTCCAAGCATTGGAGCTGAGCCTTGGTGGATACATTGACTTTCAGTCAGGAGTGAGGCCTGGCAAGGAGCAAAGGAGGCACCAGGTCTGGGGTGTGGGCACTGGTCCGGTTTGGGAGGAGCTTAGGGATGGAGGTGGAGGGAGGGAGGCAGGGGGAATACTGAGCCCTGTGGTAGCTCTGAGCCATTTGTACTTGAGTGAACAGGAAGTTGGGAGCCATTGACGCGGCTGAGCAGGGGAGTGACTCAGCAGGTGCTCTGCTTCCAGATTAATCCAGCAGCAGTGCATGGGGTGACTAGAGACGTGAGACAGACCTGAGAAAGAGGGGCAGCGGGAAGGGAAGAGGTGGGGAGGATGAGAGGCGTGCCAGCAATAGAATCAGGAGAATCCAGCAACTGGTTAGGTAGGCAGAGCAAGGAGGAGATAAAAGACACTTAAAGGCAGAATTAGAGAAAGCCGATTAAGGCCTAGTAATTTCAAGTAATGAAATTCAATTCAGTGAAATTTCAATATGTTCTAAGTCTCACTGTTTTTCTGAGAATAAATTGGCTTATTTTAGCTAAATTCAGCCCCGGGTAGCCACTCTGTCTCTATTTCTATACAAAGATTAAAGATGGTAACATATATAGAGACGCTGAGTGTTCAATTTAATTTTAATCTTGCAATTATAACTGAAGATTTCAAAATTGGTATTTCTAAACCATTAATACGTAAGTAGATTATAAAGATATCCAGATACTGTTGTAGACCCTGAGGATACAGCAAAATACTTGCCCTCATAGAGCCTTCATTCTATGGGGCGAACAGATACAGAGATAAAGTACATAGTGGTAACTGACAAAGGATTAATCTCCAAAATATACAAGCAGCTCATGCAGCTCAATATAAAGAAAACAAACGACCCAATCCAAAAATGGGCAGAAGACCTAAATAGACATTTTTCCAAAGAAGATACACAGATTGCCAATAAACACATGAAAGGATGCTCAACATCACTGATCATTAGAGAAATGCAAATCAAAACTACAATGAGGTATCACCTCACACTGGTCAGAATGGCCATCATCAAGAGATCTACAAATAAATGCTAGGGAGGGTGTGGAAAAAAGGGAACCTTCTTGCACTGTCGGTGGGAATGTAAATTGATGCAGCCACTATGGAGAACAGTATGGAGGTTCCTTATAAAACTAAATATAGAACTACAATATGACCCAGCAATCCCACTGCTGGGCATATACCCCGAGAAAATCATAATTCAAAAAGTCATGTACCACAATGTTCACTGCTGCACTATTTACAATAGCCAGGACATGGAAGCAACCTAAGTGTCCATCGACAGGTGAATGGAGAAAGAAGATGTGGCCCATATATACAATGGAATATTACTCAGCTGTAAAAAGGAACAAAATTGAGTTATTTGTAGTGAGGTGGATGGACCTAGAGTCTGTCATACAGAGTGAAGTAAGTCAGAAAGAGAAAAACAGATACTGTACGCTAACACATATGTATGGAATCTTAAAAAAAAGGTTCTGAAGAACCTAGGGGCAAGACAGGAGTAAAGACGTAGACAGAGAATGGACTTGAGGACAAGGGGAGGGGGAAGGGTAAGCTGGGACGAAGTGAGAGAGTGGCATGGACATATATACACTACCAAATGTCAGATAGCTAGTGGGAAGCAGCCGCATAGCACAGGGAGATCAGCTTGGTGCTTTGTGACCACCTAGAGGGGTAGGATAGGGAGGGAGGGTGGGAGGGAGACAAAGCAAGAGGGAGGAGATATGGGGATATATGTATACGTACAGCTGGTTCATTTTGTTATGCAGCAGAAGCTAACACACCATTGTAAAGCAGTTATACTCCAATAAAGATGTTTTAAAACAAAAGTACATAGTGGTGATAAGAGCTATGGAGGAAAGGAAAGCAGGGAAGTGGAACAGGGAGTGCCAGGTAGCTGGGCTGAGGTGGGGTGGGCGGGGATGCAGTTTAAAACTGGGACCCCCACTGAGAAGGTGCCATTGAGCAAGAACCCTAGGGGGCAGGGGAGTCTTTAGGCAGAAGGCATGGGTTTTGGGGGGCAAAGGTGGGTGCGGTTGGCAGGGAGAAGAAGGGCAGAGAAGTAGGAGTGGCTGGAATACAGTGAGGAGAGGAAGGAGAGAAGTAAGGGAGGAACTGGGAGGCCAGTCATGTTAGGGGTGCAGTGCTCCCTCAATGTGTGTGTGTGTGTGTGTGTGTGTGTATGAAGTACAGTTGACTTACAGTGTTGTGTTAGTTTCAGGTGTATTTGCAGATTATATTCCACTATAGGTTATTATAAGATACTGGGTATAATTCCCTGTGCTATACAGTATATCCTTGTTGCTTATCTATTTTATGTATAGTAGTTTGTATCTATTAATCCCATACTCCTAATTTGTCCCTCCCCCGGCCTACCTGTCCCCTCAGAATATTTATTGTCCCCACCACTGCCTGGACCACAATTTATAGACAATAACCTACATATGCACACAGTTTTAAAAAGAAATGTATTACCCAACTGGTAATCTGAAATAATAAGAAAGTAGTTTTTAATTACATGTATGTAATTTAACACGTAAAGGCTCAGACACATACTGATACATACCGACACTCCCCCTGTGATTGAATGTTGTGCCTGTTAACACCGACTAAGAAAAATGCAGACTAGGATGGTGGCCGGATTTCCAAGATGGTGAACGATTCTCATAATATTCCAAACAAAAGAAGTACATCCCTACTTGATTTATACAGTAGTCACATTTTGAGAAGATTCATTGTGTAAACTTGTGCAAAAAGTGCTTTTGTGCTCCTATATAAAGCCGTGTAGGTTGTACACCCAGGTAATTATTAAAGGTTTTTGGCCCACGTGAGTGTCTGGCAGGACATAAGAACAGCCTGCAGATATGGGGCAGTTTTCAGCTCTGCAGGGCTACCTAGGATTCCTGGTCTCCACCAGGAGGGCCCAGTCTCTGAGACCACCAAGAAATGCCCTCACAGATGTCCTGAGCACTGCCTGTCGAGCAGTGCCCTCCCCAAGGAGACCACAGCTATAGGGCCTGGTAGCGGGTGTTAAGGATGTTGTTTTTTTCAAAGCCATTGGAGGAATCTGAGCAGAAGAGTGATATACCCTGGTGTTATGGACTGAATGTTTGTGTCCTCCTCACATTCATATGTTGAAGCCTTAACCCCCCTCAATGTGATGGTATTTGGAGGTGGAGCCTTTGGGAGGTGATTGAGTTTAGATGAGGTCATGAGGGTGGTGCCCCCATAATGAGATCAGTGCCCTTATAAGAAGAAGAAGAGACCAGAGCTCACTCTCCCTCCACCACATGAGGACACAGTGAGAAGACAGCTGTCTGCAAGCCAGGAAGAGGGCTCTCACCATAACTCAGCCATGCCGACACCCTGATCTTGGACTTGTAGCCTCCAGAGCTGTGAGAAATAAATGTCTGTTGTTGAAGCCACCCAGGCCATGGTATTTTGTTATGGCAGCCTGGGCTAAGACACCTGGCCTCTACTTTACAGGATCAGCAGGTGCTGTGTTGAGGCTGAACTGACAGGGCCAGGTGGAGGCTACTGCACTGGTCCAGGCAAGGGAGGACATGGGCTTGGCCCTGAGTGGCAGTGGGGAGTCAAACTCAAATGGAAGAAACTTGCCGATGCTAACAGACCCCTTTAAGTCATCAAACTAGGGTTCTGTAGAATATATACCTGTTATTCCACTTCATGGTTTCCTAACTGTTTACTTTTTTCAGGGGCCAACAGACTGGGAGTGTTTTTCTTTCTTTCTACAGAGTGGTTTTGGCAGGTGCTTTTGTTCCTCAACCAAACATGTGTCGCTGTTCCCAGAAATGGAGATTTCTCACACCACAGCAGCAGACTACACTTAGTACAGAAAATGAGTTTTATTTGTTTTCAGAAACTAATTTGAGTCCTGGCATTTTACCTTAGGTGTGATCCTTGTAAGCTGTGATTTTGTAACTGTCTGTCTCTGAAATGTCACCAGTGAACATGGCTGAGTGTGTTTCATTGCTGCACTCCCAGCCCAAATACAAACTGAGAATGTTGCTGTCATGTTTTGTGTTAGATTCATTTTACAAAGCTTGCCTTGGCTTGGTGGAGTTAAAGGACTTTCTTCGGTATTGCCACGGCCAGTTTAGGGCTTCTTACACTCCCCTTGGAATACTAGTTAATGCTAAGTTTGACTCTCAAATCTTCATCAAATTGCGGCTTATTCTGTAGCAACCCCACTCCCATTTCCTTCAATCTCCTTTCCAGTAATAGTAGGTATGGAGGACTGGGCCTAATTTGTTTAGTTAGTTATTTACTTACTTATTTTTTTGGCTGCGTCGCGTGGCATGTGGGATCTTAGTTCCCTGACCAGGGATCAAACCCGCGACCCCTGCATTGGAAACGCGGAATCTTAACCACTGGACGGCCAGGGAAGTCCCGGACTGGGTCTAATTTAGAACCATTCTTTACTAACTATAAAAATATGCTGCTCTCCCAACCAGACAGGTCTAGACTCCTGAGATGTCCCCTGAATGGTTAATATTGGAGATTTCTTATGAGGGAAGGATTAAAACAAAATTAGTTATTTGAAACTTGAAGAAAATCTTCCCACATGACTTTCTAAAACCATGTGCCTCTTTTCATAATTCCTACTTGTGCTAACAGTCATGGTGCACCCAGGCTAGAAAAGAGTGATGCTCTGCCCCTTGGTCACCATGTCCTGTCCCCTGGACTCAGGAAGGGTCTCCCAGATCTGACTACTTCTCCCTGTCCCCCTTGCCAGTGTCTCAGCCCCGCTCTCGACATCCACCTCCTGGATCCACGTAACAGTTTCCTGACCGCCATCCCTGCTGCCTGCCTTATGCTCCCATTCACCCAGCACGCAGCCCTTGGACATACCCTCTAGAAAGATTACTTGGACCGTGCTGCACCCCCTGCTGAAATGCGCTTGGTGTTGTCTGGAGCAGTGCTACTCCGTGTGTGGTCTTCCCACCCCTGTTCCTTGTCCACGAGAAGTACAAAAAGGGAGCGTTAGCCTCATCCATGGTGGGTTGGAATTTTCAACAGCTGGCCCTTCACCACAGTTAGTTTGTGAAGCACTGGACCCCGGGGTGGAGTCTGAGCTCCTTAGCACATGTGCAAGGCCCTTCCCAGTCGGGCTCTCACCCCCCTCTCCAGCCTCAGCTGCTTGTTGCAGCCACGATATCCTCTCCAGGTCTCGGAGACATCGGGCCTTTGCTTATGTCCCTTCCCTGCCAGCAGCCTGCAGTGTTGGGAAGGCCGCTGTTTATCCTTTATCCATTGAAGACCCCCTTCACATCTTACCTCCTGGACTCCTGCGGGGTGAGAGCCTCCCTCATCGAGCTCCGGGGGCACTTCACTGAAGCCTCTCTTATGATACTTGCTGTTTGCTGTGAATTTTTTTTACATTTGTCTTCCTACTGGACTTCTGATTCCTTGAGGGTGGGGTCTCTGGACAGCGAGGGATGCTCTAGTAAACTTCTGAGACACCCAGCACTGACTCAGGTCCCAGGTAACCCGGAGAAACAGGTGAAGCTGGGCTTTGCCTCCTCAGGATGTACTGCCATGGAAGGTTCCAGTTCCTGATCTTGAGTTGCACATGGCTTGTTGTGACTTTCTGCAGTTGGTTTTCTGTCCTGTCCTTCAGGCGATGCGCACTTCCCCTGAAGAGTCCAAGATGTGCCCTCAGAGGTGTGAGGGAAACATGAGAAGGGGAGGTTGTGAAAGGGATGACTTTTCATTAGTAGTTCTGTTTTCTCTTAAGGAATTTTCTAGGCTTAAGATATGCATCACTACCTTTCTCCCTCATTGCTTAAGCACAAAAAAGGTGTTTATTTGTTCTCCATTGTTTCAGAGGACTGAAAATTAAGTTTTCGAGAGGGGCTGTGAGGGAGGCCTGTCTCTGCGTTTGAGTCTCTTGAAAAAGTATTTTCTCTCTTTCTCTTTTTTGTGTTTCATATTTTATCACAAACGATTCTAAACATATACAAAGATCGAGATAATTATATAATGAAACCTCTTGTGCCCATTACTCAGCTTCAGTAAGCTCCAGCTGGTACCCAGTCTCGTCTCTCTGTACCCCCATTCACGTCCCTCCCACACACCTGGGATTTGCTTCAGAATAATACGTCTCACCGCCCGGAGGGCCTTATAGATAGCAGTCATCACACACAGTAGCAAGGTTTCAGCTCCAGCGGGTGTTCTCTGCAGCATTGCTTGCAATGCATCGGAATACGGTTGTGAATGTTGAAGCACACAGTAAAAGGCCAGTTTGGGCTGGGACTTAGTTACTGTTCTCTTGCCCATCTTTGGATGAACACTCCCATGGCTCAAGAATGAATTCTGTGAAGTTAGTGACATCCTGAGAGGCACTGGGGCCTAGTCCCAAGCATTAAATGGTCTTATCCTCCTTCACGCTTGGTTAGAGTTTTAACTCCTTCACAGCTGGTTATAGCATGCAGTGTGCTTTTTTAGGTCTGAGTTACTTCTGCTGAGGTGAGGATGAGTAAGACCATAGAGTTCGACAGCCTTTGGTTAGGGTGGTTTTTCAGATGACGTTGGTATTTCCACAGGATCGTCTTTGTCACACATGACATTTGGTGACTTACAGAGATTACCCTGCAAGAAAACTCATAGTATCTTCCCCCAGTTCTGATGGGATTTTAGGAACTTCTGATTAGATGTCCATTTTATTTTATTTATTTTTGTTACATAAATTAACCTATGCATCATAGGCTAGCAACATTTCAAATGGTGGCGCTTCTACTGGTCCTTCAATTCCTTCAGTCTTCTGATGACAGACCTTACTGTGATGGCAGGTGGTATTGTAGGTCCAGGCACCGCCAGCTACCGTTTTCATGCAGGAACCACAGTGCCAAATGCCCACAGCTCGTCTCTTCATCTTGGTTTTGCCACGGAAGGAACAAGTGTACTTGGCGTGCTGGCTGATTTCAATTTTCTTTACCATTTTCCTGGGGGAGGCCCCGTAAGGGGTCCCATATTTACCCACGATTCTGACCTTCTTGGTGCATTTAGCCATGTCGCCATAACCTAGGTCCAAGCCCAGAGAGCTAGATGTCTTATTTTAAAATGCTGTCCTCAAGAAAGCTGAACTTCGAGGAACATTTGAGACTTGCCACCTTTCAACTTGGACCTAACAACTTTAAGGGGAGTTCAAGGCGCAGGTAACCAAAGTTCCTTCCCTCTGGAGGGAGGAAATGAGGATTCCCTGATTGGTTCACTTGAGTGCATGAACCATATTGGGGAGACTTAAGTTTTGAGTTAAGGGTGTGTGTGTGTGTGTGTGTGTGTGTGTGTGTGTGTGCGTGTGAATGGCCTTGTTTCTACCAATAAATTTTATAAGAAAACAGTATTCGACCCTTAAGCATTTTCTTGAGGAAGTGGCAGCTTTTGCCTTCAGACTAACCGATCTAGTTTCACCATCAGCTAGGGTCAAAATCTCCATGTCCTCGTTAACTCATTCCTTTCCTGCACTTCATTTTTCTGATCAGGACAAAGTCCTGTTGACATTCTTCTTCCCCTCCTGTTTGGTTCCTGACCACCACCCTCCCTGCCCACCCTCCCCTGCCCCCACTGGCTCAGACCTTCTTACTGGGGTTATGGCATTGCTTTCCTCACTACCCTTGTGATTGCTTCTTCTTCTCTGTCTCATCTACTGTGTCCCCTGGTGCCTGCCTGTCTCACCTTCCTTCAGAGACTTGTACCACGTTTCTCTTCTTCTCAGAAGCCTCCAGCTGCTCCCTCCTTAGTGCCCACCACACCACCTCCCAAAGTTTCCACCCCTTTCTTCTCCAAGGTCTCACCCCCTACCATGCAGCCACCTTTCTTGTTTTGCTCGCAGAAGGAACGAGCCTCTCAAATATTTGGCGTACGGGGATGCTTAAAGGGAGCATAAAAGCAGTTGGGACTTCATTTGTGGTCTTTTGGTCCTTAAATACCTTTCAGGAGGGCCAACCCAAAACATTTCTGGTCGCTGCTGGAGGTGCACTTAGAAGGATCTGGTTTGCAGAGTTTCTAGCTGTGTCACGACATCTTACTCGTACCTGGAGAGGCCTCCCAGTCAGGGAGGGAGCTGGTTTTAAATGCCAGGTGTGTCGGGGCCAGCTGGGCGGTTGTGCTTTAGAAAGAAGAGGTTAGGAGGAGCACAGCGGTAAAGCCAGTGCCCATCTAGATTCCTCCGGAGGAGCAGTGTGTTCCAGAAATACCGATGCTCATCTAGGGAAGGGCAGAGAATGACCTCTTAGGGCTCCTTGAGCTCCAGTCAGATGGGCAGCCTGTTCTGGCAGCTTCTGTAATCAAAGCGATCTTACCCCTTCCTACGTGAAAGTAAGTCTGCCCAGTCTCCTCCAGAGAGGGGCTGTCGGTCCCAAATTGCGCTTTGAGACAATTATTTAAATTGTGGTTGACTTCATCAGAGGCATTTTTCTGTGTTTAGGGAAGCCTGAAACAGTGCTGACCGGGTCCTTCTTGCTCGTCCCCTGGGTTTCTCTTCTCTCTTCCAACCCTGTGACATTGTAGGATCAGGCTCTCAAGATTTATACTACAGCTGAGGGCGGGCAGGAAGAACAGGCCTCTCTTTTCAACCCCCTGCAAAGGTATTCCTTAAATAGCTTCTTTTTTTTTTTTTAGCTTCTCTTCTTAAAAATTTTTTTTCATTTTAGAAAAACTTCAACACACACAAAAGTAAAGAGAATAGGAAGAAAGCCGCATGCACCCAGCCACCCAGCTTCAGTGATGGTCCACACATGACGTCCCCCTCCCCCTCCTCCATCATTTTGAAGCAAATGCCGTATCATTTTTTCCCATAAATTTAAGTAATTTTTAAATGTGAGTGAACAAACAGAGCTACACCGGGGCAGTTCTTTTTAGCTTTTATCATGTAGGTTTCTGTGTGGAAAAGTCCTTCTCGTTAGGATAAACTTATCAGAATGATTGTATCCCACGTGCAGTATTGGATATCTTAAATTATCGACTTCCTTTCATTCTGCAGACAGGATTACCTGCTAAGTATGAGGGGAGCAAAGACCCGGGCAGCAGTTACACAGGAGTTCACGCTGTGATTATTCACTGAACTGTCATAAGCCCCAGGCACTTGCCTGTGTGTATTTCACAAGAAACAAAATAGATAGTCCCTGCCCTACAAAGTGCTTAAAATTCAATCCAGCCCCCAGATTTTTGAGAACCAGAGAGGCCACATGCAATTAAGTGCCTGTCACCTGAGAAATGTGGTAAGTGCATCATAAGAACTTACCAAGGGAATTAATTCCCTGGCGGTCCAGTAGTTAGGACTCCACACTTCCCCTGCAGGAGGCCCAGGTTTGATCCCTGGTCGGGGAACTGAGATCCCACAAAGCGGCGTGGCAGCCAAAAGAAAAAGAGAACATACCAAGTGCAGTAGGCGTTCAGTTTCTGATTTCCTGGAGAAAGTGGCATTTGAAGGACAAGCAGAGGTAGATGGATGGAGTTGCGGCAGGTCATGGTGAGCACAGAGACTGACATGACAGCATGGGCTGAGTTTGGGGAAGAGATGTGATGAAGAAGAATTGGGCCCAGGTTTTACAGGGCCTTGAATGCCTAAGGCCTGTGGTTCCTTTGTGTGCTGAGGGGCCCTGGGAGCCCCAGCAAGCTCTCGAGGCACTGCAGCTAGTTTTAAACTTTTAAGAGAAATACAGCAGCGCTCCACAGTGTCAAACACCACGCCTGAGGTAGTTAGTACTTTCAGTATTAGATCGCGCTACTTGCCTTTCAAGGATGTGTCTTTGCACAGCTGAGTTTTGGGCTGTCACTGTGATACAATTCAAATACCACATGAAAATCAACATGGCATGGTAATGAGTGTGGCTGCGTCTAACAAGAGTATAAGATTTGGAATATGTGCAGCGCCCAACAGGTACACACACCCCACTAGTGAGTAATTATAGTTAAGAATGAAATAAACATTTCTCTTTCAGTTTACGTGTAGTATTATTTTTTTCCACGTGGCCTCTAAGTTGCGAGGCCCTAAATACTTAAGTCGTTTGGACCTAACCACTGAATAAATGGAACCGTTAGATATTTCTTTTGGCCTCGGGCCTTGTGAAGAAATTACCGAGACACTAAGGGTGCTGTGAACCCAGAAAGTTTGGGAACCTCTGACCTGAGCCACAGAGATGGAAGGTATTCAGTTGGCAGAGGGGAGCCGTTGTAGGATTTTATGTGGAGGAAAGACAAGAACAGATTTGCCTTTGTCAGCCCTCGGGCGGTGGGTGGAGTGCATGTCTGAAGGGCAGAGATCCGAGACAGGGAGCTTGGTTAGGAAGCTGCTGTAGAGCCAGTGGGAAGTGGTGACTGCCACATTTTGGTGAAGGAGAGGAAAAGGAGGACATAGATTTTTGAGAAACGTTTGGTGGGTCTAATCTTATAAAACTCAGGATCTAATTGAATGGGAGAGGGTTAGAATTAAGAGAAGGTGGGGGGAGTCAGGAGAACTCAGAGGTTCCAGATTGTGTGACCGGGTGGAAGTGGGGTCAACGAACCGATCTGGGGTATGCAAAAGGAGGAGCAGGTTCAGGATGGATGACGGGTTCTGGGGCTGAGAGACTCCGTAAGCAGTTGGAAGTGGGACTGGGTCAGGGGCTCTACTGGAGAATGTTGCCAGATGTCACGTGGGAGAAGGATTTGTCAGTGTTTATTAGACTCAGCCACTGGAACGTGACACTGGCAGTTTTGACCTTATCCTGAGGGTAGGGGCCAGAGAGCAGTGCCTTGAGAAAGGTATGGAAAGTGAGAGGGTGAAACAGAGGATCTGGAGCATTAGTTTCCCAGTATGGCTCAGCGTCAGAATTACCTCACATGTGTTAAAAATTCAAATTCCCTGGCTCTACCTACAGAATCAACTTCCTGGGGCAAAGACCTAGGAATCAACATTTTTAAAACTATAGGCAAAAAAAAAAAGTGGTTCTGAAGAACCGAGGGGCAGGACGGAAATAAAGACGCAGACGTAGAGAATGGACTTGAGGACACGGGGACTAGGAAGGGTAAGCTGGGATGGACGAAGAGAGTGTCATGGACACATATACACTACCAAATGTAAAACAGATAGGTAGTGGGAAGCAGCTGCATAGCACAGGGAGATCAGCTCGGTGCTTTGTGACCACCTAGAGGGGTGGGTTAGGGAGGGTAAGAGGGAGGAGATATGGGGATATATGTATATGTATAGCTGATTCACTTTGTTATACAACAGAAACTAATAGACCATTGTAAAGCGATCATACTCCAATAAAGATGTTTAAAAAAAAATCTTTCTGGAATTTTGGTAGGAATTGCATTATACTTGTATATCAGTTTGGTATCTTTTCTATGTTGAATCTTCTATACTCTGAACATGGTATGTCTCTGCATTTTAGATCTTTTATTTCTCTCATCAGCATTTTGAAGTTTTCAACATGTAAGTCTTGTCTCTCTTTTGTTTGATTTACATCTAAGTATTTTTTTAAGAACTGTATATGATCATGTGTTTTTAATTTTGATGTCAACGTGTTTATCAATTGATTTTTGTGTGTTAAAAAAATTTTTTTAAAGATAAAAAACTCTAGACAACGTACACATTGCTGGCGGGAATGCAAAATCGTACGGCCCCTTTGGAGGACTGTTTCTTGTCAAGTCAGATGTAAACAGTATGGCTCAGTCATTCTACTCCCAGGTATTTTCCCAAGAGAGATGAAAATACAGGTCCAAAGACGTGTACACAAATGTTCCTAGCAGCTTTATTCACGTTTTTCCAGCCCCAAATTGGAAATAACCCAAACATCCATCCACAGATAAACAACTGATGGTACGCCCATACAGTGGAGTACTATTCAGCACCAAAAAAGAACAAACTGATACACTCAGCATTCTGGGTGAATTTTAGAAACATGATGCAGAGAGAAAGAAGCCAGACAGAAAAGAGAACCTCCTGTATGAATTCCATTTGTGAAATTTTAGAACAAACATAACGGATCTGTCAGTGGTGTCTGGGGTGGGGGTTAGGGTATTGAATCTAAGGGAATTAGGGAAGATGTTTCAGGGTGATGGAAATATCCTGTATCTTGATCGTGAGGGTAGCTACGTGGATGTGCATGTTTTTCAAGACTCATCGAGGGAATTCCCTGGTGGTCCAATAGTTAGGACTCTGTGCCCTCACTGCCGAGGGCCCAGGTTCGATTACTGGTCGGGGAACTAAAATCCCACAAGCCGTGCAGCATGGCCAAAAAAAGACTCATCAAACTGTACACTTAAAGTGGATGCCTTTAGGAGAGAACGGGGAGCATGTACAAAGGAGGCAAGGGGACCCCAGAGGTTTGGCGTGTTTGTAGGCAGAGGGGAAGGAGTTAGCCAGAAGGATTTGAAGATCCTTGGAGACAGGATACCGTCTGGGGGCTTTAGATGTGTGAGTGTGAAATATCTGTGAACATGAAGGTGAAAACGTCCCTTTTTAGAGATGTGAAGGGAAGGGTGGGGTTGGGCAAACCTGGAGGGTGAGGGGTAGGGAGTTTCTGAGAACCCGCTCTGCCCCCCTCACTTCCCCTGTGCCACAGAGGGGAGTCATGTGCGGAGAGGAAAGAGCCTTGAGGCAAGGGGTGAAGGTCTGAAACACCAGCTGTGAGGAACGGGGAACAGAGGCCAACCAGGAAATAGATAAACATATCTCCTATGACATGGGGCCCAGCTGGCCATACATGTATTTTGGTATCACACACGTGATTATAGTGTTTTCTTCGGCAGTGCCCAGAAGCCTGGGCAGAAGAAAGGGGATTGCTAGGTGGATTCTGGGTTGAGGGTTGATGGAGCATAGCTGCTGGATTGCAGAAGTGATCAGCAATGGATATCCAGGCAGGGCAGGAGTGGAAGTGGGAAGGAAACTAACATTTATCGATTGCCCCATTCAGTAAATATACCGAGCAGCTCCTGTGCGCCAGGCACTGTTTTAGATGTTGAGGGTATAGCAGGCAGCGAAAGATAAATCCCAGCCCCCTCGGATCTTCCAGTGGCCCGAGTCAGACGTTAAAAAAATAAGCAAAATACACAGTACTTTGGAGGTGGTCAGTGTCATGGAGAAAAATTAAGCAGGGAAGAGGGGTAGGAAATCCTGGGGGGTAGGAGATGGTCGTGGAAGACCTCTCTGAGATGGTGACATCTGATCGAAGACCTCGGCACAGGGAACAGTAAATGCAAAGGCCCCGAGGCAGGGGCAGGCTTGGCAGTACTCGAGGAATACCCTGTATTCCAGCATGGCATTCCAGCATTCCTCCTCACCAGAATAGAGTGAGGAGGAGATAATCGGAGAGTGCCAGGGTGGGTGTGGGAGGGTGGGATTGTGTGGGATTTGTAGGCCACTGTGTGAACATTGGCCTCTACTGAGTGAGATGGGACCCATCAAAGGATTGTGAGTGGCAGGGAAGCATAATCTGATTTGCGTCTTTAGAAGGATCACTCTTCTCTCTCAAGGCACTGACTTACAGTCTTAACACATATTTAACCTTCTTTAGTCCACACGGAGATGCTGCATGAGTTTGGTGTTATTATCTCTATTTCTTTTTTTCTCTTCACTGATGAGGAAGTTGAGGCTCAGAGAGATTTGGCAGAGTAAGATTTAAGCATAGGTCTTTCTGATCCCAGAGGGCACACAGACTAGGAGAAAAGGGAGCGCTTGAAAGACAAGGGGTTCCAATGATGCTGAAGGGATGCTGTGAGTAGGAAACAGGATGATGGAATAGACCACGGAGTTTGGCTTCTGATGGCAGGTGCTGGCGGAGAAATGAGCGTCAACAGAACGGTTTGAGGCTTGCCCGCCTTCTAGGAGAATGGCGTTAACAAAATCGGGTAGTCAGACCAGTCTGGAGAGAAAGATGGAGGGTGTGATTTGGACAAGTGGTGGTCAAGGTGCTGGCAGGAGATAGTGGAAATGTCCAGTCAGTCCAGAAAGAAGAGCTCGAGAGATGGAGACCTAGAATTTCCCCACTGTGGTTATGGTTGAAGCTACAGAGGTGGATGTGCTCTCGGAGAGAACTGAGGGGAGAACCTAGAAAAGTTGCTCCCTGTTGGAGTAGGGAGTGGGGAGGAGAGGGGAGAGGAGTGGGTGGGAGAGAGAGAGAGGGAGAGGTGAGTGAAAAATCAGTGCAGTGCAAGGGCCACAGAGGCCAGGAGGTGGAGAGTCTCAAGGAGGGGAGGGATGAAGCCCGTGGGCTGGGGCAGCAGGCACGTGGGATAGCCCGCAGGGTGAAGGGTAGAGCTGTTGTTGCTGATGGACTGAGAGCTCAAGAAGGGAGCAGAGTGAAGAGTGCGGTTGGGGTCCAGCGCAGAGGGAGAAGGTGTGAGGTTTGAGAGAGGATGGGATCGAGGATGAAGGCGAGAAAGGTATTCTTGGAAAGACGAAAACTCACTTCTTTTGTAGATACAGGATGTTTACATTTATTTTAAGTCATTTCTGCCTCAGATTGAAAAGGAGGATTCGATCCGCACAAAACAGGAGCCCTGAGTGTCACCTGACCTCACCCAGGTTTCTCCAAGAGTAAAGGTTGTGCCGTTTCAGGTCTGAGCTGGATGGACCCTGGAGGGGAACCGAGTACAGTAGCTGCTCCCAGGGGAGCAGTGGGCAGATCTGTTTCTGTCTTAATCTTGGAGACCAAATACTGATTTCAGCTTTATTTTCCTCTTCTGATATCTTTACCTTTACCTTGAATAACACCCATTTTTATACTTGTAAAGTAACCCTTTTTTTTTATTCCTTCTGAAAGTAAAGCAGCTTTGTGAGATGGCTTTTATCCTTATCAGTCCCCTATAGGTAGAGAGGCTTATTTTGTACCAGTGTTTGTTTATAGCCTTAGGGTTAGGCCACTGTTCCTTTTCACATAGGTGATTTTTTTTTTTTTTAAGAGCAAGAATCTTGCCTGATACCAGTTCTCATTATTAAATCCAGAACAACTCCTTTTTCGTGTTAGGCTTTCAGTGCATGTTTTCAGATGGTGCCTTTTGCTGGCTTTTCAAATATTTTTATCTTTTAACCTTTTCTGTTATGGAAAATTTCAAGCATATGTAGAGAGAAGAGTAAAAGGACAGGCCAGTGTTGTCAATTCTATCTTTGAACATTTGTCAACAGGCTGCCGTTTTTTGTCTTATCTGCCCCCTTCCCATATGATGTTTCTTTTTTCCTGTAGTATTTTAAAGCAAAGTTCAGGTTCAAATGATTCTTTAAGGGAAAGACATGAGTGGACTAGGTCACAGTTACGCATTTGCTGGCCTGTATCGGAGCTGTGTTAACAGTCATGCTGTGACGTGGCCTGCAGCTCGGCTGATGTTTATTCCAGGGGCCCTATATTATGAATGGATGAGAAGGTACCCCTGCTGGAGTTCATGTCCCCTTAAGCCTAGGAGGAAGCATGGCTCTTCAACACCCATGTAGGTGTCTACCCATCCTTCTCTGGCTTCCACTGGTGGCCTGTGTCTTAACTGGAACCTTTCTGGTGCAGGGCACACTTTGGGACCTGAGGCCTCCGTGTCAGGTGAGCAGTGAATAAGCTCTAGAAAACCAGGAAAGTCTGCGCCAGAGGACGAGACCCTGAGAGTGAGCAAACACTGTCCAGCAAAGATAAGCTCAGGAACAGGAGTCGAAATCCCGTTGGTCTCCACAGCTTGTTTCTGGTGAATGGCTGGGATTCGGTAGTGTCCTCCTCATCTGGGTTGATCTGCGATACCTTTAAGTGGCTGAAGTGAGCAAAACCGACGCCCTCTTGCCTGCTGTGTTTGCTTTGGAATATGCCTTCTTGCTGTCCCTGGCGTGCACGGCTTCTGGGCTGCGCTGGAGGAGCTGGGTTATAATTGCTCCCTGACTGTTTCAGTAGGGTGAGTGCTGTGTGCCCTCGTTTCCTGTCTCTTGCATCAGTCTGTTTGTGAGAGTATACCGAGAGGTGATTAGTGGGAACAATAAACATGTGCTTTCTGACTGAAAGTTCCTCCTGTTTCCCGAAATGCTTTTGGTTTTAATGAATTGTTTGTTCGCTGCCCACAGACCACACGTGGTGCCTGCGCTTCTGTTGTTGTGAACACCCATACGCCTTTGTGTCAGAGCCGGGCTTGTAAAGCAAAATCAACAGCTGATAAGGCTTGAAAGAGTTTTCCTTCATCTGAGAATCCAGGCTGACCCAGGGAATTAGACAGCTGCCTGTCACCATCGGCAGAGCCGGTGTCCAAAATCATATCACAGTATTTGCCGTCCTCGCCCCCAGCTTTGAACTTGTGGGCAGCGTGGCCTATAGCCTGTGGGGTCTTGATGGCTGGAAATGCCTCATTGCTGTGCGGTCTTGTGCCTGGGGATTTAGCTCTGTTACAGCAGTGTCAGTGGCCTCGCTCTCCTACCTCCATCCACCCCATGGAACCGGGAGCATCCTCTTGATTTGTGCCCAGGAGAATCTAGGGAGGGAGAAATTCTGCCACTTAGACTATTGCAAATATTAAAACTGACTTGGAGAAAAAACTTTTTTTCTGATTTCAAAAGGAATGCCTACTTTATTAGAAATTTGGGGCAATATAGAAAAGGTGGGGGAGTCATTTCTATTTCCAACAAAGATAACTTACAGTTCCCACTCTTTTTTTTGGCCTTTCCATGTAGTTTTTTTTTTTTTAATGCATATTGAAGGTTTTTCTCCTCAGCTGCATTAATACTCTAGGTACAGTGTTATCTTTTCTCCTGAACATAACAGTATAAAGATTTATACAGTTTTTTAAACTTTATAAGCCCTTTCAGAAGTCTTAATTTTCTACCAAGTGGACAGTCCATAATTTAACCATATCACTAAATAGTTAGGTCATTTGTGATGCTGCTGTGAGGATCTTTGTACTGAAAGCATTTTCCACGTTTTGTGTTGTTTTAAAACTAGATTTTCTAGAAATGGAATTAATGGATCGAAGGGAATCAAGAAGAATGAACACTCACGGCTCTATAATTGTCATATTCCTGCCCCAAAGGCGTGTACTTACCATTTACCATCCAGTCAAATTCTCATCAACAGCCAAATTGCTTCTTAAGTCACAGTTTTGCTTTTCCCAGTGGGAGTATCTAGCAGCAGGACAGGCATCTGACCAAGGGATGATTTAGGTTTTAGAAGTCCTTGACGTGTCAGATAGTGACATTGTGACCCACTGTCCACTGCGGGTTGTCACCAGTGTTTCCTTCTACGCCCGTCCCCCAAGTTAGAGGCACGTTTCCTGACAGCAGTTCCCTTCTGCTCTCAGGCCTCTCTCCAATCTCGGCGACAGTTGTAAGAGCTTACATTTGTGTTTCTGTGTGTGAGTTTTCTAAAGTGCCTTCACGTACGTTATGTAGATAAATCTATCGGTCCGTCTTGTGAGCTAGTCCTGGGAACTCTAGGAATCTTGATATTTTAGAGTCTGTCTGACGATGCCTTTGTTGTTGTTCTTTCACACAGATCCAGTCCTGCAGGTTCCAACACACGTGGAAGAGTAAGTTTTCTGATTTGCTGCAGCACTTCCCTTTCATTCATTTTCTGTTTTATTCAATCAGTGTTTACGAAGCTAGTTGCTGGAGTACACGTATGCATAAATTTAAGGTAGAATGAGAGTGACTGAGACATAGGAAGTCTTACAGGTGCTTTGAAAGAAAGAAGCTTGTGTTGGGGAGAGGATGGTCAGTTCCCTGGGAGGCGGGGTGGGAAGGCAATGGTATTAAAAAGGCTTATTTGAGATGTAACTTAAGTCGAGTTTTGGTCTTAAGCTTCCCAAGTCCTCAGGAGGGCCCAGGGGTCTTTAGATCTCTCCCTCTTCACTGTGCTTAACCGTGGAGAGGAGACAGGAACGTGACCTGCTACTAGAGTGTGTGTTTTGGAGTAAAAGTTGGATAGCACCTCCAAGAGCCTCAAATGATGCTATAAACACATTAGAGGAAAGATTCAGCAAGGGGTTTCTGAGTGACTGCATCGTAGTTCTGTCGTTAGCAGGTTAACTTTACAAAAGAGCACCTTGAACCTGCTTCCTGGGAAGCTACTGATGAAACCTTGACCCATCCCCTTGGCAGGTTCTTTCTCATGTCAAGCTTTCAGAGTCTGCTTTTACTGCCTCCTAAAAATGAATGTTTGTGGAACACCAAAGGCAGATTTGTTCTCCCTGTTTACGTACCATGCCATGCTGTTAAATATTAATTGTTGAAGTTCTATATGCAGCTGACTGGGAAACTGAAAAGCAGACTTGCTGGGTCCTTTTCACTTACTTTACCTTCATCCAGGATGCTTTGACGGAATGATGATTTAGTCTTCTGTGGTTTTGTACTGGTTTTCCTTTGTAGGTTGCTTTTCTTTCACTCTAGTATAGTATAGAGCACCAGAAGGATATTTTATTATCTGCGGGTAAAATGAAAGAGCAGTGGATGGAATTGTTTTACACACACACACACACACACACACCCCACTCCCCCCACCTCACCAATCATGGCTTTGCATGGCTTTGGTATTTTACTCTGTGCCCTGGTCTATAATCTTTCACGGATACTTATTGCTTAACTTCTAGGCCTGCATTCCTCCCAGATCCCAACGATGGCAGCCTGTATACGCTTGGGGGCAAGAATAATGAAGGCCTGACGGTGAGTGTATTTAGCTGCTTTCTACTCCGAAGGCTCTAGACCACTGACCTTCAATTTAGCTGTGCGTTGAGATCACCTGAGAGCTTAAAAAAAAATTTCTGGGGATTCTGAATCAGGTGGTCTGGATTGGGGCCTGGGCATCAGTATCTTTTCACAGCTTCCTCAGTGAGCTTTTAAATGTACAGCTCAGAGTTCAGAAACGTTGATCTGGACCAGCAGGTTCTCATGGCTCAGCCAGCACTCAGGAGGTACTCAGCAGACACCACCAGGCTCCAGACTGGAAACCTTGCAACAACTTTCTGACCCTCAGAAACATCTGGGGGAAACCCAGTCATTACTGCCTCTCCGTGGCATTTTTCCTTTGCTAAGGCTTAGTTTAAACATCAGGATGATGGGGAAATCCACATTATTGGTTATTTAAAGTTCTGTTTACTAAAGCTCAAGAGAAATCTTTGCTTTCTTGGAGAGAAAGGTGACAGCATCGTAGAAGCAGGTATCTGTGGAACGGTTTCAAGAACACAGAATGTTCCAAAAATAAAGTATTCTGAAACAAACGTTAACCAAAAGAACTTGTCAGATGTCAGCTGTAGACTCAGAAGAATCGGTTTTATGATGAAATGCAGTTGAAACATGTGGATTGCTCTGAGTTTCTTTTCCTGGCACCTACCATAACTTCCTTTTAATACCAAAAGACCCAATTCTCTCCTGTTTTTCAGTAGAGAATTATTTGCTAGAGAAAACACCAGAACTTCTTTTCCTGCCTCAAACTCCTGTGTTGCCCATGAGTGATGACTTCTCCTTTCCCTCGAGGCTTCAGCTGGGCACCGAGGCTGCTTCTCTTCAGAATAGTCTCATGGCTCACTCCCTCTCTGAGGAGCATTTTCTAGTCAGTCAAGCCGGCTCTGGGACAATTTTCCAAGACAGGACAATTCTTCCTGCCCGCCCCCCTTAGAATTTCAAAGATTGGTGTCATCCCCAGGAGCGCTCTGGACAAGAGACTTTGAGGGGCTTGTCAAGTAAAAGAATTCTTGTTCATAATGCCCAGAACCTGGGAGCTGAGGGCTTGTCCAAAGTAGATAGGGGAGCCTGGGGTGCCCCTTCTCCCTGGTTTCCAGTTAGGAAAACTCCCATCTACCATCAACAGTGCTCCTCCCTTTTAGCAGAATTGGGTAACAGAAACTGTGCAGTGAAATTGCACAAGACTTGGTTAACTTTTTTTTTCTCTTTTCCTTTTTTTTTTTTTAAGAAACTTCCCTTTACGATCCCAGAGTTGGTGCAGGCATCCCCGTGCCGGAGTTCGGATGGAATTCTCTACATGGGTAAGGGTTCCTGAAACTTTGATCCCTTTTGGAAATGAACCCCAGAATCTGGGAAAGTGGCGTGTCTGAGAGAGAGGTGTAGAGTCACTCCCCCACTGGCCCTTCTGGGAAAGGTCTTTCTTGCCTCGGTTGTGCTGCTTCACGCCAGGATCAGCTGACCTATTAAGAAAGGGTTCCCCCCACTTGGGAGCAGACTTGACACCATTAGGTTACTCATTTAACAAGCTTTTAGCTGCTGTGTTGACCTACCCTTGCGATTTACAGATTGCAACTTGCAACGTACCCAGAAGCAACTGGATGAAATTTAAAGTGAATACCATCGTCTGAGCCAAGAAAGGGAAGCCAGGCTCTGCCTATTAATTATAGGGCTTTCTTAGTATTTCCTGCTATCAGAATATTGGATTAAAAACAGCACATAACAGCTTGCTTAGATAAGCTGCCTTCATACCTACAGGGGTCACATCTTCAAAGCATCAGATCAGCTGCTTTTCTTTTACCATGTTACTGCCAAAATGTCAATAAAAATGCATTTGTAACACAAATGAGAGCTGTGTTTGTCTTGAAAGCGTAGTAGTAATAATATCCTGTATTTATAAAGCAGCTTTCTCTCTGAGGAACTTAGAGTGCTTATTGCCTATTCATGCCTCGGGAGCTTTATGTGTGTTTGTGGGCCTCGAGCGCAGGCCCAAGCTGGATTTTAAGTTTTTGTCTAAGGAGACCGGGGCTCTTGCTTCCTTGCACACCTTCAGAATGAGGAAGCCCCCAGCCTGGGGATTCAGAGGAAGTGATCGGCACAGGCTTCCTCTGTCTTCTGGGCCATGCCCCGGGCCCCTCTGAACATCTTCTCACCCTCTGTGTCACTGTTTTCTGCCTGGTCTTCCAGCTCTGACCAGCAGTTCATCACTTAGGGTGCATTTAAAGTTGTGGCAGTTGGCCGATCCATCCACTAAAGTGGTAGCTGAGTTATGCAGGCTGTGATGGTCCTTGAAGTAACCCGAAGGGTGCCAAGCCAGATGGAAAGGGATCCTGGTCACAGCTGTTTGGTGATGTTTTCTCTCTGTCTTCAGATCTTTTTCATATTAAGATTTGTCTTTGAGAACGGGAAGTTGCGATCCACAGACAAGTTTCAGACGTGTGCTACCTCTGTTAGAACTAAGTGTAGCTTTAGCAAATTCTGATGCCCTGTGATCTTCCTGGCATCTTGGTACTGTGCTTCCAAGAGTCCCTTGAAATAGGAAACTTGGCTAATAAGGTAGGAAGACGCAAGAGACAAGGCTTGTCTTACAAAGCAAGCCTTACAAAACAGAGACGTGCGCATCACGGTGAAGGCATTGACCTTCAGGTGGGAGCTGTATTTATCTTGAAATCGCCGTGGTAATAATATCCTGTATTTATAAAGCAGCTTTCTCAGGAACTTACTAGGATGGTCTGGTGTATATAACCATAGGTATTGATACATATGCTTTGAGCTTTCCTCATCGTGTTGTTTGGCTATGCTGTCCACCTGTTTATAACTTTTAATCAGCTGAATGAGGGGAGGAGTATAGCGTGTGGCTGGGGAGTCACTTACTGGCTGGGGTCACGGTCGAGATAACTTTGGCCTCATTAGCACCAGGTTGCCACCAACTCTACTGCCCAGTCACAGGTACCAGCTAATTAGAGTTACAAACAGTAACTGTAGATCCTCTTTACATGAGGGCTCATTAGTAGGAACATTGAGATATATGAATGATGGTTACCAGGGAGACAAACCCCTGGGTACATTTCTGGATTTATATAGATCCTAGTCTATGGGAAAAGGATTGCCTTTCCAGGCCAGATTTTTCATATTTAAAGCCACTCATCAGAGCAATAAAATCTGTGAGTTATTACATTATTAGGCCTGGAGAAACTTTTATACCATGACTAGGTTATTAAGTTGTTATAAGACCCAGTGGTCCAAGTAGTTTTATTATCTCCACATTACCACTAACCTTGCCACCCTTGGAGCAACAGAGAAATGTGTTTGACATCATAAGAATTTCAGGCCTGTCCGTCAGTGCAGAGAACATCGTGGGCTGCTAGTTTGGCAAGGATGTTTTTTTTTCCACACTGGGCGAGTGTAAATCGCAGTGTATCCTTGTGACCTTGCAGGTAAAAAGCAGGACATCTGGTACGTCATTGACCTCCTGACCGGGGAGAAACAGCAGACTTTGTCATCGGCCTTTGCAGATAGTCTCTGCCCATCAACCTCTCTTCTGTATCTTGGGCGAACAGGTAAGAAGGAACCTTTTATCACGTACAACCTGCCTGTCTGCAAAAAAAGGACCTGAAGTAGCCTCCCCGTGGGTCTCTGCCTCCGGGCTTCATTCTCTAGAAGCTGGCCAGAACTGTCTAGTCCACACACAGATTTACCATGTCATTGCCCTTTATAAGAGCCGCCCCCCAGCCCGCTGGCTCCCCGGTGCCTGAGGGTTCCAGTCTAAACTGCACTGTAGCCCGCAAAGCCCCCTTGATGCCTCCGCTACCTCTTTTGCCTCTTCCCCCGCCGCGTTTCCCTCACTTAAACATTTCCAAGCAGGTCCCAGAATAAGCGGTGCTATTTTTTTAAACTTGGAGTAGTGGGGTCCGTCTCTACCAGGTACACACGTTCTTGCCTGTGTGGCCGGCGTCCATTCTTCCTTCCCAGCGCTGCTCAGAAGGCTCCCTCTCCGTGAAGCCTTTCCCCGCCTCGCAGCTCCCCCACTGCCCGGGGAACACGGCTCTCTGTGCTCGGCACGCACAGCCGTTCACACCGCCCATCGGTGGCCCTTTCCAGGCATCGGCAGCGCCCTCCTCCTCCCTCCAGAGCCCCTTCCTTCTCAACACTCATCACTACATGTTTCTAAATCATATGTGCGTATTTCCTGCCTCCCCTGCTAGACTGTTGGCTTCCTGAGGGCAGGACTTGGTTTTGTTCGCCTGCCGAGTCTCCACACCTGGCGTGTTGCTGGCACGTAGCAGGTGTTCAGAGGCTGCAGCGAGTGAATGGGTGGGGGCCGTTTCCTCCAGGGATCTGCCTTACTCATTTCACGTGTGCAGTCCCTGACCTATACCACTATTCCATAAAAACTGTGGCATGGACAGCTAAAATAGAGCTAAAAGGGGAAGCAAGCAAGAAAACATTTAGAATGGAAAGATTATACCCAAAACCTAAGATGCAGTCATTACAACTGAGCGCTAAACTTAGGTCTAAGCATTCAGGTAGCCAAGGCCTTAAAAAAAAGAGAGAACCTTCCTTCAGGTGCTGTGGAAAACAGTGCTTTTCTAAAAATGAGTGAGACTAATAATCTTGGGCCCTAGAGGCTGGCTGAGCTCTCCTGTAATCACAGGGGAGGGTCTCTGTGAAACTGCAGGACTCTCCACTCACCCCCAACCCCCATAACTATCAAGTATTCCAACTGTAGTGGCCACTTAGGGTTTGTTGGTTGGTTTACTGTGTCCATCAAGTAAAGCCTTACAGTGGTCCCACCTTCACCCAGGAATAAACATTGCTTGGTTCTCAGGTAGAATTGCGGTGTCTGAGGGAATCGGGCTATTCTCTGGCGTCCGGTGGCGTGTGTGTGTGTGTGTGTGTGTGTGTGTGTGTGTGCGTGTAATGCTATCTGTTGTTTCCATTATCTGTCTCTGTATAACAGACCACCCTAACTTAGCGGCTTCCAACACCAACATTTTACTGCTCACAAGTCCATGGGCTCAGCAGGGATGGATGGCCTCCACTCCACAGGCTATTGGCTGGGCTCACTCAGATGTCTGGGACCTTGGTTCAGCTCCATGCAGATAGCCTGGACTTCTTTACATGGCAGCTGGGTTCTCCTCTTGAGTAAAAGTGGACGTTGCAGGAATTCCCTGGCGGTCCAGTGGTTAGGACTCTGCGCTTTCACTGCTGAGGGCCTGGGTTCAATCCCCGGTCTGGGAACTAAGATCTCATAAGTGGTGAGGCACGGCCAAAAAAAAAAAAGTGGACGTTACAATGCCTCTAAGGTCTGGGCTCAGAAGTCCTGGAATTTCACTTCCACTGCAGCCTGTTGGTCAAAGCAAGTCACGGGGCCAGCCCAGAACCAAGGGGTAGGGAAATAGACTCAGCCTCACAGTGGGAAGACTGTCGCGTAAGGTACAGGGATGGGGGAGCATTGATGGTGGTGATCTTTTCAGACCTTCCACCACAGGCTTCCCTCTGGTTGCAATAATTCACAACCCTCCTACGTGCAGAATATACTCACCCCTTCCCAAGACTCCCCAAGTCCAGCCACAGCATGGGGCTCAAAATCCAGCAGCTTGTGATCTGTATCTGGTTTGGAAGTGGGCGAGGCTTCTGATCTGGAGACCTGTGAATCAAAGGAGACACATTATCTCCCCTCCCACATAGACACAGATAGGAGAGTTGCACTGGATACTCCCCTTCAACAAGGGAGGGAAGGATAGACACACAGCCGTCACTGGTGCTTAGTGGCTCTGGAATCCAGCCGGGCACATGTTTTCAGGTTCCCCTACTCTGAAGGCAGGGAAGATTCCTTGATTAGGGCCCAGTCTTGCCCTCTGGAATTGGTTCCCCAATACATTGTTCTCAGCAGCCTGGTCCTTCCCTCTGAGAAGTCCTTTCTTTTCCTTAAGAAACAGTGAGGGTTCCTTGTCCATTGAAAGTTGGGGATAAAGAGGACTTTTTTTTTTCCCCCATTTTTGACTGTCTCTGTTTTTTTGGGTCCATGCTGGTATCACTCCCTTAAAAATCTTCGTGGGCTTCCCATGTGTCAAATTATAGTCTACTCCATTAGATATAAAGCCATACCCACAAATCTCTCTACTTTGAGGTATGGGACAGCACTCTCACGGTTCTTAGAACCCTCTTACCTAGCAGAGGGTCTATGTAGGACCACCTTAAATCTTTCTGAGGCCTCAAAGGAGGGCCTTACAGCCTCATCTTTGATTTGATCTTGACCCCAGAGCCATTTTTTATTGGTAGCACCTGAACCTGATCTTTGCCCTAAGGCCATTTTTCACGTTGAGAATCTTTTCCAGCTAGGGCATCAGTCCTGGACCCTGTATAGTTCCTCTAGATTCAGCTTGAGAACTGAATGGTTTCTTCTTTAGCTTATCTGCCTTGCGTCGTCCCATACGCAGTTAAGAGAAACCACTTGGTGGGTTCTGCATTCCGCCTGGAAATCTCCTTAGACAGATCCACGAGTTTATTAGGTACTTTCCTTCTGTTTTCCAAGTTACTGCAAGAAGTACTTCTACTAATTGTGTCGCCACTACCTAACCTGGACCATCGTTTTCAGCTTCCAGCAGCAGTTTCCTTACTGCTCTTCTAGCCTCCATCTGCCACCCGGTCCCAAGGTCAATGCTACACGTTATAGGTTTTTGTTACGGCACCATCCCACATCTGGGTAACAATTTCTAATCTCAGCTGTCTATTGCTATACTGTATAATAAACCACCCGAAAACTTAAGTGGCTTAAAACAACACCAAGACATCGCTCATGATCCTGTGAGTCTCGAGTTCAAGGGCACAGCGTGGGCGGCCTGCCTGTGCTCCACCTGCTGTCAGCCAGGTTCGCTCCTGTGTCTGGGACTCCAGTCTTCCTCCACGTGGCCCGTCTCTCTCCACATGGATGGCCTGGGTTTTCTTACACACCATTTAGGGAGGATTCGTCTGTTATAATTTAGATGAGGTCAGCACCTCCGCAGGTGCCGTGGCCCTTCCAGGTAACGGGCTGGTGTGTGTTCCCCAGAGTACACCATCACCATGTACGACACCAAAACCCGCGAGCTCCGGTGGAACGCCACCTACTTCGACTACGCAGCTGCGCTGCCCGAGGACGACGTGGAATATAGTAAGTTCCCCCAGCACCTCGGTGGCTTGGTGAGGTCGGGCGGGTATTTGTGACCTGTGGGGAAACGAGGGCTCCAGAAAGCTGCATTTTCTTTTTAGACACTCTTGGTCACCAGGTTCTGGACTTCCATGAACTCGTGGTAAATACTTCAGTAGTCAGTGTTGAAGGCAGGGGCCTGGGCGAGAAGTGTGGAGGGAACCCAGATAAAATGGTGGCGAGTTTAGCCCGAGAGGAGGGAGGGCACACTTTGTTGAGTCCCTCCGTGTCCCAGAAGGAAGTAACTACAAGCCCATGGGCAGCAGAAGCAGAATTAAACATCAGCTTGTGACATAAAAGCCAGTTTTCCCATCTTAACACTGGTACCCGAAAATCTGACAGACCTCCTCTGCGGTCACACGTGGGCAGTGGCAGTGGTCAGCCAGGACTTTCAGCTTGCTCGGTAGTTTGAAATGATTGCTGTCAGATGCCAGATTCATAGGCTCTCCGTTGCTTCCTTTCTTCTCAGCAGTTGAATCCCACTAATTGAATCGAATGCTATTACCAAGTGAAGAAAGAACATTAGCACGTGAGAGAGTGACCCTGTCTTATATTTATAAACCCGGCAGCTCTCAGTGTCTTGCTATCGTAGGGCCTGAGAGAGTTCGCTGGAAGCCAGCGGAGCTGTCTGGAGGCGATCTGAGAACACTCCAGAAGGCTTGTTTCCTCTAGCTGAGTGGCTGCAGCTTGCCAGGGGAGTGGAGGATGTGGTCACAAGCTGGTGAGACTCGACACGCTATGTTTATCTGATCTGTACAGAAATGTCCCACTTTGTGTCCAATGGCGATGGGCTGGTGGTGACCGTGGACAGCGAATCTGGGGACGTCCTGTGGATCCAAAACTACGCTTCCCCCGTGGTGGCTTTTTACATCTGGCAGCGGGAGGGCCTGCGGAAGGTGGTACACATCAACGTCGCCGTGGAGACCCTGCGCTACCTGACCTTCATGTCGGGGGAGGTGGGGCGCATCACCAAGTGGAAGTACCCGTTCCCCAAGGAGACGGAGGCCAAGAGCAAGCTGATGTGAGTCGGGGACTCAGGGCAGAAGGGGGCGGCTGTGGCCCTGGTGTTCTGGTGCTGTAGCAGCGGTGAGCCGTACCGTGACCTGAGGACCGGGGCTCGGGGCCGGCGTCCCTGAAGCCGTGAGGAACATAAAGAGGCAAGAACGGCTTGTTCTGAAACCTCAGAATCTAAGAACTGGACACCCCTGGATGCTTCAGATTCTCCAGTAGTAAATAAATTAAAATTATGGGTGGGAATAGGAGAGAGACTGCCTTGTCTACCTGTAGTACAATCTGGATCTATCTCAGGTGGTGGGAATATGAGAGACGTATTTATTTTTTAACTCTCTGTTATTTTCTAAAAATTTACTGTAAGTCGTGTTTGCTTTAAAAATCAAGACCAAAGTGTTAGGGGGTGTGTCTAAGACTCAGCAGGCTCGTGTTCTCCATCCCCACCTGTGAATAGCCTGTAACTCGGTCACTTAGCCTTGCTGGGCCTCAGCTGCCCACTTTGCCGAGCCGTGGAGGAGATCGGGTGAGTGTGAAATGTTCTCTGAATTTACGGCACCGTTCAAATGTAAGGTGGTTTGCAGAGAGAGGTTTAGAGAATTCAGCAGGTGACCCAGCCCAGACTGGCTACTGATAGTAATCCCCTCCTCGAAGCCCCTACCAGGAACCCGCTGGAAGTCTCGCCGGGTTTGGGATTTCCTGTGCGTCCCCTGGATAAGAGCAGTTGACGCTCTCAGGGCTTCTGTAAAACCTCTAGAATCTTTAGGAACCACAAGACACTACAGTGGGGATTCTGGTGGCAGCTCAGTTATCAAAGCACCCTGGTCGGGCCGTCTTGGAGGCTGTGCCATGGTTACAAGCCTCCAGTCTCTCCCGGGTGATCGTTGCTCGTGGTCCTTTCCTCAGGCTGTCGCGGGAGTGAGCTAGCGCAGCCCCGCCATTTGCAGATGAGGAAACCCCGGCTGGCAGGCAGGTGGCCTGTGCACGCTTCGAAGGCATCAGTGACAGCGGGCCCCGCAGTCCCGCTATCCTGGTTCCCAGGGCAGTACCCTGTCTTTACACCCCCATGGCCCAGAGAGCCTCAGGGGTTAATGTGCTTCCTCCTAGGAGTGGGATTCGGGGCTGTGATTCTTCTCTCCAAAGAGCCCCCTTTTGTGGGGTCCAGAAATTCAATGACAGTGGAATGCATGTATCTGTTTGTCTCCTAGGCCCACCCTGTATGTGGGGAAATACTCTACCAGTCTCTACGCTTCCCCCTCAATGGTACACGAGGGGGTCGCCGTTGTGGTGAGTCCACTGTGTGGGGCGGGGGGCTCATAAATGCAGCCTCCGAAACAGTCCTGTGCCATTTTAGCAACGAACGAATGAATTACATATGAACATCCTGTGAGCTGAGGATGCAGGATGCAGATCTTAACACCCTCAGAAACAGTTCCTACGTGTACCACGTCTGTCAGTACCTCATGAGAAGAGATGCACCTGACTAAAGCAGCCTCCTAAGCCTAGGAAGCCCCGGTTACTCCCCTTGGCTTTCAGGTTCAAGTCTAGACTCCCCAGCTGGGGTTCACGCTCCCCTCAGCCAGCCCCGCAACACCCATCCACTGCCACACGGCTAGTGTCCCTGTGGGGCTGCACTGTCCATCCTCTCCCTGAGTTCCGAGAGTTCCCTTGTTCAGGCTGCGCCTCACACCTCAGATGCTCTCCCGTGTTCCTTTTTTCCTCTTCAAATCCTGTCCATCCTTTCGTGACCGGTCCAGCCTCCTGGGACCTCGCCAGGTTGCCTCAGGCGCTCAGTCTCTGAGTGTCTGAGGTATCACAGTCCCGGCCGCCATTTTGGTCCTTACGACGTTTGAACTGATTGGTTGGCATCTCCTGTCTTCACAGTGAGTCAGTCCTCTGCTCCCGTGTCAGGGCAGCGCCTGCCTGGGTCCAGCGGTGCCCGAGCCAGCACCGGGCTCATGGCTGGAGCTTTCCCACCCTGGTCACTTGGATCATGTGTAACTCCTTCACTTATATCTGCTTCTCACAGTAGCCTCTTGGAATTCCACACACACCCTTCTTGATTCCCAGTTCCCACATTTAAAGAGATGTCCACGTTTAAAAAGACGTCCGAGGGACTTCCCTGGTGGTCCAGTGGTTAGGACTCCGCACTTCCACTGCAAGGGGCACAGGTTCAATCCCTGGTCGGGAAACTAAGATCCTGCGTGCTGCGCGGTGTGGCCAAAATAAATACATAAATAAGAGACATCGGAATTTTATTTTATTTATGTATTTATTTTTTAAAATATTTATTTATTTATTTGGCTGTGCCAGGTCTTAGTTGCAGCATGCGAGATCTAGTTCCCTGACCAGGGATCGAACCTAAGCCCCCTGCATTGGGAGCTCGGAGTCTTAACCACTGGACCACCAGGGAAGTACCCCGAATTTTCAGTTCAGCGTTGTCACGTCCTGAGGGAGGGGCTGCTCCTGCCCAGTCTTGGGGCCTTGGAGTCCTGCTCTGCCTTCCTGACCAGCCCCACAGTAGGACCGCGTGCTTAGGACAGTTGCAGGCACACTGCTGTCCACATGGACACCCCCAGCCTCACTCCAGTCTGTCTCCCCAGCCCCGAGGCAGCACCCTTCCTTTGCTGGAAGGACCCCAGACCGACGGTGTCACCATCGGGGACAAAGGGGAGTGTGTGATCACACCCAGCACGGACCTGAAGTTCGACCCTGGGCTCAAGGGGAAGAGCAAGCTCAACTACCTGCACAACTACTGGCTGCTCATCGGTAAGAGCTGGCTCCTCGTGGCCGTGGTGCCGCCGTGCTGCCTCCTGGTGGCCAAGAGCCGACATTGCTAGTTAACAGTCCTCAGCTCTGTGCTCAGTTCATGTCCAAGTTGGTCTTTCAGACCTTGGAATATTTCACCCCCAAGGAAAATAAACAGGCTAGCTGTGTTACCAAGTCAGTTCTCAAAAATCATTTGTCTAATGTACCAAAACTCCAGTACTAAATAGTGTAAACTTTGTGCAGTGACCTGACACATGTTGGATGTCTGGGGCGTGCCGGGCACTGGCAGTCAGCATTCTAGGATATTTCCTTATTTCTCACAGTGACCCTGTGCAAGGTCAGCACCCTTGGTATATCCACGTAGAGTTAAGAAAACAGGCAGTTTCTGTGGAAGGAGTCACTTGGGAGTTGGTGTGGGCGTGGGCAGGAGGGGCTGGGGAAGGAAAGGGTGGAAGACCCAGGACGGATTGAGGGTGGTGAAGGGTTGGAGGCTGGACTTGGGTGCAGAAGTCGCGGGTGTGTGGGGTGGTCCCTTTTTTTTTTTTTTAATATTTATTTATTTATTTGGCCGTGCTGGGTCTTACTTTCGGCACGTGGGATCTTAGTTGTGGCATGTGAACTCTTAGTTGCGGCATGCATGTGGGATCTGGTTCCCTGACCAGGGATTGAACCTGTGCCCCCTGCGTTGGGTGTGTGGAGTCTTATCCACTGGACCAGCAGGGAAGTCCCCTGGGGTGGTCCCTTTTTCCTTCTCTTCCGTTTCTGCCACCATCAGTGATAAGAAGTTGAGACAACACCGGAAGGCAGCGAGTGTGACCGATGCAGGCAGAGGTGACAGGAGCTGTGTGTCTGGCAAGTGTCCCCAGTAATTAGAGCAGGACAGAGTTTTCTTGACCGGATTTGCCTTTCCAGTGCGGCAGCCCCCTCCCCAATTCTGCCGTCTCCCAGCGCCAGAGGTGGGGAGAGGTGGGGATGCAGCCCCGAGGTGCTGCTGGAGCACGCAGGCGCTAATGAGCTTTGTCCTCCCCATTCTCTCCCGGTGCGGTGGTGCTCGGTGGTGTTCCGTGGTGCTTGGTGGTTGCTCGGCGCTCGTGTCGACTGGGACCAGGGCAGAGAGAGGTCAGGCCTGGGGGCGCCGGGAAAGGGGTGTGGAGCCGCCTGGGAGACTGTAGGGCCAGGAGGCAGCCAGGCGGTGGCATCTGGATGGGGGTGTGTAACTGGGCATCACAGGGAGGAAGGAAACTGGATGTCCTGGAGCCCCGATCGATTGCTTTGTAGTCGTCCAGGCCTTGTTGTCTTTTGTTCATCCTGACTCCTTACAGCTGTTTTTCTTCTGGTTATTATTTTTACCAAATAATGGGCAGAGGAGGTAACAAAATACTTCTACCCTTTTTTGAACAGAATTAGTTCGGAAAGTGTGGGTGAATGGGCCCAAAGTGGAGGAAAAAAAGAACTGATGGGCAGAGGCCATTAAAATCACAGGGCCGCTTAGTTTTACAAAGCAGTTAAGGGATACATTGTCTACCAGTGATTAAGAAGTGAAAAAATTTTGGAAACTAAGGAAATGTGTGAGACCAAAAAATATCCAGAAAAAATCTTCATGGCTCAGTTGCAAAATGATATCCTTTTATTTTATTTATTTATTTTGGCTGCACCTTGCGGCATGCAGGATCTTTCGTTCCCCAACCAGGAACTGAACCTGTGCCCCCTGCAGTGGAAGCGCAGAGTCTTAACCACTCATTTGCCAGGGAAGTCCCGAAATGAAATCCTTTTAAAATGGAAAGGTTTTCCAAGTAAGAAAACTGAGAAACCCGACAAGGTATAAAGAAGTAATTAGGGATGTACCCCACAGTTCGGAAAGCCCTTTTGAGAAACTTCAAAGCTGGTCATTTCTAAATAAGGTAGTGGGACTGAGTGATAATTTTGTGTAGACTGAGGGCCACGGGTAAAAGGATATGTCCTCTGATTTGGTGATTGTGGACGACATTAAGGATATCCTCACATTCGCCTTAATCTTGAAAATAAGACGAGTTCTCCAGGCTTGAGTGGTGTGGTCTGTGGGTTACCCCAGAGCAGTGGCCCTAACCTGGGGTGCTCTTGGCTCCACCTGGGACCTACGTCAGATAGACATGCATGACCCCTGGAGCTCCTGATCCAGGAGGTTCACGGCAGGGCCTGTGCTTTCAGCTCTGGAGCCTGGACATTATTGGATGGTGATAGATACATCACTAAGACCAGGTTCTGTTTGTACAGAAGTGTTTCAGGAGCTCATGATTACATTTATAGCACAGCCGGTTCAGGGCGCGCTCCAAGATATTGCTAAAGGCCCCACTACAGGGGAGGCCTGCTTACAAAGACTACAGGACGAAGAGGGGATTCGGGCTAACCCCTTCTGGTGCAGTGTGTTGGGAGGTGCCCTGCCAAGGGGTGGGACTTGGAGCTCTTAGAGCAGCAGGCGCTGCAGTGCAAGGTGGTGTGTGGAGGGGACCCCTCATTGCTCTTAGCGAGACGGTCTCCTGTTAGTGAGCCTCAGAGGTACCTGGAGAGACTCCTGGTCAGATCCCTGGGCCCCACCAGCAAGTGCGATTCAGAGGTGTGAAGCGGGCAACCAGTTCAGGATATCCCGCCGTCTCAGCATTCCTTGGAAGACAAGGGGAACTTGGTGGTGGCTCAAAACAAATTTAGGCTTCCGTTAGCGAACAGTGTTATGGTACAGATAGAGAACTGACCCAGAGAGAGAGAGTTCAGGGGGCTTTCTCCAGATGAGAAATGTATGTAGCTCGGACTAGTTCTTGTTTGTTTTTGTCTTGGAAATACATACCATACGATCTTTGATAGGTTTGGGAGAACAGAGGACAGAGGTGAGACTGGAATTGAGGTGAGATCTGATTGCTGTGAGAGAACAGAGAAGAAAGCAGTCAGGGTGCCGAGAGCCCAGCTTGAGAGAGTGACTGGCTCTTCTGGGCAGTGTGTGGAGTCGTTTAACTTCAGAACTAAAGAGATCGTCCAGCCGTATCAAATATCGTTGCTTTTATTTTATTTAGCTCTGTCCCTCGCACACAGTAGATGCTCAATAAACGTGTAATGAATGACTGCTAGGCAGCCTTGAAATAGTTGTGTGGGGAACAGTGAAGGAACAAACAGGGACCCGGGATCCCCAATCCATCCAGCAAACGTGCTGTCTTCTGAATAATTCACTTCCCAGGAGGGAAGCTCGTGTTTAGGTAGTGGGAATAGAACTCCACCTGTGCGATTTAAACACCAAGATGGGGACTTGGTACCCTTAGTGGAGTGATGTGACAGGGGTCAGCGTTGAAGGGAGAATTCCTTGAGCTTTTTTTTTGGGGGGGGCAATATCTTTTTTGATAAATTTATTTTATTTATTTATTTATTTTTGGCTGCGTTGGGTCTTTGTTGCTGCATGCAGGCTTTCTCTAGTTGCAGTGAGCGTGGGCTACTCTTCGTTGCGGTGCACGGGTTTCTCACTGCGGTGGCTTCTCTTGTGGAGCACGGGCTCTAGGCACATGGACTTCAGTAGTTGTGGCATGAGGACTCAGTCATTGTGGCACACAGGCTTAGTTTCCCCGCAGCATGTGGGATCTTCCCGGACCAGGGCTTGAACCCGTGTCCCCTGCATTGGTAGGCGGATTCTTAACCACTGTGCCACCAGGGAAGCCCCTCCTTGAGCTTTTGATGAAGCTTCATAGTGCCTCACAGTGTACGGCCTTGATTAGGGATTATCCACACGAGCCTTGCTCTGAACGTGTCCTGGACATCCCGATCCCTCTCGTGACAAGGACACTTCTTTGCTCCTTGTTGTGAGATTCAGAATACTGCACTAATGCCATTGAGGAATAAAAGTTCTGTCTTGACGGAATTTCTCTTGTCACTGCCTCCTGCTCTCTCTCACTTTACAAATGTGAGCGTCTGCATCTTGGGCCCCTCACTGGGGAGTGATGGTTGCTTAAGCTTAGTGGGTCAAGCGCAACCACTGTGTGGAGAAACTGTTCTCATGAGAGGTTGTGCTTCCTCTCACAGGACACCACGAGACCCCACTGTCTGCATCTACCAAGATGCTGGAGCGATTCCCCAACAATCTGCCCAAACACCGGGAAAATGTGATTCCTGCTGACTCAGAGAAAAAGAGCTTTGAGGAGGTGAGTGGGGAAGTGGACAGTCAATTGGTGGCCCCTCGTGTCAGGTGCTGGGGGATAAGGCATTTGTCCTGCCTTTATAAATTTATTTATTATTTATTAATTTATTTTTGGCTGCGTTGGGTCTTTGTTGCTGCGCGCGGGCTTTCTCTAGTTGCGGCGAGTAGGGGCTACTCTTCGTTGCGGTGTGCGGGCTTCTCATTGCGGTGGCTTCTCTTGTTGTGGAGCACGGGCTCTAGGCATGCAGGCTTCAGTAGTTGTGGCTCGCGGGCTCTAGAGCGCAGGCTCAGTAGTTGTGGCGCACGGGCTTCGTTGCTCTGTGGCATGTGGGGTCTTCCCAGACCAGGGCTCGAACCTGTGTCCCCTGCATTGGCAGATGGATTCTTAACCACTGACCACCAGGGAAGCCCTGTCCTGCCTTTAGAGCCTGCAGTCCACTCAGGAGGGGAGAGTGGTACACGGGAATCCACAGCAAACAAAGTGCTGAGGACTGACAGGGAGGAAGGGGGCTTCCGGGAGGCTGTGGGAGAGGCAGGGGGCACTGGAGGGGAGCATGCAGAGGTAAAGGCCTGGAGGGGGGCTAACCCTGCATGTCCAGCTCTGGGGCTGAGGAGACAGCCTGACTGCATCCAAGGATGTCCAGTGGGGAATGGGGGGCAGGGGATGGGATCACATGGCTACAGAGGAACCGTATTCCAAGCCGGGCAGCAAGCGAAGAGCTGACAAAGAGAGCAGGTGGGGAGACTGAGGTTTTCTGAAGCCAGGCATGGCCTGTTGAAAGTGGCCTGCTTGGCGGGGACCCAGGGCACCCACAGAATGGGTGTGGAGTAGCGGGGAGGCCCTGGCCCAGGCCGCCCTCCTAAGCCCCGGGAGACAGCCTGCTGTCAGGGTCTCAGCTGGAGGCAGACGGCCAGCCAGGCTAGCATGATTCGAGGGGAGTTTTCGTTCACACTGTGGGCAGTTCTGGGGTTCTCTGAGCGTACTTGGGCCTGAAGCGTGTGGGGAGGGAGTGGATCGGGCCCCAGACCAGGAACCTGGAGCTTCAGATGAGACGCCCGGCAGCCCCACAGAACTCCAGCTCTGTCTCATCTGCTGGTGTCCTTGCCGGAAACTGGGGGCAGGGAGCCCATCGCTTTGCCCAGGTGGGCAGCCTTCTGGGGCACGGAGCAGGTGGGGAGGCTGGAGGGTGGCTGTGGGAGCCGGGCTGGGGGTCCGGCCATTCGGGCTTGGCGGCTCCTGCAGCCCTGCTGTGTGGTCCCGGCCTGAGAAGGGGCCGTGGGCAGGGTCAGAGGAGCAGGGGAGCGGCTGGCTGATGTGAGGGCTGTGATGGCGTCAGATTTGCATTAGAGATTTAGATTTTATCCAGAGAGAAAGGAGAAGAAAATCACATGGATGTTTAAGATTCCCGGGTGCGCTGAGTTGTCCCTCATCTCTGGAGGGAGCCAGGTTGGAGATAGCACTGGCGCCCTAAAATCTTGATCTGATTTTGATCTGATTAAAGCCAAGCATATTTGTTATTGAACACTTAGAAGATAATAAAAGTTTAAAGAAGAAAATTAAACAATACCCGTAACGGAACACCCAGAGATGGCTGTAGTTGAGATTTTCCTGTTTAATCGTTTAATCCTTTAAAAGCCCGTGAAAATACTCTGAGGTGCATTTATCTGGTAATAAGACTAACTTTTTAAAACAAACACACGTGAGCAAATGTAACTAAATGAGTGTTGTCTCTGGTCACGTGCTCAGCAAACATTCCTCAGCTGCCACCAGCCACGGGAGCCCCCCCCCCTCCGCCACGCCCTGTGGGAGGGGCTGCAGGAGAGGGAGGCAGGGCACTGCGTTAGTCTGGGCGGTGAGAATTGTGAGCGTGTGGGATGCCAAGGAGGCTGTGTGTCCATTTCACCAGGCAAGTGATAATGGCACACCTGGAACAGTAGATGTTTGAGAACAAATCAGTGCATTTTTCTTGAAGCCCTAGAGATTCTGAGGCGCTTCGGCAGAAGCTCCACTTTACCTGAGTTAATTTTGGGCTCTAACAGAGGGTTCTGATGCTTTTTAAAAACTTTGAAAAATAGTGGACCGTTTGAATATGTGATTTTGTGTTTGGAGTTGCACTGAAAGTTTACAAACAACATAAGAAAGCTGCTTTATTACTTTATAGCTGTGTGTGCGCGCGTGTGTGTGTGTGTGTGTGTGTGTGTGTGTGTGTGCGGTTTTCCTTTTTAATGTGAAATGCTGTTACCAAATTGACTACCAACCTTCCGCCAGACTTGTTACCTATGATTTCAGAGTTCCCCCAAACATCAGATCTACCATGAAAGGATGTTTTTGCCTTTAATAAGGATTTTCAAAAGAATATAGTATCTGAAGGCACTTTCATAAGTGTTTCTCTAAAAACCGTTTTTGAGTAATGATACTATCACTGCAAGAGTGCATAGCCTCCCAAGGCAGTTGCTTTGAAAAAGGCAACAATTATCTGGTTTTGTGGTCTTTGGGTGGGCTTTAAAAAAGTCCAGCATGTTTCACAGCATAGTCATTCCTCGTAAATAGTCATGGTAAATGACTCGTAAATAGTCATTGCCTCTCTTTGTTGTTTGGCTCATTTATATCTGACTAGAAATTTTGCAGTGATGTCGCCACTCTCTCCCTTGCAAGGTTATCGACCTGGTTGACCAGACTTCAGAAAACGCACCCACCACAGTTTCTCCAGATGTGGAAGAGAAGTTCGCTCATGTCCCACCCAGGCCCGAGGCCCCCGTGGACTCCATGCTCAAGGACATGGCCACCATCATCCTGAGCACCTTCCTGCTCATTGGCTGGGTGGCCTTCATCATCACCTACCCCCTGGTAAAGCTCCACTCCTTCCCTTTCCCCTCCCACGTGTTTCTGAACCTTTGCCCATCACCCGATGTTAGTGAGGTCCAGACAAAGGCGGCAAAGAAGCAAATACATTTCTTTTCCCACTTAAAAGTCAATATTGGCTTATCTTCAAAAACATTGTAATTAAAGAGACACTCACTTCTCAGGAAAGGACAGTTTTGTACCTACATCTTATAGTTTGACTGTAAAAACTGATTTGGAAACCTTGCTTGCAAATCATTTTAAAAACTGTATTTTCTTTTTTTAAGACTACGCATAATACATGAAAATCTGTTATTAAACTTTCCTCCCTTAAAAACCATCTGTTTAGGGACTTCCCTGGCGGTCCAGTGGTTAAGACTTTGCCTTCCAGTGCAGGGGGTGAGGGTTTGATCCATGGTCAGGGAGCTAAGATCCCACATGCCTCACAGCCAAAAAAACCGAAACATAAAACAAAAGCAATATAGTAACAAATTCAATAAAGACTTTAAAAATGGTCCACATTAAAAATTTTTTAAATCTTAAAAAAAAAAAAGAAACCTGCCTGTTAGAGACATCAGATAGAGTGAGAAAGGCAGCACGGTTATTCCTTCAACTTTCTAGTTGGAAATAAGTGGCTAAAATTACATAGTTGAGTAGGTTGTGGGTTGGATAAAATATTCTGGAGGAATAGTCTTTCTTTCTTTCTTTTTTTGCCTCACCACACAGCTAAAGCTAACAGTATCTTAGTTCCCCGACCAGGGATTGAACCTGGGTCCTCGGCAGTGAGAGCACAGAGTCCTAGCCACCGCACCACCAGGGAATTCCCTGGAGAAACATTCTTTCATCAAGATGCTTGGAGCATTGAAACCTTACCACCTCAGAACACAAGTGCTCCAAAAGCTCACATCCCCGTGGAGGAATGAGGATGACAAGCCCTTTGTGGCATTTTCCATTTGTCAAAATGTGTCCACCTGCATTGTTTTTTTTTTTTAGCCTCACCCAGTTCTTATTCTTATCTATCCCCTACCCACAAATAAAGAAACTTGACTCTGGGAAGTTAAATAACTTTCCCAAGGTAACTCAGCTAGTAGATGGAATTTCCAGGATTACAACCCAAGTTGAAAGAAAGAGAGCGAGATCTCTAGAAAACTCCCAGGCGGGTGTTGGCTACACACCCATCCCTGCAGCCACCTTCCCACGCATGGGGTAGTAATTAATAATCACAGGTCGCTGCCACTTCAAAGTATGATGGAATGAATTGTACAGACTAAATGAGAAGAGTGTGGGGTGTGGGGAAGGCAGCATGATGAAATGGGAGTGGGACCTCGGCCAGGCTCCCTGTGTTTCAGCCCCGCTCTGCCACATCCTGGCTGTGCAGCTGTGGGCAGATGGCCAGGTGGCCCCGAGCCCCAGTGGCGTCCCCGCCTCTGCACTGCTGGTGATCTGTGCACCAACCTCTGTCATGTGCACGGCCGTGGTAGACAGCAGGCCTGGGTCTTCCCTGTGTCCACCACACTCTCAGCCACCTGGTACCCATTCTTCCTGTTTGGTTTCACTCTTCCAACAATTCCCAGACTTTTGTGGATTTTTTTTTTTTTTTGGCCGCACCTTGGGGCATGCAGGGTCTTAGCTCCCCGACCAGGGGTTGAACCCGCACCCTCGGCAGTGAAAGTGTGGAGTCCTAACCACTTGACCGCCAGGGAAGTCCCCCACACTTTCATAAAAGTCCCAGAATTGTAGAGTTGACTGGAACCTCCTCCATCTGGCCCAGCCCTCCACCTCCAGTGGAATCCCTCCTCTGCTGCCCCTGAAGGGCCCCTCCAGCTGGGGGATGGGCTGTACTGGGAAGTCTAACTGGCAGGAAGAGCTCCGATCGCTCTGCCCCCCCGCGGCCTTCTCACTGGTCTCATCCTGCCCCGTGGGGTCACCTCAAGCGTCCCCTCTTCCTCCGCCGCAGGAGCCTGCCCCGTCCCGCCCGCTTGCGCGCTGCGCGCTGGGCTGCACTGGCCGGGGTGTGGGTTTCTCTTCCCAGAGCAGACGTCAGCAGCGGCAGCTCCAGCACCAGCGGTTTCAGAAGGAACTGGAGAAGATCCAGCTCCTGCAACAGCAGCAACTGCCCTTCCACCCACCTGGAGACGTCGCAGCCCAGGACACCGACCTCCTGGACTCGTGCGGACAGTACTCGGAGAGCTCGGCCACCAGCAGCCCCAGCACGTCCCCCAGAGTCTCCAACCACTCGCTCCACTCCAGCGGCTCCACCTCCAGGGCCGCCACCGGCCCCTTCCCGGAGCAGGATGACGAGGGTAAAGCGAGTTGCCATTTTGGTGCCGCCTTCTCTTTCGCGGGAGCACGACCTGAGGACCGTAAAGCCCCATGCCCTTCCTGGGGGCCTCCACGGGATTACGAAGTGCTGTTCCCAAGGGTTCACCGAGGTCTCACCTCCCCTCCCCCCCCACTCCGGGGGCGGGGCTTCTGACCCATCCCGAGGCCTCTGCCCTGCAGAGGGAGCCACCGTGGCCCTCCCTCCATCTTGCTGCACAGAGGGCTGAGAGTCGCTGCTGACCAGAGGTGCACTGGCCCTCTGGTTTGAGAGCACCCCGAGGCCAGCCGGTGGCCACGTGCAAAGGTGCAGCTGTTGGTCTGCTTTCATGCGGGAGGGGGGCTCAGGCCGGTGGTCAGGGCCGATAGTCTGAGGGGATTGATGTGGAACCAGTGCAGGAGACCTCAGAGTCCTGAGTCTCAGGCTGGACACTCTGCTACTGGTCTCTCCATCTCACGCATCCCCCGGCACTACCTGCATGTTTCCGGTGCAGACCTTTGGGTGGATCTGTAGAGAAGCCCTGTCTTCAGGCTTCTGTCCTCACAGTAGTGAAAGTAAAAGCTGGAACAGAGAGCAGGGGCAGGGGCAGGCGAGGAGTTGGCCCTGGGCGTGACTGGGGAGGGGGCCCAGCAGCTCCTGCTCTCCAGGACCCCTCAGTCTGAGCTCAGGAAGCTTGTAGCCACTGTAGCCTCAAGGTTGTTAGGTTATGTTTGTCCTTTTTTCTGTTCTGTCCCAGATGAGGAAACCAGCATGGTGATAGTTGGGAAAATCTCATTCTGTCCGAAGGACGTCCTGGGCCACGGAGCCGAGGGCACAATTGTGTACCGGTGAGTGGCCTGGAGAGCCCTGAGCCTTCACCACCTCACGTGCAAGCTCCCATCGGCTCCAGGGGCACAGTGGGGTCATCACAGTGACCAGATGGAAGAGTTCCCCACAGAGGGAAGTGATGGCCGCGGGGCCGCTGGGCAGTTGGTCAGGGCCCCCCAGGCTGTGAGGCCTTTGAGGCAGACGCTGCATCAGGTGGAAGGAGTCCCGCAGGCCCAGGGTTCTCCTGGCGTTTCCACAGCCAACCCCGCTCCTCGTCCTGCAGTGGCATGTTTGACAACCGCGACGTGGCCGTCAAGAGGATCCTCCCCGAGTGTTTTAGTTTCGCAGACCGTGAGGTCCAGCTGCTGCGAGAGTCAGACGAGCACCCAAACGTGATCCGTTACTTCTGCACCGAGAGGGACCGGCAGTTCCAGTACATCGCCATCGAGCTGTGCGCGGCCACCCTGCAGGAGGTGGGTGGCCCCAGGTCACCGACGGCTCTGCCAGCGCCACGGTCGGCTCCCTTCTCCCGGCAGCTCGGGTGCAGTTTTAGGGACTGCCAGTTTACTTATTTTTTAAATTTCTTTTTAGTAACTTTATTGAGGTTACAATACAACGTATTCGTTTTCAGTGTATGGCTTGATGCATGCTGACAAGGGTATGTACCCATTTTAACCGCCAACAGTGGAAATGTAGAGCACTTCCCTCTCCCCAGATTTAGTTGTGTGGTCCCCTTGGCTGCCCGGGGCAGTCTGTGCTTTTGCAGTTGGTACCTCTCTCCCTCTTGGCCTCCAGGAAACCTGGTCGATCCTTCCTCCCATCGCCAGTCAGGGCTGGTGTGGGCTAGGGGGATGCTAGTTGATGACTTGAGTCATTAAGATAATCCATTGAACCCCTTTTGCGCAGTTTCCAGGCTGTGCAACTGTGATATTTCAGTATCATTTGGCTTCATTGCAGGCTTACCTGTAGGAGGCAATGAACTTGGGTTTCTTACCCTCTTGTCATCTCATTATAAACTAGTAAGCTGGAGCTTTGTTTGTTTGCTTGTTTTAAGTCAGTCTTTCAGGGGAAAAGAAAGTCTGCTGGAAAATACGGATTTGAACGGAGAATATTGTCAGTAAAACTTCCCATTTGTTTGTTAAAATATGATCAAAGAAAACGAGCTGACCCAATACCAAATGTTTATTAAAGCAAAAACCTTCGGGCCGAATTTTTCTAAATAAAATTGAATCACTTAAAAAAAGAGAGAGAGGGCTTCCCTGCTGGCGCAGTGGTTGAGAGTCCGCCTGCCGATGTAGGGGACACGGGTTCGTGCCCCGGTCCAGGAGGATCCCACATGCTGCGCAGTGGCTAGGCCCGTGGGCCATTGCCACTGGGCCTGAGTGTCCGGAGCCTGTGCTCTGCAACGGGAGAGGCCACAACAGTGAGAGGCCCATGTACCGCAAAAAAAAAAAAAAAAGAGAGAGAAGGTATGCTGAGGAGCGAAGTCCTGAGGGCCCTGTGCCGTGACCAAGCCTTTGTGTCTCTTGCAGTACGTGGAGCAGAAAGACTTTGCCCACCTCGGCCTGGAGCCCATCACCTTGCTGCAGCAGACCACCTCGGGCCTGGCCCACCTGCACTCCCTCAACATCGGTGAGAAGCCTCCCCTTATCAGGCGGGGGGACAACTTGCTCAGGTGGGCCTTGCCTCTGTCGAAGCTCTTTGCTGCCTCACCGGGACCCTGTTGTTGAAGAAAGAGAGGACTTAACACATTTGAGAGCCAGAACCTTTACAGGCAGCAGCGGGTCTGTTGAGAATCTGAGGAGGGCCCATCCCCATCGCAGAAGGAGTCCAAGCACGGCACTAACCTGGAGTTTTGTGTTAGTTCACAGAGACCTGAAGCCACACAACATCCTCCTCTCCATGCCCAGCGCACACGGCAGGATCAAGGCCATGATCTCCGACTTCGGCCTCTGTAAGAAGCTGGCGGTGGGCAGACACAGCTTCAGCCGCCGCTCAGGGGTGCCCGGCACAGAAGGCTGGATCGCCCCGGAGATGCTGAGCGAAGACTGCAAGGAGAACCCCGTGAGTGTAGGCGTGGCTCTGTGAAAACTGCGGAAGCAGCCTCTTGTTCCCGGGGGATTCAGAGCCTCCAGGCCCAGAGGGGTGGGCTGGAGCGCTCACTGCCAGAGAGGGACATTTCTGTAGCGGAGAGCTTCTCCCCCAGCAGCACTCTGCCGGCACTCTAACACTGTCTCCTGTCCAGAGGAATGAAAGGGGTGAATGTAGGCAGTTGTCTGTTTTTCTCCCCCGTACTCTTCCAATCCTTTCCCCCCCTATTTTGGGCAACTGGAAAATCAGGACTTGCGTAAGGTGAGCAAACTTCCGGTTTTCATTTTGTTTTTAATTTGTTTTTGTTTTTCCAGCTTTCTATTTTGAGAATTTTTAGACATACAGAAAATTGAGAGCAGTGAATACCTCTGTACCTCTACCCAGATTCAACATTCGTCCGTATTTTTCACTTTCTTTTTTTTTTTTTTTTTTTTATATTTTTTTTTTATTTTTCACTTTCTGTCTGTTCCTGCAACCATTCGAATACGAGTGGCAGGCTTCCCAGCCCTTTACCTTAAACAACTCAGCACACGTCTCCCAAGGACAGGTACATTCTACCTCCTGACCACCTACCCGTGCTCACGCCTCAGCCATTAATACTGTTTCCACTGATACCTAGTGTTCAATGCATATCCAAGTTTCCCCAGTTGTTCACCAAATGTCTCTTATAGAGCTGGTTTCTGTAAAGCAGGACCCAGTTAGGTGTGTACGTTACATGGCGCTTCAACTATCTCCTTTCCTCTACACAGTTCTCCCAGCTTTCTTGTCCCACGACGGTGGCTCTTTGCAGAGTCGGGGCACTTCTCTGTGGAATGCCTCACTCGGGATTCACTCACTCATTTCCTCTTGGTGGTATTTAACTTGCCTGTTCCTTGTATTCCTGTGAACTAGACATAGGTCTAAGGGCTTGACTAGATTCAAGTTAAGTGTTTTTGGTAAGAACAGTCCCAGTCGGGTTGTACCATTACTGCATCCCTAATGGTGATGCCGAGTTGAAGCAGCTGGTGCAGGCGGTGACACTGGCATCTCCCCTTTGTTAGGACTGTGTGGGGCGATGCTCTGGCAGAGCGTGAATATCGCATTACCAACAGTCACTCACCTGATGGTTCAGCATCCATGGGCAATCCTTGCCTGAATCACTGCATTCAGTAGAAAGTCTACATTTATTAGCTGACATTTTTCTGTAAAGAAGAACTTTATTTATATTCCTTTTCTCTCTCTCTCTCTGTGGACTCATGGATTTTTAAAAAATAGCAGTATAGTCCATTGTAGTCCTTATTCATTTTTGTTTGTTTTTGTTCCTATTCCTTTTGGTACTCAAATTGTTCCAGTTTGGCCAACAGGAGCCCCTTCGCGCTGGCTCCTGCATCCTTTTGCTGAGAGCCCAGTCGTGTCTGAGCACCTTGCTTTCTAGCCCAGCAAGACATTGGAGGATTATCTGGCGCTCCCCGACCAGACCTGGATGGGATCAGCCATCCTAAAATAGATTAGATTCAGTGGAGCCTCTTATCCTACTCACTGGGGACCGCAGCTGGTCAGTTAATCAAAAAGGTCAGTTACGATGAAAAAGCATAAGGAAATACATACACACCTTAAATATTTTATTTTAACTTAAAGTAAGTAATGTGACTCTTTAAGGAAGTCTTTGATGTAAGACGAGATCTTTTTTTTGACTTGGGTCCAACTGAATGGACTTGTTCGTTTCCTCGCTTGCGGGCAGCACATTCACATGCCTTCGGTGACTTCTCGATCGAGACTCAGACATTTCAGATGCCTCCTAAGCGATTTGGAAGCAGAATCCCAGCTTTCAGCTATTTATGTCCTGTCGCTTACAGTTGAGTCTCCCACATCTAATTCCACAGCAGTTTTTGTAGCAACTCCCTCGCATTGAGTCTTTCCAAAGATTCAGCTTACCTCAAACTTGGCGGCCCGTGTATTCTATCAGCTTATGGAGTATTTAAACTACAAGGACAAGTGGCAGAAATGAGTTTGGGAAAGAACATAACTGAGCCTAGAGATGAGCCCATAGAGTTGGGGGCAGAGGGGCCCAGCATGTGGGACGCAAGCCCCCAGGGGGCAGCATGAGTGGTAAGGATGCTGGGGAGTCAGGCAGCCTGGGCTGCAGAAAACGGAACACGGAGAGCATTAACGACACAGTCAGTAGGTGAGAAGTGGCCACCAGGTGAGCGCTTCAGTGGTGGTGGACTTGTTCCTCCTGTCCTGAATCTGTCACCCACCTAAGGAACATTCTGGTGAAGTAGAACAAAGATGACTGGGCTCAGGAATAAGACCTGCATCTTGTCCTGGTTTGTCGCTATCCAGCAGTGACCCTGGGCTTGTCATTGAGCCTTTCTGTCCGTGTCTTCATCTGGGGATGGTGACATTCGCTCTGCTCACCTCACAGGGCTCTTGTGAAGGGTGTGTTTTCTCCAGTGAGGAAGGTGACGAGCTCCTGGCTTTCTCTCGCTAGAGCCTCACGTTGTCTGGTGGAGAATCCGAGTGGTGGGGCCTGACGTGAGGGACCCACGCCGTGCTCGGGAGCCATCCCAGTGTAACACCCCATGTAGACATGCTAGGCGTCATACACACACATTTCATCTGTAGGCATGGAATGGTTTCACGGGATAAGTGAGACGTGTTATTAGATAACATCAAAGTGAGCTCACTGGAAATTTGTTAACTAATCTTTTTCTGGGACTGTTTTGGGGGTTTTTTTGTCTATTTTATTTTATTTATTTATTTTTTAACATCTCTATTGGGGTATAATTGCTTTACAATGGTGTGTTAGTTTCTGCTGTATAACAAAGTGAATCAGTTATACATATACATATGTTCTCTGGGACTGTTTTTGAACCAAAGACTCTTTTTTTTTTTTTTTTGGCCACGCCACGTGGCTTGCGGGATCTTAGTTCCCTGACCAGGGATCAAACCCGCGCCCTCGGCAGTGAAAGTGCAAAGTCCTAACCACTGGACCACCAAGGTATTCCCACCAAAAACTGGTTTTATTTCATTTATTAACCCAGTGTTAAGAGCTGTCATATGTGGGCACCTTGGAAGTCCCTGGGGGTACAACAGGGAAGCAAACGCACAGAAATTCCTGCCCACGAGGAGTTGCATGCTGGTTGGGTGAGGAATAACTACCCGCAGGGAGAGAGCGTCCTGTGGGCCGAACACTGGTTTGAGCCACCGTTTCCACACTTAACGTGTGCGTCTAATCTTCACAACAGCCCCATGGGGTCATCCTCATTTCATGGTCATGGATGCTGAGGCGCAGAGTGGCCAAGGGGCTTCCGAGGGCCAGTGGCAGAGCCAGCAGGCATCACAGGCATTGGGTCCAGAGCCCAGTTCTCCACTGGGACCTCCAGCACTCGTGTGGGACCTGCGGGGCACCCAGCACCGCTCTGAGGCCATCAGAACTTTCAGCCGGCTCTCCTAAGGCACCTTCTAGGTGGAAGAATCAGCAGCAACACCCCCTCCTCTGCTGCTGACGTAGAATGAGAATTCTCCCCTGAAGCCCTCTGATGCCCCGAGTTTCTTTTCAGACCTACACGGTGGACATCTTCTCTGCGGGCTGCGTCTTTTACTACGTGATATCTGAGGGCAGCCACCCTTTTGGCAAGTCCCTGCAGCGGCAGGCCAACATCCTCCTGGGCGCCTGCAGCCTGGACTGCCTGCACCCTGAGAAGCACGGTGAGCGGGTGGCAGAGCTGGGGGGCCTCGGGAGCGGCCCCTGCAGGCGGGGGTGGGGCCGGCTCTGACTCCCCAGAGGCCCTTCTTTCCAGCTGCTTGCCCTGTGGGCCTCAGTGAACTGACGACTGGGTCCAGAGCTGGTGGAGGGCTGGGTAGGGTGTCCTCGAAGCGCCACCTTCTAAAGCCAAGCAGCTCCCAGGTTCCTTCAGGTCACACGATGACCTGTGTGACCTGGGTAAGGCCCCCTTGGGGGACCTCTGTTTTCCAGCTTGTGACTCTTGAGGGTTAAATAATCTGAGGTCCCTTCCTGCCCTGACGTCTGGGGAGACGGAAAGGCCATGCTGCATACACTGGGCTCTCGTGTGTGGGCCAGTGGTCAGCGCGTGCGGCCTGGGCTGAGGACAGACGGGCTGGGTCCTCGCTCTCCAGGCACGCAGGTGACAAGTCTTCCTGCCTGACTTCAGGGTTTCCCGCGTTATAATTGGCCCGTGACACCCCACTGTTGCCTTTTGAAAAAATTTAAACCATCTCACTGTTTTGCCCATGGATTAATTTTCCTTATTCCCTGGAGACAAAACAGATTAGCATAAAGGCTAGAATCCCATTATACAGTGACGAATGACTGCTACTAATACCTTTGTGTCTACTATTCTGATCATCTCTCTAGACACGTACGCATATTTTTATAAAAATGGGGTTAAGTAGTGCATAGTATTTTGCAGCACGCTCGTTTTTAAACTTCATCTTGACTCTCTCTGCGTCCGTCCGCATTCAGCCAGCACGTCATCCCGGTGGCCCGCAGTCCAGCGCATGGAGGCACAATGGTGTCACCCGAGCCTCTGATATCAAGCATTTCCAATCACTCTTTTTCACTAACCGCGCAGTGAGGACTCTCCTTAGCTGAAGTCTTGTGCAAGCTCTTATGTTATTGGATTGAGTTCCTGTCCGTAGAACCTTGAGTCACAGGGCATGCAGACTGTCAGGGTTTTTGGTAATAACGAGTCGCATGTTTATTTTCCTCCTTTGTAGAAGACGTTATTGCCCGGGAGTTAATAGAGAAGATGATTGCAATGGATCCTCAGAAGCGCCCGTCAGCGAAGCATGTGCTGAAACACCCGTTCTTCTGGAGCCTAGAAAAGCAGCTCCAGTTCTTCCAGGTGGAGACATTTGTTTCCTTTATCAAAAATTTTCATGTAACCTTTCCAGTTTTTTTTCCAGAAACTACAGCAAAGGACAAAGAATAAAACAAATGACCCCGTAATTCCATAACCGAGAGATAACCACAGTTGACATTTTAATATATTTTCTCCATACGGGCAGACCGGGTTTGGCTCCAGACCACCCTGATAAAGCAGATATCGCAATAACGTGAGCCACATGAACGTTTTGGTTTCCCGGTGCATATAAGAATTCATGTTTACACTATACTGTACTCTAAGTGTGCGATAACATTACGTCTGAGGTCAGGTGTCTTCCAGGGACCTTCACACTAGCCAGGTCACTTTGTTGTATGTGTGTTTTTTTTAAATATTATTAACATTTTTTGATTAATGTCCTTTTTATTTATTTATTTATTTGGCTGCACCAGGGCTTAGTTTGGCACGCGGGTTCCCTAGTCTTAGCATGTGGGTTCTTTAGTTGCGGCATGTGAACTCTTAGTTCCGGCATGCATGTGGGATCTAGTTCCCCGACCAGGGATCGAACCCGGGCCTCCTGCATTGGGAGCGCAGAGTCTTAGCCACTGGACCACCAGGGAGGTCCCTATCCAGGTCACTTTGATGATCACAAGATATAGAGCAGGAATGAAGCTCACACAAAGGGACCTTCACCCCACCAGGGTTAGGATGTAAACTCTCAGTATCTCCAAGTCACGTGTCTTGCGAACACCCCCAGCTTCCGTCCGCGTCACTAGCTGTACCAACTTTGCAGCTCAGCACCATGTGCCCCCCGTGTACCTGAGTTGACCATCAATCCCCCCCCCACCAAGGCTTTCTTCCTGCAACTGCAAGTTAGACGTTCAGCCAGTCTGACTTCATCTTCATCAAAGAAAGAAAAGCCAGGGCTTCCCTGGTGGCGCAGTGGTTGAGAGTCCGCCTGCCAATGCGGGGGATGCGGGTTCGTGCCCTGGTCCGGGAAGATCCCACGTGCTGCAGAGTGGCTGGGCCCGTGAGCCCCATGAGGCTGCTTGGTGGACCTGTCTCACTGGCCGGGGCTCAGAGAGGCCCGTGCTCAGGTGCATACCTCGGACCCCGAGCAGGATTTAGATGCAGGGCCGGGGCCTCCAGAGCCCACACTCTTGTCACCAGCTTTTTTCCTCTGAAAGAAGTCTTGGCTTCGTCTGTCTTTCCTAATTGTTTGAATGAGGAGTGACAAGCCTGCATCAGTCATGGCTCTGAGCATGTCCTGTTCCAGTGGGTACACAAAAGTCACAGGTTGAGAATCAAAATGGACCTTTTTTTTTTTTTTTTGGTTCATCGATGAATACGGATTGCACACGTGGCCCTGTGTGGCATGTATGTGTGAAACACGGGCGAGGCACTGCAGGTCTGAGGGGGAGATGGTCCGTGTCGGCCTCTCCACAGCGAGTGGCAGACGGGGCTGCTCCCGGGGAAGAGGTGATGGACAGGGGAGAAGGCAGGACGCTTGCTGCCCGGCTCTGGGCTGAGGCTCAGGCAGGGGTGGCCGTCCCTGCACTCAGAGTGTCCGTCCTCTGGCTCTCAGAGCCTCTGCACACTGTTACCTGTTGCCCTGTCTCCCTCCCAGGACGTGAGTGACCGGATAGAGAAGGAGTCCCTAGACGGCCCGATAGTGAAGCAGCTGGAGCGCGGCGGGCGGGCTGTGGTGAAGATGGACTGGAGGGAGAACATCACTGTCCCCCTCCAGACAGGTGACCTCACGGTGCCCCCGGGGTCAGTGTTGGTGGAAGCGGTGCAAAAACAGCAGCTGTTTCTGTGAAGCAGACGTGGAAACGGCAACTCCAGGCCGTTTGGGGCTCCAAATACTGCTTCTGGGATTGAGGCTTCCTGTGGTTTGGATACAGGTCACACCATTGCTCTGACGTGTGTCCCAGTTGTCTCTCAGAGTGACAGGTCAGTGACAGGTGTCATGCCCTCGGCGGTCATTTCTGATCGCAGGTGAGAAAGGGAGGTGGAATTCAGACTAACACTGCCGCCCTGGGGTTCAGTCTGGGGAAGTGCGCCTGTCAGTGACAAGAATGGAGTTAGGTCATGATTTGGTCCGATTGCTTGATCCCCAGGAGCCCCAGGAATTGTTTTCTTTCGAAATCTGTTTGTCTGTTACATTGCCTTCCTTGTTTTTTTCCTAGATCTGCGTAAATTCAGAACCTATAAAGGCGGCTCTGTCCGAGATCTCCTCCGGGCCATGAGAAATAAGGTGAGGGCTATGAACACACGGCGGTCCGTGCGGGGCCGCAGCGCAGCCCCCCCTGCTCATTCATATCCCTTCTCTGGGGGTCCTCCAGCCCCTCTGGATGAGGACCTCACAGAGGCTGGGAGGCCTTGGCTGCACAGGAAACACTAGAGGCTGCTTCTTCCCCTGAATGAACTTTCTCTCCAGGGATGTTGAGGCGGGGATACAGGTCACAGTGCAGCCTCTGCTAGAAGCGGGCTCCCGGGTGCTACATCCTTTGCTGACTTGTTCGGTGCCTGGATGTGCACAGATAAACTCCTTCTGACTGGCCCTTCCCGCCCCGGGGCGGGCCCCGCCC
>NW_020174923.1:14365337-14391437 GCF_003031525.2 Neophocaena asiaeorientalis asiaeorientalis
GCGGCGCCAGGAGCTGGTGGGTGGTTCCTTTACGCGGCCTAACGGTCGGTGTTTCTTGAGCGGGGGTCTTGCCGGGTCCCGCGGGCTCCTCTCTGCTGACCGTGGGTCTGTGTCGCCCCCTCCCGTCTACAGAAGCACCACTACCGGGAGCTGCCCGAGGAGGGGCGGGAGACGCTAGGCCCCCTTCCCAACGGCTTCGTGCGCTACTTCACCTCGCGCTTCCCCCACCTCCTCTCCCACACCTACCGTGCCATGGAGCTGTGCCGCCGCGAGAGGCCCTTCCAGCCCTACTACCACGAGCCCCCCGAGCCCCGGCCCCCAGTGACTCCAGACGCCCTCTGAGCCAGGCGGCCTCCGTGCCGGCGGCCCCACTGGGACCAAGGGCCTGGTCTCTACAAGCCACAGCCTGGCGTCTCCTGCCGAGCAGGGAGACCAGGCTGCAAAGCCAAGTGCCTCGAGCTGCCTGCTCTGCAGCCGGCAGGGGAGGATGCTGACCCCGGGAAGTGGGAGGCGTGACCCCGCCCCCCCTCCCGACCCACGAGGGAGCTGGGAAGACATTGGCCGTGAAAGCTTGACCATCGGGGGACGGCTGCGAAGGAGGGCCATTCCCAGAGGCAGAGGGGAGCAGCACCCTCTGCCTTCTCCTGGATGAACTCGCTTCAGACTTCCGTTTCTTTTAAAACTTCCTGTGAGATGCCACTGTGTGGGCCCTTAAGGAAGAGAGCTGAGGGAACCCTCAGTGGTGCCTACGTGCTGGGACCGGGAGCATCTCTCTCTTGGACCAGCCGGGCCGAGGTGCACTAAGTGCAGCCTCCCCTAGAAGCAGGGCTCCGGAGGAGAGGGTGCCCAGGAGGAGGAGGACCTTCAGAGGGCGCCATCCCCAGGGATCGGAGATGCCTCACTGATCACAGACGCGCCCACAGGTTCCCAGGTCACTGTAACCAGTGTTTCCTCGGGGGTGGCGAGAGCCTTGAGGGTGGGGACACGGTGTGGGGAGAAGCCAGCCTGGAACTCTGGAAGGTGAGTCTGTGTCTGCGGGTCTCTCAGAAACAAAGAGGATGCTGCGTTCTGAGACAGCTGTGGCCCAGGGCACCGGTGACCTGAATGGTGGGCTTTGGTGGAGTCGTGCCCTGGGGTGCTTGGGGATGTTTAGGAGCATTTGGGGGCAGGAGGTGATAAGTCCCCTGGCTATGAAGGAAAGCAGCTCCAACCCAGGCAGGGACAGGCCTTTGGGACCAGAGGGGAGCAGGCCAAATGGGACACTCATGGCCACCCGGGGAGAGCCCTGGCCAGCAGGTAGGTGATGAGGCTGCTCTGTCCCTGGGGCTGGCAGGACGGGCCAGGGGTTAGAGGGCCAAGGCCAGGGTCACCACACACTTTCGGGCAGGCTTTTATGTTTCTCTTGGCAGATTTTAATAGCTTTATATTTTGATCATACTGTAGAATGCTACGTTAGCGTGAGCTGAACTTAACTTGAAGCTTGTGAGGAAGTAATGCAAGATATAGAATACATCTTCTATTTTGTAAGGTACCCAAAGTCCCATCCCTTCCAGAAAGAGTGTTCATATGTTGAACATTCTCTAATGCTGAAGAGTAAAACGTTATAGCAACACTATATACATGTATGAAAGTAATATTCTCTAAATTATGTCAATACCATGGGGTTTTTTCCCCCTAAAATTAATATAATTTTTAACTTTAGTTTTAGTCAAAAACTTCTCTGTCTTTTCTCTACCGAGAGCCTTAGAGGTTAAATGCAGTCAGGGTACCACGTAAGGAAGCGTTTTGCGTGTGCTTTCTCCAGCCAGGGGAATGGATCGTTGCAGTTCGGTCCTAGTGAACCCAGAGACTCCTCTCAGGAGGAAGAATGTTACTGTCTAGTTTTACTAACGAACAGAGAATCGCTGTTTCTTCTCCTTGTAAGACGTTTTCTGGTGGTGAATTTGAATGAGGGCCACTCATCAAAAGCGCTCATTCTGCCTTTAGAGAATTCAGTTCCCTTCCTTTCCTAATGCCTAATGTCACTTTTTTTCTTTTCTCCTTTTAATATTATCCTACATCTTTAAACCTCATCAGTTACCTCATTTAGACCTGGGAACCCCGGCATCCTTGGTCAGCATCGTGGTGTCTTGTACCACGCCGTCCGTTTTTCAGGAACACAGCCGGACGGTTTTCTTCTCCCCGCTCTGATGCTCCTGAGCCAGCGCCCACCCGCGCTGTCCTGTGGCAGCTCTGCAGGTCGCTTTGCCGCCGGGCCTGATGGTGAGACAGTACGAAGTGGAGAAGGTGCCATGAGCGATTTTAAGGACCGTCAGCTTCCTGTGTTGGGGGCAGTGGCGGGGGGGGCTGTTGGCGAGGCAGCTGCCTTGCCTCGTGGTCGCTGCTGAATGTTCTCTCTGGGGAGTAGCCAGGTCATTCACAGCAGCCCAGGGTTTATGTCATCTCTCTATTTTGGCCCAGCTTGCCTCCAGGACAGCTTTTTTTAAAATTCCTTTTCTGCTTGCAATACTAGTTTTTAACTACCCAACTTTCTCAAACTCATTTATTCAGTGTATTTTATTTGAGCACTTACTGTATGAGCTGGGCAGGATATCGCATGCTAGGGACACAGGTGAACAAAATAGGCAAAACCTTGGCTTTCATATGAGCCAGTGATAGACGGCAGTGAGTAAATATCAGTGCTGCAAAGAAGATGCGGGCGTGGGGAAGGGCGTGTGTTTGGGGTTTTCACCCATCAGATCCGGGGTCAGATTGCCTTCTGTCCATCTTCTCTCCATCACCTTTGGGAACCCAGTCACCCGTCAGTCCTCCAGGCCGCTTGAAAAGGTCTCTTGTGGGCACCATCTGGTTTATCCCATCCTGGTCCCTAGAATTCTGGTTTCCTGTTGTGCTCGGCGCAGCGGGAAGGTGTCTTCCTTTCTCGAAAAGAGGGTTCTGCACCTGCCGCATGTCCTGTCACTGCTGAGCTGTTTGATCTTTAGTACGATTCTTTGAAGGCTGTTTGACTTTTTACAAGTACACCATCTTCATCTTTAAGACAGAATTTATTTGCATCTGTTAGGGATCCCAAGGACACCATAATCTATTTAAATCTTGTGTTGACCTTTGTATCGAATCTGTCTTTGGCACACCTGCCAGAATTCTCATGTTGCTTATTGAGTCCTTTTAACTTCAATTTTTAGAGAGCTCCACCTGTCACTGGGCACCAGAGCGTCTGCACTCTTGGGAATCATTGGTGTTACATGATAAGTCACTAAACCACCTGGTGGCTGATGTATAAAATCCCAGATGCAAAGGTCCCCTCCCATCTCCCCCTCACTCAGTGCAAGAGTCGTCATAGGCTCTTCCCAGGGAGACGTTATTCCGACCCATTACGTGTATTTCAGTGGAAGAGCCACAGGTTAGTGGGTCCAGCAAAGTGCTTCCTTCCCACCAACTGGAGAAGAAGGGTCCTTATCAGAGCTTGCCCTGATGCTTTGGGGGAGGTTTTGTGTGAACGCGGTTTTTATCACCGCGGTGAAAGAGATGAACTGGTGGTTGATCTGACCTCGAAGGTGTGGGGGGGCCTTTGGGTTGCAGGGCTTTGTCCTCTTGGCCACTTTCTTCTCTGAAGTTAGACTGTGGCCAGGCTTGGATTTCCCGGGACTGTTCTCATTGTGCATCTCTGTTCATCGGATCCTCAGCCTTGAAGTCCTCCAGGAAGGTGGGCTGGTTCCGTTTTCACAGCCTTCTGTGCTGGAAGACAGAGCACAGCACACCTGTAAGGAGCCTCTTTAAATTCTCTTTAGCTTTCTCTCTGCTCATTTAGCTTCTGAAATCCCTCTTGCTCGTATTTTCCAGTGTTTCTTTTCCTTGGCCACCCTTCACCATCCCGGAGTAGTTGTTTCAGTTAACTGTGCTCTGGCGCGTTGGCCTTGCCTGGAAGAAAGTTGCCAGGTGTCCTGTACAGATGAGCCAGAATTCCGCCTTCCAGTGTTGGACCCAGTATCCTTTAAACCAAAGTGTCTACTCTTCCTTGTACTTGGTTTTCTTTATGAAACAGTGATTTCCACGAGTAACAGGTTCTGATTTTTTTATCGGCACTTAAATCCTCTCTGTATTCATTGGAAAACCACAAAGACAGCATCTGTGATGAGCCTCCCCCCTAGAGCAGCCTTAACCAACACTTCCAGCCAAAGTCCCCACCCCACCCGCCTCACCCCGGGCTCTTGAGTGTCCGGCGGGTACAGTATTCCTTTTCAGTGTCCCAGAAGCTGTGACGGGGGAGTCCCCGCTTACCTAGAAAGCATTACCGGTCAACTCTGCAGCATTCTCAGATGCAAACCTTAGGTAGTGTTCTTTTTGCAATGACCTATTTATTTAACCTATTTATATTTATTTAATTTTTACTCTGAAGTGTATCCAGTGACAATTGCACTTGCTTAAAGCACATCAGATTTGCTTTGGACAACACCCCTGACCATTTTAAAACTGGAAACAGAAAAGTTATACTGTATCCTTCCACAGGATGGACGCCTTATAGTAGTTTTGTCATTAAAGGATAAATAATTTGGTTGGGGTAAAAATGTTAATTTTTAAGTGATTTTTTTTTTTTTAATTCTGTGCCATTGTGTCTTCTCTGTGGACAGTTAATTGTTGGATGGGTCTGTGTTAATTGTGTGATACAATCCTCTGTGGAACCTAAAATCCTCTTTTTAGCTTTGTATTTTATAAACTGCCAGGTTGTACAGTTTTTATGTGTATTTTTAAAGCTTGATGACGTGAGGGTATCTAAGTTAAACGGCCTATTTTTGTACCTCCCGTACAGTTTTATAATTCTGCTGATTGATAATGGCACCTTATGTTGAACCAACCACAAATAAAAGTAGTTTTAGATTTGGAAGCCAGCTCCATCTTCTTAGAGACTTGACCACCACTCTCAGACCAGGGGTCGTTCTTGGCTGTCTTCCTGGGTAGGAGTCTGGCTGGTGGAGCCGGAGCAGTGGGCTTAGCGGGTGGGAGGATGGACGGGAGAGGTGTGTTTGTTTACTTGCTGGTGTTCATGGCAGGGTCCGGGGGCTGGAGAGTCCTCCTTAGTTTCTGTGGGCAAAGCTTCCTTGAAACACTGCAGGAAGTCCCCCAAAGTATTGATTTGGGCTGAATTCCCGGAAGGTGGCCATGTTGGGACAGACATGCCTCCTGATGAGGCAGGGTTTGGGGCAGGTGTAAATAGGTTATAGGACCAGGAAATCCACAAGGGGAAAAACACCAGGAAGGTAACTCAGCCAGCACAGCTACGGGAAAGCCACGACCTGTGCGTGTCAGAAGCACATAAGACATCTGCCCAGACGCCAAGGAATGAGCTCAGCAGCCGGTCTGTTGGATTTTAGGATCCTGGCAACATGCTTTCACCTTCTCTTACCCCATCCGCTCTGGTGAAATCAGAGGAGGCTCTGCTTTCTCTTGCACCACCAGGAAGGAGCTGCTCACAGGAGGACCCCGAGGGCCCACCGGCCCCAGGACAGCGTAGCAGAGGCTCTGCGTGGAGGCTGGCTCCCTCTGGTCTGCCAACCAGCGTCCCATCCCCCCATTCCCCACCCCCACCCAGTGGGCACCAGGAGTGCACCTGAGAGCCATGGACACACCCTCTGTCCAAAGCACTGGTCCTTGGATGCAGCCAAATCCAAGGGAGCACGCGGGGCTTCAAGACCCTGTTGGCACCTGCTGGCTGCTTCCTGTTGCTTGGGTTCCCCGCAGAGCTGTTAAGCCAGGGCTGGGATCGTGTCCTGGACTGGCTGGTAGCACCCTCAGCTGCCGCTGAGAACAGGGAGAGGTGTGGGCCCTCAGGAGGGAGGCCAGCAGGTTGTCAGGCCAGGGCCACAGTCTCAGGGCACTGAGGTAGGGTGTGTCGCTTTCATGCTGAGTCAGGGTAGGGCTGGGAAGAGGATTTTTTTTTCTGAGTGTTTTTGTTATTAAATATATGTGCAGATATACCCAACTGTATTCCATCAGTGAATGCACCTGTTTGACTATCTTTCTATGTTTGTCCCATCTCTCTCGTGTGTGCTAGACCCATGCCATAGCTTCACGAGACCGTAAGAGCCAACATCACAGCCCAGCCTGCTTGCCCTTCCCGCAGGGCTGGGCACTGCACTGGGGCGTCTGTGCCCCAGTGGCTGGTGGGCCTCACTCTCTTCTCCCTGCAGACCAGTATTTCCCCAAGATCAAGAACATTTAAATGAAATTAGAGCATTCTTTAACACCATACACAAAAAACAAGCTCAAAATGGATTGAAGACCTAAATGTAAGGCCAGATACTGTAAAACTCACAGAGGAAAACATGGGCAGAACACTCCCTGACATAAATCACAGCAAGATCTTTTTCAGTCCATTACTCTGGGAGATACTAGATAAAAACAAAAATAAACAGATGGGACCTAATGAAACTGAAAAGCTTTTGCACAGCAAAGGAAACCATAAACAAAACGAAAAGACAACCCACAGATTGGGAGAAAATACTTGAAAATGATGCGACCGACAAGGGATTAGTCTCCAAAATTTACAAACGGCTCATGCGGTTTAATATCATCAAAACAAAGAACATTTAACATCCTTCACTTTGGTGAGAGGCTGCCTAGACCCTTCGCCAAGGCCATAAATCAGGTCATGAGCCCGTGTCTGGGCCAATGAATTGTGGGCAGAGGAGCAGGGCTGGTGAGACCATGGCAGCCCCTGGGAAACCATGTTGGAAGACAGCAGAGGTTCCCTGGGGAAGTTTCCTGAAACAGGAGGGGCAGGGCGGGCAAGAGAGCAACTATGTAAATAAACTTGGCCTCTGAGAGGGCTGGCAGGTGAGCCCAATAAGTACTCTTCCCTGCCCCCTCCTCCCTGAGCCTCTCCAAATCCACCTTCCCCTGCCCAGCCCGCCTCAGAGCCACAGAAGCCACAGCAAGTTTGCTAGCAGGCAACGCAAAGCTAGAAAGAGTAATCACCAAGACGATACATGACCCAGTTAGGAGTCCAGAAGATATCGGGAAACCGGAATGCTGAGCCCAAAGAAAGGTGATGGGAAATGCGTCAGACCTTGCCATTGATGATGGGGCTGGGGGTGGAGGGCAGGCCGTGAGGGGCCTGGAAACTGTTGCGGACTTTTTTTTTTTTAAAGATTTTTTTGACGTGGACCATTTTCAAGTCTTTATTGAATTTGTTAAGAGTATTGCTTCTGTTTGTTTTTTGTTTTTTTAAATGTTTTTGTTTTTTGGCCCCGAGGCATGTGGGAGCTTAGTTCCCCTACCAGTAATCGAACCCGCACCCCCTGCATTGGAAGGCGAAGTCTTAACCTCTGGACCGACAGGGAAGTCCCTCTCACAGACATTTGAAGACACAGGAGTTTGGCCGAGAGAGACGTGGGGGCAGCTGGTGGGCGCTCGGATGTCTGTCGTGTGATGAGCAGGCTTTGTTGTCTTGCTCCAGGGAGTCTGAGCTGGAAGAGGGGGAGCAGGGTCCCCGACAGCAGATCCCGGCTCCCGGAGAGAGAGCTGCCTAACAGCTTGAGCCGCCCAGCAGGGCCAAAGGAGGATTGCAAGTGAGCGAGTGGAGGAATCCGACAGAGGGGAAGGGCCTCACCCTGAACAGACGAGGGGAATTCTTCTTTGGGTCAGAGGTTGAACTCGGGTCTCTTCCAAATAAGCATCTGTGCCTGAGGCCCACCCCTCCCTTTTATGAGTTCCTGGAAAAGGGCTGCACAGTGGATGTGAATCACAGGAAGTGGGGAGGGGAAGCGCCCAGAAAGAACTGTTCACGATGGGGTGGGGTGGGGTGGGGTAGCCATGCTCCAGGATTCTCCAGGGGCGTCCCCTGCTCCAGACGAGGTGCACCGAGAGGTGGCTGGTACCAGGTGAGAGAACCAAGGGCCACAGCTGACGCATCGAGGACAATTTCCCAAAGCTTGTAGCTTAGAATACTAGTTCCAACGGAGATTAAACTTAGAAAAAAAGGGCTCAATGACCAAATAAGTTCAGGAAATGCTGAATTAAATAGATTCCCTATTCTCTGTAATACCATTCAGAGGCCTTTTACACGCTAACGGGATATTCTCCTAGAGGGAAGGTACCCTTATCTCCAATTTTTGCCTTTAATTAAAAAAAAGAAAAGAAAAGAAGGAGGGGTGTTTGGAGTGACAGAAATAATGCTATATTTTCATCAGATCTTATTTTCCTCTTTCCGGATACCCAGGAAGACAGCAGTCCCAGACTCCCCTTGAAGTTAGCTTAGGACATGTGACTAATTCCGGCCACTGGTCCATTTAAGAGCCAGCACGACACTCCAGTACTCTCCGTTCGACTCAGTGATGGGCCATCATGGAGGCACAAAACGGAAGCCACATGAATCACAGAGTCACCTGACTCAGAACAGACTTCTCATCAGCGAAACAAGAAACCCTTGCACTCGGCCACAGAAATGTCTGGGTTCAGCGGCTGAGCTGAGCCCTCCTGACTCAGACAGTAGGTACAGGTCCAGGGAAAAGGCCACTACATATGCCCAGGAAATGTGAGGCCGATGCTGGACTGTCTGCCTTTAGCAGGATCGAAAGCTGGTGCTCTCAGATGACGCAAGGGCGCGGAGAAGAGGGATTCTCTACCTGCTGCTCTGACTTTCCCCACCAACAAATAACATGTTTGGCCCTGATGGTTACCTGGACTGGCTTACCTGGATGGTTACCGTGCTGGGGCAACACCTGATGCGATGTAGGCTGAACGCAACTAGGGGAGGTGGGTGGGGCAGGGAATAGCGCATCCCCCACTGCCCTTCCTTGGCACAAGGCTGCAGGGTTTGTTGTGGTCTTTTCCCAGGGGCTGGGATGGCCAGGTTGGAAGGGAGGGGGTGGAGGGTGAAGATGGAGAGGAGATACCTTCTCCTCAGCACCCAGAACAATTTTAGGGGGAGCGAAGGGGGGACAAAGGGTCAGAAGGTGGGTAACTTACCCTCGGCCCCACGAAGTGTGGAGTTGAGGTCTGACTTCCGTTCTGGGAGGCTCAGAAGCCCACCTTCTTTCTCTCGTGCTGCAGAAGGAAGAAACAGGAAAAGCACAATAAAACCACAGCTGTTGCTTAGCAAAGCTGCTCTTCCCCTGGCAGCCTGTGAGCTATGGTGTGTCACTCCAGGTGGCTGGTGGCTGTCACAGGGGCTGGGAGGGCAGGCAGAGAGTGGAGAAAGTGTTGGTTGAAAAGGAAGCCCTCTTATGTTGGATTTGCTGTAACCAGATCTTGACAAAGCCCAGTGTCGTTTTTCAACTGTTCAAACGTTTTTAGGTAAGCCGGTGGTTTTCAAACTTGGACGGTATCAGAGCCATGGTCTGAGGAACTTGGTAAACATACACATGCCCAGGCCCTATCCTGCTTCAACAAGCCAGGGCCTCTGCATTCTTTAACCTCCCGGTGATGCTTATTATAGAAAGAAGTTTCACAAGATGATCATCTTTAATGCTGTGGTGTGACTTTCACCTGTTAAAAATGAATATATATCAGTTTTAAGGTTCCAATTTGAATGATATTGGATATACTTTTTTAAAAAATCCTGGTTTCCACAAGCCAGTGCCGGGGACTGAGAGGTAGCTGGTCATCCAGTTCCACGGCGGGGTGAGTTGTCTTACTGAAGCAGGGGCGGAGTGCCGGCTCACCTGGTTTGAAAGAATGAGGCCGAGGCCTCAGTCAGGGACCCCCCAGGACCCACCCCCAGCCCCCTGCCGTGTCAGCAGGGTGTGATCCGTGGAAACCTTTGCGACGGTCTCCTGATGCTTGTCTGCACTGAAGTCTGGGTGCGGGGCACGGGGGGAGCCCTTTTAACCTAAAGGCTTGTGTGCTTCCCCTAAGAAAAACGTGCTTCTGTATTTTTTAAACAGTCGTCTCCCCTCCATTTTCTCTGTTTTTATTTTCTGGAACTTTTAACAGTAGAATGTTGGGACTCTGGGTTTAGCCCTCCATGTCACTTATCTTTTATTTCTTATATTCCATTTGTTGATTTTTGTGCCTCTTGGAAATTTTCCAAGTTTTCTGTGACGCTTTTGTTAGTTTCAACAATCCTTTTTTTTTTTTTTAACGACCCCCCAGACTGCGGGATCTTCATTCCCCGACCAGGGATTGAACCCAGGGCCACGGCAGTGACAGCACCGAGTCCTAACCACTGGACCACCAGGGAAATCCCTCAGCCATCTTTTTTTTTTTTAATAAGAGTTTTAATCTATTTATTTATTTATTTTTGGCTGCGTTGGGTCTTTGTTGCTGTGTGCGGGCTTTCTCTAGTTGCGGCAAGCGGGGGCTACTCTTTGTTGCAGTGCAAGGGCTTCTCATTGCAGTGGCTTCTCGTTACAGAGCACGGGATCTAGGCACACGGGCTTCAGTAGTTGTGGCTCGTGGGCTCTAGAGCACGGGCTCAGTAGTTGTGGCATGCGGGCTCAGTAGTTGTGGCATGCGGGCTTAGGTGCTCTGCGGCATGTGGGATCTTCCCCGACCAGGGCTCGAACCCGTGTCCCCTGCGTTGGCAGGTGGATTCTTAACCACCGGGGAAGTCCCTCAGCAATCATTTTTAATCTCCAAGGGTTCTTGATCCCTGTCCCTTTCTTACGGGGAAATTAGTATTTGAGTAAAACAAATAGACTTTTTGTGTGTGTTTTTCAGTTCCCTGTATTATCTCTGTATCCTTTGAGATCATTTTTGTTTATCTTGATCTTTCCCAAGTTGCAGATTTTCTTAAAGGTCTGGTGATCCTTGATAGGTTACACACACTTAAAAATGAGGCCATGAAAAGGTGATTGAGGCCCCATGTTGGTGGGTAGACCTTGTCAACTGATGAGCTCTGTTTTTAGGTAACCATATGGGAACCCTTAAATGCCAGCTTGCAGAGGTCTTTGCTCTGGGGTTCTTAAGTGTCTTTGGAGAAGAATCTTCTCATCGTTGGCCTCGGGATTGGCTACTGCTGTCTGCCCCTCTACATCAGGGGTAGGGAGGAAGGGTCAAATGTTCTATGAACCAACTTCTGGTTAAATCCAGTTCCCACATGTCACTCCCAACCTCCACCCTCCTTCCCTGAGTCTCCAAGTTGAAGCCTATCTCTGGTTCCATTGGGTAAATCTGCCCTCCTTAGCTACATCTCACTCATGCATAACTGTAGGTGGAGGCAACCTTGGCTAGAGCTGCAGCCTGCAGAGGAAACCTTGTCTGTTTGGGGATGGGGGATACCATATGGGCACAGCAGGAGCAAAGAGGGGACACTGGGGGCGTGGATGGGAGAGTGGTTGGCCTTGGGGTCCAGACTGATGGAGGAAGACAGGGATGTGGTCGGAGAAGATTCTGGAGGTGAAGAATATGGAGGGAAGCAGTATTGCATGGTGACAAAGTAAGATGTGACTGAAGGGGTGGGTGGTAGGATGGAGGTAAAGACTTGCAGTTGAGGAACGAAGCAGATGTTGGTGCTCAGGTGGGCCTTCTGGTAGACACAGTGGTTGCCCAGGGTGACAGCAGGAGTCAGGGGTGGGGGAGGTAGGGGGAAACAGGAAGAGCCAACGTCCTCCATGAACCCCAGGTAGGAGGAACAGCTATGAACTCCAGGTAGGGGAAATGGCCTTGAGATGCAGAACTGGCACATGAGGGAGGGCTTGCTTCCAGAACGCTGAAGCCATGTGGGGCCAGCCAGTACCCAATGCCCGCCCAGCCCCGAGATACGAGGAATTGGGGAAGAGGCATCCTTACAGGGGGCCCGGCTCCAGTCAGGGCAAGAAAACAAAGGGAGGGTCTGTGCAGGGGTGGGATGTGGGCAAATTTCTCTCCAGTAAAACACATTTCAGGGGGCAAATGGGGAGACTTTGAGGGAAGGGGAGCACTGATCTGGAAATGGGTGAAAGTTCAGGAGCTGGTGGGAACCCAGCAGCTTATACCTGAGGAGGCCCAGGACTCTGCACGTGGGTGGATTAACTCACCCTCCGGTTCTGATTGGATCATTATGGGAAGTGGCTCAGAAGCCCCACGAGGTTGCTGGGCCCTTGACCCCACCAATGCCTGAAGCCCTTTTATTTACAAGAGGAACCGAGGTGGTTCTCTGTTGTTGTGACAGCACCTGACCGTGGCTGGGTGGCCTCATTACAGCTGCAGAGCTTACCCAGAGCTGGGGGAAAGGGAGGCCAGGTTCAAGCCCCTGAACTAGCCCAACAAGGTCCCATTGCTGCCACTGGGCCCAGACCCCATGGCTGTCACCCCTGACCCTGGACACATACTCTAATGGTTAAAAACCATAAACACCTGGTAATATCTAATTGATTTTTTTAACTAAAAATTTTTTAATTGAAGTATAGTTGATTTACAATATCTTTTTTGTTTCAGGTGTACATCAGTGATTCAGTTATATATATATATATATATATATATATTTGTATATATACATATTTATGTATATATACATATATATTCTTTATCAGATTCTTTTCCCTAATAGGTTATTACAAAATTTTAAATATAGTTCCCTGTGCTCTAATTGATTTTTCTTTCTTTTTTTTTTTGTTTTTTTTGCGGTACGTGGGCCTCTCACTGCTGTGGCCTCTCCCGTTGCGGAGCACAGGCTCCGGACGCGCAGGCTCAGCAGCCATGGCTCACGGGCCCAGCCGCTCCGCGTCATGTGGGATCTTCCCGGACCAGGGCACGAACCTGTGTGCCCTGCATGGGCAGGCAGACTCTCAACCACTGCGCCACCAGGGAAGCCCTGTAATTGATTTTTTAAAAGTGATCTTTGACTATACTCAAATATTTTTTAAGCTAATACTCAGTCCCCAAAAGAAAACAGCCTCACAGTAAAAAAACAAGAGTATGTCTCTTGGATTTTTGCCTTTGCTCTCTCTAACAAGCCAAGGACCTGTCTTTGGCATATTTCCTAAGGAAAGCGTTCAGTTTCCCATCTGAGTTCCTAGTAAAGCATCTCAGTTTATTCTCCCCCTTGTAGTTACGGTTAAAGGAAGAAAAGGGCAGCTGGCTACCCTGACATCCATGCTTTCCAGAGAGAAGGTTCTCTCCCTACTATGAGAGACCCTCTCAGGCTTGCCCTCCCTCAGCTCTTTGGCTGTTTGATGTTTATGGGTAAACTTGCTGCATCTACATAGATCACCCCCTTTAAAAATATTCTCTCAGGATCCCAGCTCATTTCAGACCTCCCTGTGATTGTAGAGGAATATCACTTACAGCTGATCTAATGGTCAGACATTTTAGACTGGGTGGCAGGACACTTGCTCACTGTGGGCACTAGCTGACGTCATATGCAGTCACTGTTCCTCCTGGCACCCCAGCATCTTAGTTCAGCAGGTCACCTGCCACGGCTACTGGCTCCTCCTTCCCACTCTGCAGGGTGGCTTCCCATGACGGGGGCGCTGGGCTCCAAAAAGAAGACCAGAGGGCCTGGCTTTATAAACAACTCAAGTCCTTCATGAGCCAGTAGGTTTCTAAGTAATACATATTCACAAACTTTTCTCACTCGAGGACTAAACGTAACCTGTATAACATAACATCATATGTCGGGCCCCTCCCTGTATGGGGGTGATCTTGGGATCTGACACTCTGTAGTCAAGCCACGTACTAGGCTGTCCTTGAGCATAGCCTATAAGGACAGAGAAAAGTACGTGTCCAGGCACCAGCTGTAACAACCACCACAATCTTGGTTGAGTGCTCACCGTGTGCCAGGCTCTGACCCAATGTTTTGTAAATCATTATAAAAGCCTTTGAAGGGGGCTGTGAGGTGGGCGAGAGGGCCTTAGAGCTTGGTTGTGAGATCCCAATGGCCTGGACTTGAATCTCTTGCTGCTGAATGCCTACTCAATTACCATGCGTAGTATGCATACATAAGAAAAATGACCCCATTTTACAGATGAGCAAACTGAAGCTCAGAGAAGTTAAGCAACTTGCCCAAGGTCACACAGCCAGCATGGGCTGAGCAGAGATTCATGCACGGTTCCTTGTAACTCCACTCTGCTAGACTGACCCCGCAATCTCCGTCATTCAGTCTACAGGCCAGTGAGCCTACGGCCTGCTCTAGGAAGCACTGGCCTTCCATGGCCCTGGCCAGCATTTCTACTCCAAATCTCTAGTTTCTACTTGTAGTTGTGATTACCTTGACTTTATTTAAATTGAGAACACCTTTTCATTCTTACAAAAACAGTGTGGTCCCAGGACCAGAACCAGCAGCATCACCTGGGAACTTGTCAGGAATGCAAATTCTCAAGCCTCACCCGGAAGAAAATCTCTGGGGCTGGGGCCCTGCAGTGATGCTGATATAAGCTAAAGTTTGAGGACATTTGCTGTGAAACATGTCTCTCATAAAACCAAGCCACTAGCTTAAGTCTAATTAACATTTTTTGTACCTGTTCTTGGTGGTTCAAAGGGGAAGGCACCAGAAACTTAGCAGAGAGGGGAAGGATATAAACAGACGTGAAAAGTGATTTGCTCAGAAGCCACAAAATGGGTAGAGGAGGAGAGGGGAGTTGAGGAGAGGGTACTGGCCCAAATGATGCAGCAGAACTATCTGTAGCTTTTTTTTTTTCTTTTGCTACACCACGCAGCATGTGGGATCTCAGTTCCCCGACCAGGGATCGAACCCACGCCCCCTGCATTGGAAACGCAGAGCCTTAACCACTGGACCACGAGGGAAGTCCCTGTATAGCTTTTAAAGCGGGCACATGGGGTTATAGTTGGACGGTTCTGGGGTGGACCCAGAAGCTGCACTGCGAAAAGCTGCATAGGTGGTTCTGCTCTGCTGTCAAGAATGGGAACCCTGCCCTAGTGGAAAGAGCTTCGGGGGCTTCACAGCCCGGCTTCTATCAGGCTTCGGCGTCCAGGGGGAGTATAACACTGTTTGTAACATGAAAGACAACACATTCCCTTCTGAAGATGGACCCCCCCCCCCAGTGTTTCCCTCCCGCACACTGAGTGTTGGGGGTTTGCTGGTGTCTACTGCCCCTCGTGTGCCCTCTGTGCCCTCTGCCCTCTAACCCCTGTCATCCCCAATACCAAAGCGGTCCACACCTCCGTGCCGCCCCCAGGTTCCTGTGTGAGATCTCACCCAGCTGTCTGCTCTTCCACCCTAACTGCTGGTTCCCAGCACTGTGCACATTGGAATCACCTGGAGAGCTTAGGAAACCAACATATACACATACATACGTATACATGTGTACGTCTGTACACACGCAGTATGTAACCCTTGCAATGTACAATATTTGAGACATACTAAAAATTACTTATCTGAAATTTTTTATTTAACTGGGTGCCCTGTATTTTAGCAGAGTCAGAAATGGTGATGGTGACTACTGGGTCTAGAGCCCTCGGACAGGGGACTGGTCAGTGAGATCCACTGGGAGTCCAGGCTCAAGCCCACTTCCTGGGCCCTTTCGCTCTTTGTGCCCCCATCTCCAAAGGCAGGATGTGCTTAGCCAGCAGGGAGGTCTCACGGGCCTCCCCCCAACCCCCCGCTCCAGGTTATTACAGACCCAGCTCTGATTAGTGGTTATGGGACGTGATGCCAAGTGAGCTGCTGGGGGGCTCTGTCGGGGCTCCTGCCACGTGGCCTCAAGCACCCACAATCTCTTTCCAGGCGGTTATCTCTCTACTCCCCTGGACCGAGGAGTGCCCAAGTGCAGCGAGATGCTATCTCTGACAAAACAAAGTCTGAGATTGGGATTGACATATATACACTAATATGTATAGAATAGATAACTTATTTAAAAATGGAGATAAAATTTAAATAATGGCTTAGCATTTCAGCTCTGAGAATAAAAATATTTATAACAAGTTCTAATAAAATGTATTCATTTCTTTATTTAAAAAACCCCGAAGTCTGAATTGTGAAGGAGCAGTGCGTCAGGCACAGCAATCTGCGGTGAACTACGTACACATTTGTATTCATATTTTCCTCATTGCTCTGCAGTTTGGCTTTCAACAACTAAGAATTAAAATGCTGTTGTCAGGGCTTCCCTGGTGGCGCAGTGGTTTAGAGTCCCCCTGCCGATGCAGGGGACGCGGGTTCGTGCCCCGGTCCGGGAAGATCCTACGTGCCGCGGAGAGGCTGGGCCCGTGAGCCATGGCCTCTGAGTCTGCGCGTCCGGAGCCTGTGCTCCGCAACGGGAGAGGCCACAGCAGTGAGAGGCCCGGGTACCGCAAAAAAACAAAACGAAATCAAGGGAAGACCTGAAGGTTGGGTACCATTATGCCAACCTCGGAAATCATTTGACCAGGAAGGTGGGATGAAGTAGGAAGACAGAAGTGCCCCAGAAAACCTGTCAAAAATAGAGAAAGGAGGGCTTCCCCTGAAAAAAAGATAAGTCCAGACATAACTCCAGGGGAAAAGATGAATGAGACACGCACCCTAATTTGTATCTACGACAGATGCTATCCAAACTGTAAAGTCACAAGGGCCCCTCAAAGCCTTGCCATGACGTCCCCACCCAGCGTTCTACGTTGGCTTTGTTTGACCAGCAGTATGACAGGAATATTTCAAAAGAACTTCCATGAAGAAATCAAGGCACAAACGTACCAAGAGGCGTCACTTCAAAGCCAGCAGACCTTCAGCGTTCGTGGCCTCGACTGTCCTGTTGGTCTCTGACGTGATCTAATTTGTGTTTTTGCTGAGCCGGGAGTTTCAGTGGTAGTTATGAGGGGTGGAGCTGTGGGAGCAAGACCTCTGCTTGTGGGTGAGCCCAGCACCCACCTGTGCTCCCAGCTTTGATACTTTTTGCCTATTGGTACGAAGCTACTCTGCCAGGGTAGGTTTGTAAATTGCTAGGCGAGGTGGCCGGTGTGAAAAGATCTGAGAACACGATAGTTCTTGGTTGTTAAGAAGATGTTTTTGGTGGCAGGGCACGTCAAATACAAGGAAGACCCAGCTCTGTGATGTTGACAAGCCTCCTGCAGGGGTTCAGAGGGCAACTCATCCTGGAACTGTCTCATTCATCAAAGGCTCCCAGGAGTGCAGAAACCACACATCAGAAGAGAGACTGGAGAGGGACTTCCCTGGTGGTCCCGTGGTTAGGACTTGGCACTTGCACTGCCGTGGCCCAGGTTCAATCCCTGGTCGGGGAACTAAGATCCTGCAAGCCAAAAGAAAAAAAAAAAACATTCAACGTAGAACTACCATATGATCCAGCAATTCCAATTCTGGATATTTGCCTCCAAGAGTTTGAGTTGCCTCAAAGCAGGGACTCAAAGGCATGTTTGTACACCCATGATCACAGCAGAATTATTCACAAGAGCCAAAAGGAGGAAGCATCCCACGTGTCTGTTGACTGATAACTGGATAAACAAAATGGAGTGTATTCGTACAAGGTGGTGTTATTCAGCCTTAAAAAGGAAGGAAATTTTTTTTCATAAATTTATTTATTTATTTTTGGCTGCGTTGGGTCTTCGTTGCTGCACGCGGGCTTTCTCTAGTTGCGATGAGCGGGGGCTACTGTTCGTTGCGGTGTGCGGGCTCCTCATTGCAGTGGCTTCTCTTGTTGCGGAGCACGGGCTCTAGGCACACAGGCGTCATTAGTTGTGGCTCGCGGGCTCTAGAGCGCAAGCTCAGTAGTTGTGGTGCACGGGCTTAGCTGCTCCGCGGCATGTGGGATCTTCCCAGACCAGGGCTCGAACCCGTGTCCCCTGCGCTGGCAGGCAGATTCTTAACCACTGCGCCACCAGGGAAGCCCCGAGGAAGGAAATTCTAACACATGCTATGACATGGATGAGCCTTGAGGACATCATGCCCAGTGAAATAAGCCAGTCACAAAAAGACAAATACCGTGTGATTCCACTCGTGTGAGGTCCCTAGAGCAGTCCAGCTGAGAAACAGAAAGTAGAACAGTGGCTGCCAGGGGCTGGGGGGAGGGGGAGGCAGTGCTGAAAAGAGAGGGGTTTCAGTTTGGAATGAAGGTGAGGGACGGTGGTTCTGGAGAGGGGTGGTGGTGGTGATAGCTACACAGCAGTGTGAGTGGACTTAATGCCACAGAGCTGGACACTAAAGATGGTTAAAATGTTCAATTTTACAGGGTGTATATTTTAACAGTTTAAAACAAGAGGTAACGGACTGAAAGCGAGGTTAGTCTGGAGTCACAGCTGGGACAGGAAGCACGTGACTCCTGAGAGGGGAGTTTGGGCCAAAGCCTGATTATACTTGCTGAACGGGTGGCAGCCCTGCCACAAGCGGCATCTGGAAGCTGGACCCCTGGCCACCCTCCTTCCCCGTCGCAGCCACGCCCTTTAGCAGATGACAGGTAAGTTCACATTCCTTGCTCCTCCTCGTTTCCCTCGTGGCAGAGTGGAAAGGGCTTGGGATGGACTGTCAATCAAGACTTGAGTTCTTGTCCTTTCCCCTCCCTGGGCCTCCCCACCCCTCCTCGGCCTCCCTCAAGCCCAGAGGCTGGAGACACACAGAGCTCCCTGCAGTCAGACGGTCCCTGCTCTGCGGAGCTCACGTCTGCGTCTCTCTCGGTCCATTGTGGGCCTATGGTTTTCGCGGTTGTTTCCTGTTTTTGTCCTTTCTCTTCCCTCCCCTGCTCTGTCAACCACACAACCAACTTAGAGTTGTGGGGCTGCCTCCCTGCCATGGGCCACATGGGCCCGGCCATCCAGGAAGTTTCCTTCTAGTTTGCTAAGAGCTTTTGTCATGAAAGATGTTGAATATCATCATTTTTTTTTCTAGATCTACTAAGATGATCATAGTTTTTTTTTCTTCTTAAATCTATTAATGTAAGTTTTTAGTTTGGGCTCCTTCAAAAATACAGCCTGGAACAAGGACCTCAGTTCGGGTAGATTATTTGAGAGGTGATGCCAGGAAGCAGGGAGTGAAGGAGCAAAGAGACTGAAACAGGGAAGGAGAAAAAGCCAATTAACGATGCATAGTTGCTGTTGCAGCTGTAGGCAAAGGAAGTTCAAATCTGTGGGGACCTCTGATAAGTCTACAGGATGCTGCCCAGAATTGCCTTCCCCAAAAGAAGGAGACTGGAGCATGTATCCACCAGCTCCTGTTTCATCTTAGGGATGAAAGGGTTTCATCTTAGAGAACTTAACTCTTCTATGCTTCTGGGAAACACTAGCAGGCAAATAAGTGACTCCTAAAGCCGTTGAAGAAGACCCTGAGGCAAAACGCAAAAAGCGACATGATATAAGCTTGAGGTGAGACACTAGAGCATAAGGTGAGTCTAAGCTTGCAGGAAATTATGTGCTGTAAATACAGTGGATGTCAGAGGAGGCCAGAAGTAATGTGACATAGAGCACCGAAGTTTACTATTACCAACAATAATAAATGACATATGTAGATTTCTCTTCTGTTGTTAGACTACCTTTGCATAGCTGAGATAAGCCCAACTTGGATATGATGTCTAGTATTTTTAATATACTGCTAGATTTGGTTTGTTTGTATTTTTTTACTGTTGCATTTATATTCATGAGTGAGACTGGCTTCTAATTTTCCTTTTTCATCCTATTCTTGTCTCATTTTGGTGTTAAGGTTACACTGGCCTCATAGAAAGAGTTAAGAGTGTGTTCCTGCGATTTGCATTCTCAGAAAGAGTTTTTATAAAATTAGAATTATCTCTACTTAAACTTCTGGAACACTATCTAGACTTGGTATTTCCTTTGTGGGAAGATTTCAAATTATGGATTTAATTTTGTTTTTAGTTTGTTTTTAATATTCTACATATGAATTAAATCATATGGTATTTGTCTTTTTCCATCTGACTTATTTCACTTAGCGTAATGCCCCCAAGGTCCATCCATGTTGTCAAAAATGGCAAGATTTCATCTTTTTAAAAAAATATATTTATTTATTTATTTATTTGGCTGCATCGGGGCTTAGTTGCAGCATGCGTTGCGGCATGCGTTGCGGCACGTGAGATCTTTCGTTGTGGCTCGTGGGCTCTACTTTGTGGTGTGCGGGCTTCCTCTAGCTGTGGCATGGATTTAATTTCTTTAATAGATGTAGAACCATTCAGGCTTTTTATTTCTTCTTAAATCAAGTTAGGTAAGTTCTATTTTTTCTAAGATTTGGTCTACTTTGTTTCATATTTCTTGACATAAATGATTTATAGTCTTTTTAATTTTAACTTTATTGAAGTATAGTTGATTTATAATGTTGTATTAATAAAATTTTCAATTATGGTAAAATACACATAACATAAAATTCACCATTTAACTGGTTTTAAATGTACTGTTTTAAAGATGGTTGTGTTACATTTACAGTGTTTTGCAACAAATCTCGAAAACTTTTTATCTTGCAAAACTGAAACTCTATACCCATTAAACAAACAACTCACCATTTCCCCCTGCCCCCAGGCCCTGGCAACCACAGTCCTACTTTGTTTCTACGAATTTTTTTTTTTTCTTTTTTTTTGTGGTACGGAACACAGGCTCTGGACGCGCAGGCTCAGCGGCCATGGCTCACGGGCCCAGCCGCTCCACGGCATGTGGGATCTTCCCGGACCAGGGCACGAACGTGTCCCCTGCATCGGCAGGCGGACTCTCAACCGCTGTGCCACCAGGGAAGCCCTGTTTCTATGAATTTGTATAGGCTTCTTCTTTTTTGAATTATAAGATAACATTATTTTAATTTTTTAAATTGAAGTATAATGTACAATATTATGTAAGCTTCAGGTGTTCTACGTAGTGGTTTGGCATTTGCATACATTATGAAATAATCACGATAAGTCTGTTAATCATCTGTCCCCATATGGAGTTATTACAATATTATTGGCCATATTCCTTGTAGTGTGTGTTATATCCCTGTGGCTCATTTTATAACTGGAGTTTTGTACCTCTTAATCCCATTCACCTATTTTGTACCCCTCTCCACCCCTTTCTCTCTGGTAACCACCCATTTGTTCTCTGTATCTATGAGCCTGTTTTTTGTCTGGTTTTATTTGTTTTGTTTTTTATTTTATTTTTAAAATTTTTAATAGATCTTTATTGGAGTATAATTGCTTCACAATACCGTGTTAGTTTCTGTTGCACAACGAAGTGAATCAGCCATATGCATATACATGTCCCCATATCCCCTCCCCCTTGAGCCTCCCTCCCATCCTCCCTATTCCACCCCTCCAGGTGGTCGCAGAGCACCAAGCTGATCTCCTTGTGCTATGCTGCTGCTTCCCACCAGCCAACCATTTTATATTCGGTAGCATATATATGTCGATGCTACTCTCACTTCACCCCAGCTTCGCCCTCCCACCCCATGTCATCAAGTCCATTCTCTATGTCTACCTCTTTATTCCTGCCCTGCAACTAGGTTCATCAGTACCATTTTTTTAGATTCCATATATATGCATTACCATACAGTATTTGTTTTTCTCCTTCTGACTTACTTCACTCTGTATGACAGACTCTAGGTCCATCCACCTCACTACAAATAACTCAGTTTCGTTTCTTTGTATGGCTGAGTAATATTCCATTGTATATATGTGCCACATCTTCTTCATCCATTCATCTGTTGATGGACATCTAGGTTGGATCCATGTCCTGGCTATTGTAAATAATGCTGCAATGAACACTGTGGTGCATGTCTCTTTCTGAATTATGGTTTTCTCAGGGTATATGCCCAGTAGTGGGATTGCTGGGTCATATGGTAGTTCTATTTTAAGTTTTTTAAGGAACCTCCATACTGTTTTGCATAGTGGTTGTATCAATTTACATTCCCACCAACAGTGTAGGAGGGTTCCCTTTTCACCCCACCCTTTCCAGTATTTATTGTTTTTAGCTTTTTTGATAATGGCCGTTCTGACCGGCGTGAGGTGATACCTCATTGTAGTTTTGATTTGCATTGCTCTAATAATTAGTGATGTAGAGCATCTTTTCATGTGCCTCTTGGCCATCTGTATGTCTTCCTCAGTGAAATGTCTATTTAGGTCTTCTGCCCATTTTTTAACTGGATTGTTTGTGCTTTTGATATTGAGCTCTATGAGCTGTTTGTATATTTTGGAGATTAATCCTTTGTCTGTTGTTTCATTTGCAAATATTTTCTCCCATTCTGAGAGTTGTCTTTTTGTCTTGTTTATGGTTTCCTTTGCTTTTTGCTTAAAAGCAAAACTTTTTAAGTTTAATTAAGTCCCATTTGTTTATTTTTGTTTTTATTTCTGTTCCTCTAGGAGGTGGGTCAAAAAAGATCTTGTGGTTTATGTCAAAGAGTGTCTTTCCTATGTTTTCCTTTAAAAGTTTTACAGTGTCTGGTCTTACATTTAAGTCTTTAATCCATTTGGAGTTTATTTTTATGTAGAGTGTTAAGTAGTGTTCTAATTTCATTCTTTTACATGTAGCTGTCCAGTTTTCCCAGCACCACTTATTGAAGAGGCTGTCTTTTCTCCATTGTATGTTCTTGCCTCCTTTGTCGTAAATTAGGTGCCCATAGGTGTGTGGGTTTATCTCTGCGCATTCTATCCTGTACCATTGATCTATATTTCTGTTTTTGTGCCAGTACCATACTGTCTTGATTACTGTAGCTTTGTGGTATAGTTTGGAGTCAGGGAGTCTGATTCCTCCAACTCCGTTTTTCTTTCTCAAGATTGTTTTGGCTATTCGGGGTCTTTTGTGTTTCCATACAAATTTTAAGATTTTTTGTTCTAATTCTGTGAAGAATGCCATTGGTAGTTTGAAAGGGATTGCATTGAATCTGTAGATTGCTTTGTGTAGTATAGTCATTTTCACAATATTGATTCTTCCAATCCAAGAACATGGTATATTTCTCCATCTGTTTATGTCATCTTTGATTTCTTTCATCAGTGTTTTATAGTTTTCTGAGTATAAGTGTTTCGCCTCCTTAGGCAAGTTTATTCCTAGGTATTTTATTCTTTTTGTTGCAGTGGTAAATGGGAGTGTTTCCTTAATTTCTTTTTCTGATATTTCGTTGTTGGTGTATAGGAATGCCAGAGATTTCTGTTCATTAATTTTGTATCCTGCAACCTTACCAAACTCATTGATTAGTTCTAGTAGTGTTCTGGTGGCATCTTTAGGATTTTCTATGTATAGTATCATGTCATCTGCAAAGAGTGACAGTTTTACTTCTTCTTTTCCAATTTGTATTCCCTTTATTTCTTTTCTTCTCTGATTGCTGTGGCTAGGACTTCCAAAACTATGTTGAATAAGAGTTGCAAGAGTGGACGTCCTTGTCTTGTTCCTGATCCTAGTGGAAATGCTTTCAGTTTTTCACCATTGAGTATGATGCTTGCTGTGGGTTTGTCATATATGGCCTTTATTATGTTGATGTAATTTTTGTTTTTTATTTGCCATGCCACGCAGCTTGCAGGATCTTAGTTCCCCGACCAGGGACTGAACCCACACCCTCGGCAGTGAAAGCTCAGAACCCTAACCACTGGACTGCCAGGGAGTTTCCATTTGGTTTTTTTTTAGATTCCACGTATAAGTGAGATCATACAGTATTTGTCTTTCTCTGTCTGACTCACTTCATTTAGCATAATACCCTCCAGATCCATCCATGTTGTTGCTAATGGCAAGATTTCATTTTTTATGGCTGAATAATACTCCATTGTATAGATATACCAACCACATCTTTATCCACGCATCTATCAGTGAACACCACCAACAGTACACAAGAGTTCCCTTTTCTCCATATCCTTGCCAGTGCTTTTTATTTGTTGTCTTTTTTTTTTTTTAAACAATTTTATTTTATTATTTTTGGCTGCGTTGGGTCTTCATTGCTGCGCACAGGCTTTCTCTAGTTGCAACGAACGGGGGCTACTTTTTGTCGCGGTGTGTGGGCTTCTCATTGCGGTGGCTTCTCGTTGCCAAGCATGGGCTCTAGGCGCGCGGGCTGCGGTAGTGGTGGCACGTGGGCTCAGTAGTTGTGGCGCACAGGCTTAGTTGCTCTGTGGCATGTGGGATCTTCCCAGACCAGGGCTTGAACCCGTGTCCCCTATGTTGGCAGGCAGATTCCTAACCACTGCGCCACCAGGGAAGCCCTATTTGTTGTCTTTTTGATGACAGCCATTCTGACAGGTGTGAGGTGATATCTCATTGTGTTTTTGATTTGCATTTCCCTGATGATTAGTGATGTTGAGCATCTTTTCATGTCTGTTGGCCATCTGTATATCTTCTTTGGAAAAATGTCTCTTCAGGTTCTCTGCCCATTTTTTTTTTAATTAATTAATTTATTTGGTTGCGCCAGGTCACAGTTGCGGCATGCAGGATCTTTAGTTGTGGCATGTGGGATCTAGTTCCCTGATCAGGGATTGAACCTGGGCCCCCTGCATTGGGAGTGTGGAGTCTCAACCACTGGACCACCAGGGAAGTCCCCTCTGCCCATTTTTTAATAGGGTTTTTTTTTTTTATGTTGAGTTGTATGATTCTTTGTATATTTTGGCTATTAACCCCTAATTGGATATAACATCTGCAAGTATCTTCTCCCATTTAGCAGGCTGCCTTTTTGTTTTGTTGATAGTTTCCTTCATTGTTCAAAAAGCTTTTTAGTCTGATGTATTTGTTTATTTTTGCTTTCCTTGCCTGAGGAGACATATCCAAAAATTATTGCTAAGACCAATGCCAAAGAGCATGCCGCCTATGTTTTCTTCTAGGAATTTTATGGTTTTGTTTATTGGGATTTTAAAAATTATTATTACTGGTTCAGTTACATTACTGGTAATAAGTCTGTTCATATTTTCTATTTCTTCCTGATTCAGTCTTGGGAGATTGAGCGTTTCTAGGAATTCATCCATTTCTTCTAGGTTGTCCATTGTATTGGTTTATAATTGTTCACAGTAATCTTTTATGACCCTTTTTATGTCTGTGGTGTTTTTGTAACTTCTGTTTTGGTTCTGATGAGTTTGGCTAAAGGTTTATCAATTTTGTTTATCTTTTTGAAGAACCAGCTCTTAGTTTCACTGATCTTTCCTATTGTTTTTTGTTTGTTTGTTTGCTTTTAGTCTCTATTTCATTTATTTCTACTCTGATCTTTATTATTTCTTACCTTCTATTAACTTTGGGTTTTGTTCTTCTTTTTCTAGTTCCTTTAGCTGTAAGGTTAGATTGTTCATTTGTACAGTCTTCTTTTTAATCTTGTAGTTATGTAGTTATTTTTATTCCTAATAATGTTTATTTGTGCTTTCCTTTGTTTATAAGTAAATTTCAGCAGAGATTTGCCTGTTCTACTGGTTTTTTCAAGGAACTAACTTTTGGTTTTATTGATCCTGTCTACCATATCTTTGTTTTCTATTTTATTGATTTCTGTTCTTTATTATTCTCTTCTGAGTTTACTTTTGGGTTTACTTTGTTGTTCTTTTTACAGCTTCTTGACTTCTTACTTAAATTGGATACTTATTTCATACACTTTTCTAATACAAGCATTCAAGACTATAAATTTCCCTTTAAGTACCACTTTTGATGCATCCAACAAATTGCAATCTATGATATTTTCATTATCACTCAAATCTAAGAATTTTAAAATGTGTCATTTATGATTTTTTCTTTGACCCATGGATGAGTATGTTTTTAAATTACCAAATATATAGGGGTCTTAAAACTTATCTTTTTGATGAATTTGTATTCTCTATAGGTGCAGATCAGGCTTTTACATTGTATGTTTCAGCTCTTCCATTCATTTATTGATTTTTTTGTCTGCTTCATTATTCATAATTGAGAGACATTGTATTAAAATTTCTTGCTATGATGATGGTTTTATCTCTTTATAATTCCTTCAAACTAAGTGCTTACAAGTTCAGAACTATTATAATTTCCTGATGAATTGACCCTTTAATCTAGGTACTCACTCTATCCCTAATAAATATCAATATTTTTGTCTTAAAAGTCCTCTTTGTCTGATATGAATAGACCTTTTCTGGCTTTCTTTTGGTTAGCTTTTGCCTGGTATATCTTTTTCCATTCTTTGACTTTCAACCATTCCATACTCTTAATCATTACATGTGTCTTGTAAACAATGTGGAACTGGGTTTTCTGTTTAAATAGTTTTAAAATTGAATCTGAGATGAGAATTTAGGAATGACTGAGTATATGACTTCCACTAAACCCTGCTAAGAACTGAGTTTAAGAGCCTGCATTTTCAACAACAATGCATAGTCGGTAAGAACTCTAACCCAGAAGGTTGCCTTCAAGGTAGTGTCT
>NW_020174923.1:14391661-14399949 GCF_003031525.2 Neophocaena asiaeorientalis asiaeorientalis
TTTTGTGGTGTTTTTTTTTTTTTTTTTTTTTTGTAGACTTTTTTTTTCCTAAGAGCAGTTTTAGGTTCACAGCAAAACTTAGGGGAAGGTAGAGATTTCCCACAAACCTCCTGTCCCCACGCACACACAGCCTCCCCCATGACCAACGTCCCCCCACCCCCCCACCAGAGTGGGACATTTGTCATGACTGGACACGTCATTATCGCCCACAGTCCATAGTTTACATTAGGGTTCATGCTTGGTGTTGTACACTCTATGGGTTTGGACAGATGTATAATGACACACATGTACCACTGTAGTATCATACAGAGCAGTTTCCCTGTCCTAAAGGTCCTCTGTGCTCTGCCTGTTCATCCCTCCCTCCCTTCAATCCCTGACAACCACTGATCATCCAACCAACTACTCATCATTCCTAAATTCTCACCTCAGTTCTATCACCTAATTCACCTGAGCCCCAATTTCCTCAGATGCACAATCAAAATTTGTAGATTTGGTGTGATAATTAAATGAGATAGTGTCTTAAAACCTTAACTTAGTCCCTAGAAAAGAATAGGTATCAGTTAAATGCTAGTTTCCTTTTCCTTCCTCCTTCTCTTAGTAATCTGAAATCACGTTTAGCTGAGAAAAAAAAGAGAAGAAAGTGCCCAGGGACAGGGGAGGGTAGGGGGCAGAGGAAGGAGGTGAACATCCATCTATTGCCTCCCAAACCCTATTTCCAACTTGGAAAATCCCTACACAGAGGGGACTCCCACAGTGTGCCCTGTGGGATTTGGGGCTCCCCAGATCTGAGGCTTGTAGGCAGCGCTGTCCTATGTGTACACACGGCGCACGGGAATCCCGTGTGCACACACGTCACTCACACACACGTGTGCCCCCGGCGCTCCCCCCATCTGCCTGGCTTATCAGCTGCTTCCCAGCTTCCTCTGCTTGACTTCTTACAGACCTGGGACCCTGGGAGCCGGCCTTCCACGTGGCCTCCCCAAGACCACTCAGATAACAAGAGGAAATGTGGTCATCAGCTCACAGAAGGCTGGGGGTTCCGGCTGCGGCTCCAGGCCCCCACTCCCTGACCTCCTCCCTCCCTCTCTCTCCAGGCGGCTCTCGGCTGTTCCCTGTGAGCCGTGGACGCCACTCGAGATGTCCCCTTTTGATGGCTGGGGACTGCTCTCGGCCTTCCTCGCCCTGCTCTGCTGTACAGGTGAGCCTAGGGTTCCTGATGGGGCGCGTGCCAGCCAGGACCCCCTCCCCTTCAGGCAGGGAAGGGGGTCCCGGTCCTGAAGTCGCTGAGGCTTTGAACACAGAGGCCGTCCGCCACGGGTACAGGATGCCGTGCCAGCCTGGCTTCCCCATGACCCTGGGCAGCGGTTAGGGGTCCTGGCCTTTTGGGAACCAGACCCCATAACTTCATGGTGTATGGATGTGGCAGGCTGTGGAGACTAGATGGAGAGGTGAAGGGAGGCTGGGGTTCAAGGGCAGGTGAGGGCACGCCCCAGCTAGTCTTCAGAGGTGGCCCAGGGGTCAGCAGAGGGCAGCAGAGGGCATCACCTTGTGGCGACCATGAAAGTGAAAACGAAGCCCCTTCCAGGAGGTCCAGGGGACCATGAAGGAAAATGCCTCCGTGTGCTGAGCACTCTGTTTTGGACAACCTGCCAGGTGCTTTCACGACAACCCTGCAGGAAAGGGATTACTAGCCCATTTGACAGATGGAGAAACTGGGGCTCAGAGAGAGAAAGCACTTTGCCCAAGGCCACACAGCTGGTACCTGGCAAACTCAGGTTTCAAATCCAGCTCTCTCCCCCTGCAAAGCCCCTCTTTTGCCCCTTCATTATATGCCACTAGCTGAGGGCTAAGTGGGGGGGTCTATGGGTGTGGCAGGAGCACAGGACACAGGACGGGCCCAGCTGGCTGGGATCAAGGACCTTCTGGTCTTCACCCAGTAGGAGGTGAGCGCGGAAGGCCTGAAATGCTTCCTGCCTGAAACACTTCTTGGCTCTGCGCCACACACAGGGTATTGTGCTGAGTACAAAGGGAAACATGCGAAATCTGGGCCTTGCCTCCTAGAAGCTCCAGAATGTCCAAGGGAGAGTCAGCATGAATATGAGTCATTTGCAAGGTGGTCCCATTACCTTCCTGACCTCGCCTCCCCCTCCTTCCTCCTCGCTGAGCTCCAGCCATCTGGTCTCCTCCCCACCCAGGGTCTCTGCGATGGTGGTTCCCTCCCCCCACAGATACCTGCCTGCCGGGCTCCCCACCACCACCACCCCGACCTCCTTCATTCTTTGCTCAAATGTCGGTGTTTCCGTGAGGCCTGTGCTGACTGCACTGTTTAACACGGCAACCCCACCCCACTCCCTATTTCCTTTCCTAGGCATTTACCACCAACTGACAAGCTGGCTAGTTCACTTTTTATTATTGTCTGTCTCCTTCGCTGCAATGTGAGTGCCGCAAGGGCAGGGTTTGGTCTGCTTTGGTCCCTGCTGGATCCCCAGAGCCTAGAACAGTGCCTGGCACACAGCCGGTGTTCAAAAAGGATTTGCAAAGAAGAGAGGAAAGGAGGGAGGGAAGAGTCGAACCCATGGCCATGGGGGCTCAGAGGACACAGTCCACCTCCATTTCAGAGAAGCCTTCGTGAAGGAGGGGACATTTGGGCTGGGCCTCGTAAGTCAAATAAGATCCCTCTCCATGGAGATAGAAGACGTGCATGAGAAAGACTAACCTGGAGGCAACGAGCTGGAGGAACAGCAACCAGAGGCAGGGAGACAGCTGCAGGGGGGTCACAGTCTCTGTGGTCTAGACCCAAGGCGATAAGGTCTGAACAAGGGGAGAGGAGCAGAGGGGACCTCTACCCCTTATCAGACTGCCCGCTGCGGGCAGCTCCACTGGGCAGGGCAGCAGGGACTTCTCCTGCCTAGTGTTTCTGGTCTTCCAGGGTCTGGCGAGGAGGCGTTCGAGGTACGCATGTGGCCAGAGCAGCTGATGGTGGAGTCCGGGGAGTCTCGGGTGATTAACTGTAGTACCACCTGTACCCAGCCCAACACCGGTGGTCTGGAGACCACCCTACACAAGACTCTCCTGGAGGAACAGGGTCAGTGGAAGCTGTATGAGGTCTTCAACATCTCCCAGGACACAGATGTCATTTGCCATTTCACCTGCTCCGGGAAGCAGGAGTCCACGAGTCTGAACATCAGTGTGTTCCGTGAGTGCGGCACCGCGGGGCCCTGCTCCCCTAGGCCAGGGCCTGTGTCTACCGAACGCACGCAGAGCTGCTCTGTTACTGCTGCTGGGTGCTCTCGTTATGGCCCCCACTTCCCTGGGCTCCTGGGCTCAGAATCTTCTCACACCCTCTCCTGGCCTCCTTGAGCCTGTTGGCAACCCTGGTTTTGAGGTTTGCTCAGAGGAGGACAATTCAAGCAAGGTTTAGACAAATCTAAAAGCTGTTTCCCATGCCATGCTACAGTCTCCTCCTAGCTTGGTAGCACCCCATCACCCGAACACCCTGCACCCCATGACAAGCAGTGGGGGCCCCATCAGGTGGGCTGGTACACTCTGCAGTAGCCCACTGGCCTCCCGGAGAGAAGGCTGAGGCGTGGTTTTATCTCCCCCTGAGGGCCCTTGGCAAATGTGTGACCATCACACACATACCTGCCCAGAGGCCATGGAGACCTTGGATAGACTGGGATTCTCTCAACAGCTTGGCACCAAGGGTATCGCTCGAAACTGTCATCAGTGGATCAGATGAATAGAAAGATGTCCTGTATCTAACATATTATCCTGGGGTAATGGGGGCAAGGCATTCTAGTTCAAAAAGGAACCCAGGGTACCACCGAGTTTAATAGCTAAGGGCTAGAGGTAGCTCAGAACCCGATCCTGAAGAACCAAGGCAGGTCTGACTCCGGCCTCCACCTCTGAAGTGAAGAATCTCACAACTCATGATCCAGTTCCAATGAGTACTCCCTTCTAAGTCTCTCTCAGCATAATTATCCAACCATTTAATTTTTGAAATTTGTATTTAATTTTTGGAGAGGAAGGAGACAGGTCTAAAACTTTTATATCTTTCTAGTTGACTATACAGATTCTGGACCTTTTCTTTGTAGACACCAGGCTACCTCCATTCTTGTCCATTCCAGAATTCATGTCCATAAAACAACCACCCAGTACATCCTTCACCCTGAACTGCTTCCTCCTTCCTCTTTTTACACTTTAGAGCAGCCAGGCCCCAGCCCACTTCCTGAGAACACTGTGGTGATGGGGATGGTCCTGGATGGGTGGAGCCTGCTGGAACTGCACCCCCATCCTGACCAGACCTTGCTTCCTTCTTTCCTTCAGACCCTCCAAAGCAAGTGCTGCTGAAGTTATGGCCCACTTTAGTGGCTGTAGGGAGATCATTCACCATCCAGTGCAGGGTGCCCTCTGTGGCACCCCTCGAAGGTCTCACTGTCACCCTGCTCCATGGCAGTGAGATCGTATACAGCCAGACCTTTGTGGGGACAACACTTTCCCCCCAAGAGGCCATGGTCACCCACAACACCACGGCTCACAGGGAAGACGACCGCCGCAACTTCTCCTGCCGGGCCGAGATGGACCTGCGCTCTCGCGGCGGGGACCTCGTTCACAGCGTCTCAGATCCCCAGGCGCTCGACGTCTATGGTGAGGGGGAGCCCCCGGAGGAGGAGGGAAGGAGAGGGCATTCACTTTCAGCCCCTCGTGGGAGGAAAACGCCTCTGCCCCACTCTCTGCCAGCTCAGGGGGAGGCACCCAGGAGCTTGATCCCAGGAGTTCCCTGGAGCTCTCTCCAAGTTGCCAGCTTGGACCCCAGCTAGCTGCTTGGCCATTAACAAGCTGGGTGACCTTAACCAAGTCAAGCTCCTCTCTCTGGCCTTGGCCCCTCTCTGCAATGACAAATGTAGCCTGACTGACCCTTAAGATCCCCTGGAGCCCTGCTGTTCTGTGGCTCTAGATGACCTAGATGTTCTCCGTCTTCTGAGAGTTTGGTAGAAGCTCCCTCAGCTCTGCCCAAGGAGGGGCTCGGCCTGGACCACGCCACTGTCCAGGCTGTGGTGTCCAGCAACCACGCGCTGGTGCCAGGAGCTGGCGGCAGGGGGACATCCGCCCTTACGGTCTCACAGAGGCCCAGCTGGTGGCCTGGACCCCGGCCCCCCTTCCCTCTAGTTGATATACCAGTTGCCACTCACCTCTGCAACACAGGGTGACTGCAGAATGACGAGGGGTGGGTGGGTGGGTGATGGATGGACCTCTACTCCCCCTCTGGCCCTGGTACCTGGGGCCAGAGGACTTCTAAGACCACTGCCCTCTCCCTCCCCAGAGCCCGCACAAGACAGCCAGGTGGTGGCCATCATCACGGTCGTGTCAGTGCTACTCTTCTTGTTTGTGACATCTGTCCTGCTGTGCTTTGTCTTTGGGCAGCAGTGGCACCAGAGGCGGACAGGTACCTACGGGGTGCAAGCTGCTTGGAGGAGGCTGAGGTGGGCCTACCGGGCATAGCCTACGTGAGCGGCGTGGCCACCAGCATGGCGGCCACTGGGACTCAGCATGGCTCCTTAGGGCTGTGGTTCAGCCCTGGCTGAAGGACCACGACAAGCAGCAGAGGATGTCAGGGACCCTCCCTTTCCTAGTCTGAATACAAACACCTGGACTTAACCCTGTGCCTCCTCCTGGGAATGGTCAGGAAGGGGAGCCACCAGGCCCGGCTGGACTTCGGTCTCCAAATGTCCCCTCAGCCTCCCTCCACCCTCTCCTTCACGGGGGACTTCCAGAGCCCCGGGGAGCCCAGGCCCTGGGGCACCTCCATGCTGACCAGCCCAGGCACCAGACGCCCACCCTCATCGGACACTGAGCGACTCATTCCTACTGAGGGTGGGTGGGGAGATGCACAATGGCCCAGAGGGGCAGAGAGACACTCTGTTCCCACGTGGCCCTCTGGGACCGCAGGCCCTCTGTGTCAGAACAGGGCATGGCTCTGACCTTTACTTTCTGTCAACAGAGCCAGCTTCCAGGGGTAAGCATGGGGGCCCCAAGGGCTCAGCTTCAGGATCTCCTCAGCCAGGCCTCCCCCATCACTCTGGGCCTGCAGAGAGCCACGGACAACAAAAGCTGTCCTCGCCTCTTACCTCCTGCTCGGTTGTTGGGCCAACCCGAGACGCCGCAGCGCTGGCCATCCCTCGGGTGGGGGGTGAGGGAGTGGAGGTCGAGGGAGGGCTCTGGTTCCCAGGCCTCTGCCAGCCCAGGCAGCAATCACTGGGACAGGGTTGGGCTGTTATGTGACCGCCAGGGCCTGGACACTGCTCTAAGGGGCTCTCACCCTGAAGCAGAGATCAGGCTGGTGCAAGGTTTCCGTGGGGTAGAGAGGGGACTGACTGACCTCGGGGAGAGGGCCTAGTTGGGGCTGAGGGGGTAAGAAGGGCTGCCAGGCATAGGTTCAGGGTTAGAAAAGCACTAGCGGGGCACACAGGGGCTCCAGGGCTATTTCCAGCTCTGCGATGAAGCTGGCATGGGTCCTGGGGCTGATGTCTGTCCTCACGGTAGGCTCTCGGCATCATAGTAGTCTGGGGGGAGACAGCACCCTCATCGTGACTCCCTCCTGCCTCAGTGGAGCCCAAGGAGGAAACTGGAACAGGATAGGCCGGTTGTCTGCGGCCATGACAGTAGGGGCCCTCAGCCCCACAGGGCGCATGGCCTTCCTGGCCTTCTGATCCACCGCCAGGCCTGGGCCCCACTGCCCACCCACCTGGTCCCTACCTGAAGCTGGGGGTACATCCACACCCACAGTCCCTGTGGCGCTGGGGGGTGGAGGCGGGGGCACGGCTCTCCTGGGACAGGGAGAGAAAAGAAAGAGCCCCGTCAGAGGCCCCAGGCTAGCCTCTGGAATTTCACCCACAAGTTTCCCCACTCCAGCCTGACCCCTGGCCAGCTCTTCCAGCCCAGCCCCAGGGCAGGGCCCAGGCAGCACCCAGCCCCCTGGCCTCACTTACGTCCCCCTTTTCCCAGAGGTAGAAGGGTAGTGCTGAACCCTGGCCAAGTGCTGCAAGCAGGGCTGAGGTAGGGGAGGGGAAAGGAGAGGGGCCGGCCAGGAGAGCAGGGGGCCCAGAGCAGGCATCAGGCAGGGCAGGTAGTGGTGGTGGAACACCAAAGGCCCCTCCTCCTGGGCTTCGGTCTCCTCCTCCTCTTCATATGCTGCCTCCTGTTGACCCTCCAGGTAGACCTGGGGATTGTACAAGAGGGGAGGGGAGATGATACAGGATCACGCTCTCCCTGCCACCACTCTTCCATTCCTCTAAATTATTTCTCCAGATACCCAGCACAAAATAGCTACTGTTTATTGGGCATTTACTACACACAAGCAAGGCTCTTTGGAGACATTTATTCCTTATTTTGCGGATGGGAAAAACTGAGGCTTGGAGGTTAAGTAACTTTTCTAAGGTCACCCAGCTAATAAGGCCAAGCAGGGACTGGAGGAATCCAGGTATGACTCCAGAGCTGGGGCCAGGAGTCCAGCAAGCTGCCCCTTGCCTAGGATACAGGGTTACGGACAGGGTTCTTGGACTCTTTCATCAATAGAAATTGATAAGAAGCCAGCCAAGGAATTCAGGCTGGGAATTCACTGGGACTCACGCTGCAGGAGGCAGCGAGAACAAGAGAGAGGTGCCCCCGCTCGCTCCCCAAGGAGAGTGGGCTGGTTCCTTAAATGGGGAGAGGGGCGGGACTGATCGGTGGGCTGGGCGGGAGGGGAGGCTTAGGTGGTCCGCCCACCCTCTTGGTGGTGCTGTGTGCAGGAATCACGCTCAGTACCCTACTTCTGCACCTCAGAAATGGCAGCTGATTGGTGGCCTTTTTGTATCTTATTGTTCATAATTGCCCCACCTGCGCATGCGTGCCATTATTTTTAGTCTCATTTCCTTTGTATTCTGCGGCTCGAAGAGACGTTTGTCCAGGTGCAAGCACTGCAGCACTGCAGCCAAGGGTCCCAGGTCCCAGCCTGTCTCAAGCCCCAGTCCCTGGACCCACTTGTGCCCCACTTGTTGAGGTAGGGCGCTCCTCCCAAGGGCCCCCTGAGGGCCTGGGGGTGAAGGGGTGGCAGCAGCTCCTCAGGGTCTCCCTCTGCCTCGACTCCTCTGACCGGCCCCTCCGTGAATCTCTGTCCGCTCCCTCCAAGCTGACAGGCATCCTCTCACCACCCGGCTGTCACCCCTCCAGACCTCTCAGGCTGCCCACTGCTGGCTGAATAAGGCTCAGCCTTAGAGCTCCTCCCCTCCCATGCACCCATCCCCTCC
>NW_020174923.1:14400008-14459701 GCF_003031525.2 Neophocaena asiaeorientalis asiaeorientalis
CCCTCCCCGCTCCCCCCCCCCCCCACACACACAGGGTTTCCTCCATTCTGTCTCCTGATTCTGCCCCTGCCCACCTAGATGGTGGACACACCCCTCACCTCCTCCAAACATCAGAATCCTGCCTGGCTTTCAAGGGCTGGTTCTAAGGCCACTTGCCCCTCCAAGGAGATGCTCCCCATGCCCCAACCAGGTGGCCCTCACACTTTGTGGCAGTCACAGCCAAAGTTGCCTTGTATTCATAGTCATTCATTTATTCATTCACTTGTTCAACAAATAGCCATTGAACCCCTAATAAGTATCAGGCACACTGCAGGCCCAGGGTACGATGGTGCCTGCCCTCTTGGGTCTGCAGTCCAATGGGGGAGTCACTGCAGGGAAACCTTGAAAACAAGACCTGAGTGGTCTGGATTTGGGGACCCGCTACCTCCACTCCATGGAGGCTGACACGGGGCCCCGGCACATAACGGATGCCAAACAGACCTAGCCAGATAGATGAGGGCTGGCTTCTGGCTCCCCTGTTGCCTGATCCTTTTTCTCAAGGCGGGGGGAACCCTAAATGGATGCCCGCCTCTGGCCCTGCAGGTGGGCAGCCCTAGTAGCCCACCCCCACTCCGCCACCTCCAGCCCACGCACCTGCGGGCCGGAGCAGGCAAGCCCCTGGTTGAGCGCCGCGGCCACCTGGCCGCTCAGAAGCAGCTGGTGCACCTGCGCGTTCTGCAGCAGCATCAGTTCCAGCAGGCCTGGGGGACGGGAGTTCAGCAGGCCCGCGCCGGAACCCCCCTGCTCTTGCCCCGACCCCAGGGCCTTTTCCCCAACTCCAGCTTCGCGGGGGAGGGCGGGGGAAGGAGGGGTGCAGCAAGGACGCCCAGAGAATGTGCCGGGCAGAGTGGGGTACAAAGTGGGGAGATCCCGGAGTCTCACCTTCCTTCACGCGGCCCGGCCGTGGGGACGGAGGTGGGATGGCCCACAGGAGGGGCTGTGGAATGGTCACCCAGGGCTGGGGGGAGGGGGAGACTCAGTCAGACTAGGTGGGGAAGGGATGGGGACCCCCTCGCTCCCCACGCCGTTGAGTCGCTTCCCTAACCTCGCAGGAGCTTCTCCCCTCCGCGTCCCCATGGCCTCCCTGTCAAGTCTCTTCCTCTCTGGCTGGGGTCGCTCTCCTCACCCACCCCCACTCCTCCAGGGTTCGGACCCTCCAGGGACAGCTCCCCAAGTCAGCCCACCCCTCCACCCTGCCCCCAAGGCCTTCCAGGTAAAGGCAGGCTCTGGTCCCCGACTCAGCCTTCACCGTCGGGGCTGCAGTCTGTGCTGGGTGATGACCCCAGCTCCCTCCAGTCCCCGAGGCCATGGCCAGCTGCAGCGGATCAGGGTTACCTTGACGACGCTGGGCGACGCCAAAGTCTCCTCCTACGCATGCGCAGGTCCCGCCAGCGTTCCGGTGCCTGGGGCGTTCGCCCTTTGTCGCCGCCTCCTGCTCTTCTCTCTCCACCTCTAGGGACGACGGGTCCCGAGGACCCTCACCCCCACCCCCGGAGGCCCAACTCTCTCCCAGATGTCCACAAACAAACCCCCGCGCCGTGGCTGCCTGGGCATCGCGGCTCATCCCTCGCTGTACCTCGCACCCTTGGGCATCCCCGGCACGGAGCCTGGGGGGCCGAGTTTGTTGAGTGAATGCGTGAGTGGCTGGGGAGGCCCGCCCCAACTCGGACACTTGGTTTTTGGGGCCCAGTGCCCAACGGACTAGGGTGATGAGTTAGGAGTAGAGAATTCTGTTGGAGCAGGCTTGGGGGCAAGGGGCTGGTGAGTGAGGAGGGCAAAGGATTTGCTCCCTGTCGCTCTGAATCAGAGGGCTGTCCTGCGGGCCAAGAGTGGTTTCTGGAGGCCACCAAGGAAGGAAACGCCAACCAAGTTCACGGAAAAGGCTGGCCCCTGTTTGCTCCCTGGTTCCTGGTCAAGGGGAGCCACTGCTCCAAAGAGGTGGCAAAGTCTGGGGAGTTTAACATCAGTGCCCTTCATCCCGGAAAAATTACCAACGCTTGCGTTCTTTCAACAGGAAGTTATCGAGGTCTTCTTTGCTTAAGAACAGGTGAAGGGAGAGATCTATTTCGGCAGCTGTGACCATCCTAAGATAGGCCCTGAGCAGCCGTCGAAGAAAATCCAGACAGGAAGCTGGGATTAGCACCCCAGAGTTGCCTTCCCCCACCCTCCACTCCTGTTCAGCTCCCCTTCCCAGAAGTCCTGGTGTCTAGAGCCAGAAAGACGATTCCCACCTCCTCCTTTGTACCTTCACCCCTGTCTCCAGGAGATGGGGACTGTGGGCATTAGCTGTCCCCGTGGGTCTTATGGCCTTGACAGCCGTCATCAAGCTGAGATCGGGCACCATGGTCACAGGCCCGCAGTGAGCGGGAAGGACACGGAGGCACGTCTTTCCATCTCCACCCTCATTCCAGGGAGAAAGATGAAACCAACCCTTATGCTCACCATCAGCAAACTTTGACCCAGGAGGTGCCTGTGTGTGCGAGGTGCCCTTCTGAGCACTGTAGACACAATAGTGTATCCTCGCTGGTTCCAGCGTTGTTGGGGAAGTGAAAAACTCCCCTGAAAGGAGAGCAAAGATGCAAGACTGTGCAAAGTGCCCTCTGAGTGAACCATACAAGAAGGGATCATGAAAAAGAGAAAACTCGGTCACTGAAGGGTGGAGTTCTGAAGGAGGTAGAGATCCTTGGGATGGGGCCAAGCAGTGTGAGAGGGAGAGGGCAGCCCAGGCTGGGAACACAGCCAGAGCAAAGGTGCAGATGCGGGAATGGACAGGGCCTGTAGAGATCCAGTGGCTCAAACTGCCTGGCTAGGGTAGGGGATCTGGGCCGAGGGAAGTTCCAGGCAGACACAGGACAGACTCAAAGGCCAAGTTATAGAAGTGAGGCTTTGCCATGTGGGTACTGGGAAGCTCTTGGTGGGTTTTGAGCAGGAGAGAAATAAGGGGACGATGTGTGCACAGCCACATTTTGGAAAGATTTATCTTGGTTGTCATATCTTTGTTTATGTCAACCAGAATTAGAAAGAACAAATGTCTGATGGGATGTGTCCTCCCAATGGAATACTATTCCACCATTGACAATTTTGGTATAGAACAAATCTGCTGATGTGGAATGATGTCCAAGAGAGCCAAGCAAAACAATCAGACAGCATAGTAACATCTTATTTTTGTCTTAAAAATTATATGTATTTATATGCATCTCTGGGGGGCGGGGGAGAAAGAGAGGGAAGGAGGGAGGGAGAGAGAGGGGCAATTATAGAGAAGCTGTCAGGGCTGCCCATACCCGCCAGCCTCCCCACTTCTTCTCCACACCTTCACAGTGCTTCCTGGGATCTCCTGCCAAATAAACTTCTTGCTGCCAAATCCTTGTCTCAGGCTCTACTTTTGGGGGAATCCAAACTTAAGACACCAGTCTCCCACTTTCACCATTTCTGCTGCCCAGGCTGCTGCTAACTCCTGGGAAAAGCTATTCTAGCAGCTCTCTGATAAATTTGTGTTCAATGACATGAAATACCAAAGTCGACATTGAAGTACATTCGCCTGGGAGTATAATGGTCCATGGATTGAACTGAGGCAAAGCTGGAGGCAGGGAGGCCAGCAAAGAGGCCACCTTCCTTCCCTGTAAAGGAAGCTCAGAGCAGGCTGGAGGTGGCTGTAGAAAAGAGGCAGGAAGAGGTGATCATTTCAATAACTCAGATATAAGATTGCATGTTAATCTTACATGAGACTTACTTGTATTTTGGAAGGCAGGGTTGAGATAAAAACTACCTGGTACCCAATTAGAGGTGTCAAAGGAAATTGAAGCATTTGTCCTTTGAATAATGGGAAAACCACACACTTATCTGGCAGCGCTATTTTGCTTACAGATCTAGCTTCAGTCCAACAGTGGAGGAGGTGCCTTTCTGGCTACTTGTCCTGCCTACTATTATTTTCTTTGGGGTGTTGAACACTCCACCTAATCTCTTTCCATTCTTCTCAGTGGGGACTCATTTGCATCTTCAATTTTTTGTTTTGGGTTTTTTGTTTGTTTTAGTGTCCCAAAACAATATGTACCGAAAATCCTCCCTGTTGCCTTGGTAAATCTATTCCTGGAAATAAACTAGACATGGGAAAAGATTTCTACTCGTATGTGTTCGTTCCAGTGTTACTTTTAAGAGTTGAAAGCTGAACGTTACCCAATGTCCCATAATAGGGAAATGGTTATGTAAATGGAAGTAATTCACTCCAAGGAAGAGTTTGCAGGCATTAAAAACCATGGAAGGGGAAAAAGGGCTCCCTCCTCTCCTCCTTAGATGGAAATGCAGAGAAAAGAGTCCTTCTAAGAATTCAAGGGGAGGGACTTCCCTGGTGGTCCAGCGGTTAAGACTCCACGCTCCCAGTGCAGGGAGCCTGGGTTCGATCCCTGGTCAGGGAACTAGAGCCCGCATGCCACAACTAAGAACCTGCATGCCACAACTAAAGATTCAACTAAAAGATCCCACATGACACAATGAAAGATCCTGCTTGCTGCAACTAAGAGCCAGCACAGCCAAATAAATAAGTAGTTAAAAAAAAAAAAAAAAAAGAATTCAGGTGAAATGTCTGTGTGGTACAGATGAGGAAGTGCTGAGCAGAGAGAGACTGACCCAGTAGCAGTCTCTTTTTTTTGACCCATTTCCTAAAAAGGCACAAATTGGAAGGAGTTAGAATATGAGGGTTGAAAGAGAGGCGCTAAATACTGCTTTGCAGAATTTCATGACTAACTGGATTTGTGGGGAGAATCCTTGAAATTATAACAATAAAGAAATTCCATTTTTCTGCTTGGAGGCTCTGACTATACTGTTTCTACAAATCATGGTTATCCTTGTGAGATGTGTGTGTGGAGTTTTATCCAAAAGGCCCCTGGTGGTACTTTGGGGACTTATAAACACATAGATCACACCAATGGGATGCCGTGTGGTGGGGACCCAGTTTCAAGGTCCCACCCCATCAGAATGGAGCTATGGGATGGAGTCCAGAACCCTCCCCTCCTGGCTGAAGCTCCCAGAAAGTCACCCTGGACTGAATGACTCAGGGAAGAAACTGACTGCTCAGGCCAGCGGGTGGGGCTGGGACAGGCCAATTCCTGTGGGTCAGGATGAGATTTTCTGAAATGTGATTTTATTTTGCAGGATTCTTTGGCTTGTGGGTGACCAATATTCAACCTAAACCAGCTTAAAGAAAAGGGACTTTTGGGGGAAGGGAGGACAGTGATGGAGTTGGTTTATAGTTTAACTGACTCAGGTGTCTTCAGGTCTCTCTCTCTCCATCCTTCTCTCCCTCTCCTTCATCTCCCCCTCTCTGCATGGTGTTCCCTCTTCCTACAGACAGACTTTTCCACTCATGGGAGACACACAGCAGGCACCTTCAGATGTACTTCAGTTACTCTAGACAAACTTAGAGAATCCCACAGAGAGAGAGATGATCTTTCTTTTGAATCAATACATAGAAATCCCCAGGAAGGACAATGATTGGCCCCACTTGAGTCACATATCCAGCTTTTGGACCAACCACTGTGGCCAAGAGGATTGGCCAGACCTAGGTGACAATGTCCATCTCCATGGCTGGGGCAAGGTGGCTGTCCTGTAATCAGGAGCCCCACCAGAATCACATATTTGGAGTAGGGAAGCAGTTCCCCAAAGCAAGGAGGAATGTCGTTATCAAGAGAGAGATATTCATTCCACTCGTGTTGTGGTTAAAAGTCGTATTTAACACACAGCTTTTGTTTTCCCATCATCCCCATCCTTAATCCAAATGGCACCTTGTGCAAATTAGAAAAATTAGCCCCTTCCTCTAGATAATTTGCTACCCTCTGCTAGAAAATTACCATCTTAAATATACTAATCTACAATGACTGCAAATGGGATTGGTGCCCAGAATTGTGCGGTGCACAACTCATACAACCAAATGCAGCAGCCCTGCCCCCTCATATACTATAATTCCCTTCAATAACTTCAATTCCTCATTAAAGGAAGTCTTACTCCATAGAGCTTTGGGCAGGGGCAAGGCAGTGACTGAAAGGGCAGAGCCATAATTGGGAATGACAGCTGCATCCCACCGTCTCCCCTCCAGTGCCCACAGACAGGGAGCCGTGTGCTATCCAGGGAACACTGACCAGGAATTCCAGACAGTGGCCAGTGTAAGGCCAACTGGCCCGAGGCAGGGGAACACAATCAGATTCACAGGTTGCATCAGACCGAAATTCTCCGGACCACCCAGTTCCAGAAACTGCCATGGAGACATTCCGGACCACCCAGTTCCAGGAACTGACCTGGGGACTTTGAACCCAGTCCAGCCTTCCCGCCTTTCGAGGGGCGGGACTAACGGTCCCCCAGGATACCCGAAAAGACCACCAAATAAGGAATACTCTGCGCCCTCCCAGATTCACCACACCCGTTTCCCTTCTTCCCCTATAAAATCTTGCCCAACCCTCGCCCGGGTGCGACTTCTCTGGCCCCTTTCTCTCGGACCAGTGAACCTCGCCCGGGAGCGCTCCCTAATAAAGCTCACTTGAAGCTTTCCTCTGTTTCGCGGTGCCGTTTGTTAAGATCCGACCTTACAGCCAGCAGCAAAGCAAACTGGAGCTGCAGCAGGGCTGGGAGTGATGAGAGGGACCCTGGGGAACAGCTTTAGGGAGACAACTTGGGAAGGATATGAGATAAAAGGCTTGCTTTTCTCTGAATGCCAGAAGAAGCAAAGAAGAGACAGGGGCCAGCAGACACTGGATTACATTAGCAATACAACTACGTGGAAAATGTCTGTCAGGTCAGTGAGCAAAGCAGGATAAAGAACCTTGCAGAGAAAACACCAAGGCTCCCACTTTGGTCTAGAAGACATGCCTCTGAGGGTGTAAGTGATTCACTGGGTGGAGATGGGCGAAGTCCGGGCACAGCAGGAACTTCTCAGACCACAGCCAGGCCTGGCCCACAAGGAAGGGCTCGACAATGCTGAGGCTGGATCCACAGAGAGCTACTGGGAGGAGAGGCGCCATCGGGCCCACTCCCGGGATGGAGGGTGACCACTCCCCAGGGCTTCCCTGTGCCCCTCTCAGAGGTCACTCCGGGCTGGGCTCGGCTCAGACAGAGCTCTGGCTGCCAGAAAAGATGGTGGCAGTGATGGGTATGGGAGACTGGGGGAATCTTTGGGGGACAGTTACTCTGGATTCACCCAGGGATTCTCTCGTCTGCCGGGCAGGGGCAGGCGCTGGTGAGCGAGCAGAGATGGGTCATTTCTCAACACCTCCACTAGGGGTCACCCCAGTCCCAGAGTGGAAGGTGGGGGAGGGGGACTAAATAACCTCATCTCTCCCCCTACCACACCCCCTTCCCCAGCCTCTGAGGGACAGATGTCTAGCCAGAGGGGTGGGGGAGTGGTGGTGGAGAAATGACCCTCAAGACTGCTGTGTGGTACAGCTGAACAGCTGTGTGTGTGGGGGGATGGGAGTGTGTGTGTGAGATGTGGGTGTGGGTATATAGGTAGGCATCTACTTGATAAAAATCTAGTGACCATAGGTACATATAGGTGGCCCTGTGTACGTGTGAATGGAAGCATGTTACATGGGCACAGACAACCGCATGGATGCAAGTAACAAGCATGAAATGCAAGAATGCATGGGCGTGACTGGTGTGTGTACACACTTGATACAAGTATAATGTCTGTGATACGCGGCATCTGTGCTCATCTGGGCAGGAGAGCGCGTATGGCTATATGCGTGTAATAATACACACGTGCACGAGCCTGACGTGAGCGTGGGAGCGAGTCTGTACGTGTGAGCCGCAGGCCTGTGTGTGAATGGGTGTGACACGCAGTGGAAGCGTTTGTGTGACTGTATGAAGGGTGGTGGTGGTTTACATGTATGGCTGAGCGTGTGTGAGTGTGACGGGGGAGCGCAGCCATGAGTGTGCAGAGTGTGTGAGTGTGCTAGCCAGCCTGTCTCCCGGGAGTGCTTCTGGGAACGAGCGTGAAAGGAGATTCACGTGTGAGAATGAGCCTGCATTAGTACGTCAAGGGAGGGAGAGAACCGCGTGTGCGGGCTCAGACGCGTGCCCCAGTGAGCGTGCGCGTGCGTGTGCGTGTGGGTGGGCGAGCGTGCCGCGTGCGTCCCACTCCGGGTCAGCGGGGCCCCCCGCCCAGGCGGTCCCGGCCGGGCCCAGCACACCCCCGTGAGGGAAGCGCGGCCCAGGCTCCCACCTGAAGATTGGCCCGGTCCTCAGGTTTCACTCATGACCCTGTGACATCAGCGGCAGCAGCTGTCCCCGCCGGCCCGGCCCCCCGGCCAAGTCCCCCAGAGTCCCAGCCCCAGCCCGAGGTGGGCACGCCGCTCCGCGCTCGGCAGCGAGCACTCCGCTCCCGTCCAACAGTGAGTACTGCGCCCCTCCACGCCCCGCCCGGGCCGGGCGCCCCGAGGGCAGGCCACCCGTAGGGGCCGGGCACCCTGGCCCCCAGCCCGGCCTGGCTCCGAGGAAGTCACCACTTTGCTCCGGGCATCGCTGTCCTCCTGCCCACACCGGGCCCTGCTCCGAGGCTGTCCCTGCCCAAGCTCCTCGGGCCGTGACCCTCAGTCCCCACGCTTGCCTCTCGCTGCCCCGTCACCTGCTCCCTGTGCCCCTGCCCGGGTGCCGTCCCTGCCCTCAGCAGGGGTCCTCACCCTGGTCACCAGTGGCCCAGGGGTTAAGGCTCGACTCCTTGGAGTGACCCGAGGGACAGAGACTGGGCTGGTGTCTTCAGGAGAGGAGGGTGAAAGAGCCAGAACAGCGACTTGCTGGGCCCGGGTGCGGTGGCCTAGAAGGCAGGGGTGCGGGGGGAGGGGAGCAGGAGGCCGGGGAGGGCTGTGTGTGTGTGTGTGTGTGTGTCAGGGGAATTTGTTCAAAAGATTTGGGATGCCCCGTCTAGAAGGCTCGGACGGGGGCCGGGGGGTCTGCTCAAGGCTTTCCAAGAATGCACTGATGGGGGAGGGAGGGCCTGAGCCCCTTCCCACTCCACCCAGTTAAGTACTGTGTCCTGCTGCCCCTCACCCTGCTCAGTGCATGGGGTCAGGGCAGGGGGCCAGGTCATGATGAGAGCTCGTGGCACCCCACTGTGGGGAGGCAGCCCTCCAGGTAGAGACTAGACAGGTCCCCCTCCCATCCACACCTCCTGCCGCGGGGGCCTGCCCAGAAATCAGTCACCCCAGAGCCCCGAAGGTTAGAGCCCAAGGGATCCTTGAAGGCCGTTTAATTCAGCCCCTGAGCATGAACCAGCTGGGGGAGAGTAGCTAGAGACAAGTTTGGGTGTCTGGCTAGTCTGGAGAGGGGAGGGGGTTGATAGAGAAGTGGGGCGGAGCCACGGGTGAGCACTGTTGTCACTCAGCTGTGACCCCACGGGTGGCATTGACTGAACCCAGGTGTGCAGGGCTGGGGTTGGGGGCACAGAGGGCTGGTTCTCTCAGGACCCTCCAGATTTTCCCGGGGTCATCCCCAGTGCCCTGCCCGTGGCCAGCGGTGTGGACAGCTGTGGCCATTGCACTAGTATTTGGAGGCTTGTCACCTGTGCAGGACGACGCAGGGGCCCAGACATAACCCAAGGGTCCACCCGCATCTCCATCCCAGGCATCTCTCAACGGATTGGCTGGGATTTTCACAGGGTTTGGGAAAGGTGCTTAGGGGTCCTTCCTAGGTGGTCCCATCCCAGCCTGGCCTTCCTTGACATTTCTGGTTGGGTACCTGCGCAGGGTGGGAGCTCAGGACTCAAGGTCACCTCCAGCTCTAAGCTGGCCTGAGTGTCAAGGTCTGCCCAGCCGGCTTCCCTGCCCCGACCCCAGACCCAGACCACGGGGAAGCCCTGAGGTTGAAGCCAAAGGCATTGAACTCCTGGCCAGATGTTGGGGGTAGTCCTGACAAAGTCCCTGCCTTTGGGGGCAACTCTGGCCACCAGAACAGAGAAAAGTGTAATGGCAGGGACGGGTGGGGTTTAGAGAAGGCTCCTGGGAGAGGCAGAGCTAGAGAGGAGAGAAGGGATTGGACCTTACAGAGAGGAGTGGGAAGGCTCTCTCTCTCCAGGTGACAGAAGAGAGATGCATGGAAGAGAAATAAAATATCTGAGCCCAGGGGCCTCAGAGAGCAGGGAAGGGGAAGGACGTCAACAACCCCAGTCCAGGTTACACAAACCTTCTGTCCCTTGACTCCTTTTACAGGGAAGGCTCAGGCTCAGCGGGTCCTGTCACCCAGGTCACACGGCTGATGAGGGGCCAGGGCTCTGTCCACAGCGGCCAAGGCCCCCGCTCGCTGGGAAGGAACTCACGCCGGTGCAGGGCTGGGTCATGGGGCAGAGTTCGCTCCTGGGACACAGGGAGCAGTGCGTTCCCGCGGGCAGCCCTAGGGGTCTCCAGCTCTGCAGTGGCAGAAACAGGCCTGGGCTCCCCAGGGCTCCATCAGAAGGTGCTCATGGGGCTGGGGAATCGCAGGGTCCGTCCACCTCCACCACCCCTACCCGGGCCTTCCGTGTGCTCTGGCCCCCATTCTGCCCCATCAGCAGCGGCTATTTTTAGTCCCTGCAGTTTTCAGTCAACAGCCCTTGTGTGTGTGGGGGGGGATGAGGCAGCAGGAGGAATGGGAGGGGCTCGAGGAGCCCACAGGAAGCGGGGGTGGCAGGGAAGCTGCTGTGCCCCTCAAAGGACGGGCTGCCCCCCACCAAGGCCTCCCTGTCCTCTGCCAGGAGCCCTAGCATAAGCGGACAGTGCAAAGCCACAAGAGTTACCAGACCCCACTGCTTCTGAACTGGTTTGTGAAACCAGGTGCCTGTCTACCCCTCCCCTGCCCCACAGGTGCTACAAGGTCACCGTCCAGTTTAGACTGGGGTGATGATACCTTAGTGGTTAAAAGCCAAGGTCTCTTTCAAGAGCAGGGCTTCCAGCCTCAGTTTACTACATAAATAACACTTGGCAACTTCCTTACCTTCTCTGTGCCTCCGTTTCCTCATCTGTCAAATGGAGTGATAACAATAGGATCACGGTAAGGATTACATGAGCTCTTGACATGTGAGGTGCCCAGGACAGTGCTTGGCAAGCACTTAAGTGTTAACTAGTAATTCATTTTTATGCTTGTTAGCAGGCTGTGCCTCTGAAATAAATGTCTCCTTGGCGGGGGCGGGGGCGGTGACAGAAGGGGAGAAGGAGCTATAAGGTGGGGAAGCAGGACAGAAGGTAGGAAAACCCTATCCAGCTCTGGGTACCCTGCATAGCTGGGAGGGGGGCGCGGATTTCCTATTGGGAGATCCTTTTATCATATGGACAGCAGAGCCCATTTTATAAGGGTCTGTGGTTTGCAAATGTTGCCTTAAGGGCTGTGAAAGCACTAAGCAGAGCCCCCCACCCCGGGCTCACATTTTAGTAAGAGCTGCAAGTGACTCGTCTTTTTTGAGGCTTTTTAAGTTCTTGATTGGCCTAATTTTGGAGAAGGATCTTCCACCAGGGTAGTTGGTGAGAAAACATCACTGGAGCAGTTTCTGGGGTTGAACAAAGTTCTCGGAGCGAGTGGCAAAGCCAAGCTGGCTGCGGGGCGGGAGAGTCCATCAGCCTTTCATCAACCCCCTTTGGGGGTTTCAGGTTATAGGCTTGGGTCCTGCAGTCCGCTCATCCTACCGCCTTGTGCAACTCCCAGGGCCCGACAGGGGCCTGAGGCCCGAGTGGGAAGGGCTCAAAACTCACCCTACCCAAATGGTTAGAGATTGATGGAGGGAATGGGGAGCGAGGTCGGCCTTGGAATTCTCCAGGCTCAGGATCAGTTTTGAACGGTCCTCTTCTTGCCCTCTGGGTGGACCTCAGGCAGGAAAAAGGCCTGTCAGCCATGGTCTGGGAGTGGGGAGGGTGCGTGGTAGAGAGAAGCCAACAGAGGCCGGCAGCTCCAGGGGGAGATCTTACGTAGAAGCAGGCAGGGTGAGGGGAAGCAGCCCTGCGGGCAGGGGGTGGGTCTGCCTGAGGGTGGGTGAAGTGGGCCTAGAAATGTGTGTATACGAGGGGGTGTGTACACAAGTTGGAGGGGAGCATCCATGGAGCCCTGGTCACCATGTTTGAGGTACCTTCGAAAGAGCCAAGCCAGCGGAGGGCAGGAAGCCCCAGGCCTGGGTGGAACTAATCAGCCTCCCCACCCCTTGGAGCAGCTGGGAAATGACTCATAGAAGCAAGAGTGAGGGAGAGAGAGTGTGTGTGTGTGTGTGTGTAGGAGTGAGCTGCAGAGGGGTTGGGGGGTATATGAGGGTCGATTGGTGCAAGTGAAAAACCAAACCTCAACAAAGGCTCTTTACCAAACTGCAGGTGGGGACCTCTAGTCCCCACCACTCACAACTCCCAACACGAGGCCCCAGGAAGCCTGAGCCCTGGGCCTGCCAAGGCCTGTCAGACGCCCACCACAGCCCATGCCTTTCAGGGACTTGGCCCAAGGACTCTGGTCTGTCCTTTGAAGAGGACAGACAGGTGAGGATCAGGCCAGCCCAGCGGGCAACTGGATGGGACCTCAACCTGGGCGTGTCCCGTGCTGGGGGAGGGCAGCCATGCCCAGCCCTATTCCCCACTGGGCGGGCGAGAGGGAGGCCATAGTAAGAGGCATGTGGATTTGGCATCAGAGAGCTGCATTCGAATCCTGGCTCTGCCACTTGTTAGCTGGGATGATGAATGCAAAGCAGTTGGAGTGGTGCCTGGCACGCGGTAAACATCCAATGAACATACAGACGACTGCGGCATCAAGAAATAATTCTTACGCCTTCACCTCTCGGGCCCACACACATCGGGATGACAGGCGAATGCACTGAGGTTTGGGGAACAGAGGAACCAACACCCCCCCGCTCCAAATAGACTCTTTCCTGAGCTGACGCTGACTGAGGCCTGGAATTCTACATCTTGAGATGAGATAAACTCCTTTGATTTAAGGCTCAGTCTTGGGAGGAGAAACCCACTCTCTGGCCTTTGCTTCTGGGGAGAAAAGGCTTCCAGGGCCGACTGATGAGCTGGGAGGGTTTAGCGGGAAGGGGCGCGGTTCACAAAACCCAACACAGCCCATTTGTGGGTTTTTATTTCATCAGGCCCCTAGCTGACCAGAAGCGCTCTGGGTGGAGGAAAAGAGTCAGCTTTGGGCGGAGGAGGCAGGCTGGGGAAAAACTAGAGGATGTTCTTAGAGAGCCTTTGGGGATTGGCAGAGCCAGAGATGATTGAGGGGAGAGGGGCAGACAAAATACCCTGAACAGGAAGCCAACCTTGCCATACAGTAAGGGCAAAATAAATGTGGCCTCTACAATCACGCATTCTTTCCCCATAGGGAGGACAGATCATCAGGCTGGTTGAATCAGGTGCCTGAAAAAAGGAGGCTTGTTTTGACCCAGTGAACCCCACCTGGAAAATGCAGTCAGCACCAGCCCAGCCCTTGCGCAGGGTACCCCACCCCCACCCCCGCCGTGTGACCCTGATGGTCTCCAGAACTCTCAGAGTTCCTGAGTGCCCGGAGGTTTCTGCACTGGGCTCCAGGCTGCCCTCCAAGACCTCTTGGAGCAGATTTCCTCTGCAGAGAGTGTTAGACCAGGAGGGGAGGGCCACCTGGGGTGACCTCCTCCAGGCCCCTGGCCTGCCAAGGCCGGGGTCCTAAGTACTGGGAGAGAAACAACACAGCTACCCCCTTCCCATGCCTACCCTTCAGCCTGTCCCAGCTTAGAAAAAGCTGTGACTTGAGATTTACAACTAGGGAGACATAGGGCTCCATCTTGCATTCTTGGAGCTGGGCCACAGTGGAAATGCAGGAAGCTGGGAAGTAGGCCACCAGGATGTACGGTGCTATCCTTGGCCAGGACAGAAAAAGTTTGATCTGTTTCCGTCTCTCAGAAAGTTCTGAGTCTGAGCCCTCACTGCAGGTGAAGCTTGAGGAGGGGCCGCCACTGGCTGGCTGCAGCTCTGGGTAATTTTGCTCCTAATCCACAGAGAAAAACAGCCTGAGCCTGGACTGCAGCTTTACCGGAGAGGAAGGGTATGCTTGGTTGGCAAGAGGGATGGTGACTGGAGCCTGAGCAAGGCCAGCAAGCTATCTACCATCTCTGCATCCTGGGGCATGTGCCCTAGAGTGAACGGGAAGGCTGTGAGGGGAAGGTCACATCCATTCTCAATCTTCTGGGAGTTTCTCACAGCAGCTTTTATATCTCAGGCTGGCGGGGCATGGCTGAGGCTCCTGGGGGTGGGGGGTAGTGGGAGGGGAAGGCAGGGGAGGGTTTCAAGCCAATGAAGTGCAGCTAGGTGGGTTGAAGGACCTTCCCTGAAAGCTTGGTGTCCCAGGGAGAGAAGGTTCTAGAAGCATATAGTGGCAAGAGGTGGTGGTGGTGGGGCGTCTGTCCTGAGCCTTGTTTGGCCAATAATTTGGGACAATCTGGATCACAGACACTCAGCTGTGAGGGACTGGCCTTGAACGGAGAGGCAGAATCAAGATTCAACAAACCTTCACAAAAGACTGCAGGTGAAGAGGTGCAATGAATGAGGGGAATTTAAGTAGAAGTAGATGGAAAATCCTACACCTGGATTTATATTAACCTTGCCTCCTAGCTATGATCGTTACTAGTTCCAGGAGGGGGTTTTTTGGTTGACTCTTTTGGACTTTGTACAAAGGCAATCATGTCATCTGTGAACGAAGACAATTTCGTTTTTTCCTTCCCAATCTGTATACGTTTTCTTTTCTTTTATTGTCTTATTGCATTAGCTAGGACTTCCAGTATGATATTGAAAAGGAGTGGAGAGAGGCAACATCCTTGCCTTTTTTCTGAACTTAGTGGGAAAACTTCTAGTTTCTCACCGTCAAGTACTATGTTAGCTATAGGATCTTTTTAAATGTTCTCTATCAGGTTGAGGAAGTTCCCCTCTATTCCTAGTTTGCTGAGAGTTTTTATCATGAATGGGTTGGATTTTGTCAAATCCTTTTTCTGCATTCATTGATATGATCAGATGATTTTTCTTCAGCCTGTTGATGTGACAGATTAACATTAAGTGATTTCTAATATTGAACCTGCCTTGCATACCTGGGATAAATCCCATTTGGTTGTATAGTTCTTTTCATATACTCTTGGGTTTGATTTGCTAATATTTTGTTGAGGTCCACCTGTATTTAAAAGAGAAAAATCAACTGCACAATTATAGGACAGGGAAGATCTAATATGGCCATAGCTCATGACGAAAAGCTCCAGGGGTGACTGTAGAGTCACCTTGTAAGTGGGCTGCTGAAAAAGTAAATGCCATCTTGGGATCAATGAATTCAATGGGCGTCTAGGCCAAGGAAAAAAGGCCTGTCTCTGTGGTCAGACTATATCTGGAATTGGGTGTTCCGATCTGGCAGCCTCACAGAGGGAGACAATGCAGGGCTGGACCTGCTCCAGAGAAGAGCCGCCTCACCCTCCAGTGTCCTCCCCCTCGGCTCCCTGCCTGTGGACAGCTGGCCCCAGCCTGGCTCCCTGACTCCAGACGCTTCCTTTCCCACCCCTTGCCTCTAGGCCCCCAAGACTTTACCCACCACTTCTGCCCAAACTTCCGTTTTGACGCAGTTTCCGATGGAGCTTCTCACTTACTAAATGGGCCCTGGCACCCAGGGAGCAGTGTTTTAGTCCTGGCTCAACTTTTCATTTATCATTCTCTAAAATTATCTTATTTGCTTCCCTATTTATTATCTGCCTCCTCTCTCGGGAATGCAAGCTCAGTGAGGACAGGGACTTTGCTACTCCTGTATCCCTGGCTCCCAAAACAGAGCCCGGCATAGAACAGATGCTCAGGAGATGTTTGTTGAATGAATAAATGTGTGATCTGGGGGAGTCACTACTCTTCTCTGGGCCTTAGTTTCCTCATCTATAAAATGAGGGTGTTGGACTCGATCTCTTGGGTCCTTGCAACGCTAACATTCTTTTATTCTCTGTTTGTTTGTTTTTTTGCTGTACGCGGGCCTCTCACTGTTGTGGCCTCTCCCGTTGCGGAGCACAGGCTCCGGACGCGCAGGCTCAGCGGCCACGGCTCACAAGCCCAGCCGCTCCGCGGCACGCGGGATCCTCCCGGACCGGGACACGAACCCGTATCCCCTGCATCAGCAGGCAGACTCTCAACCACCGCGCCACCAGGGAAGCCCTATTCTCTGTTTTTTTATTGAAGTGTAGTTGATTTACAATGTTGTGGCAATCTCTGCTGTACAGCAAAGTGACTCAGTTATACACATATAGACATTCTTTTTTTATGTTCTTTTCCGGTTTATCCCAGGAGACTGGACATAGTTCCCTGTGCTATACAGTAGGACCTTGTTGTTTATCCATCCTAAATGTAGTAGTTTGGGGACTTCCCTGGTGGTCCAGTGAGTAGGACTCCACGCTCCCAATGCAGGAGGCCCAGGTTCGATCCCTGGTCGGGGAACTAGATCCCGCAAACGTGCTGCAACTAAGAAGCCCACATGCCGCAACTAAGAAGACTGCGTGCCACAACTAAAGATCCTGCATGCAGCAACAAAGACCCGGTGCAGCCTAAATAAATAAAATAAAATAAAATAAAAATAAATGTAATAGTTTGCATCTACTAACCCCAGACTCCCAGTCCATCCCTCTCCCTCCTCCCCTCCCTCTTGGCAACCACAAATCTGTTCTCTATGACTGTGAGTCTTTTTTTATTTTGTAGATAGGTTCATTTGTGCCATACTTTAGAGTCCACAGATAAGTGATATCATATCGTATTTGTCTTTCTCTTTCTGACGTACTTCAATTAGTGTGATAATCTCTAGTTGCATCCATGTTGCTGCAAATGGCATCATTTCATTCTTTTTTATGGCTGAATAGTATTCCATTATATATATATACCACATCTTCTTTATCCATTCATCTGTTGATGGACATTTAAGTTGTTTCCATGTCTTGGCTATTGTGAATAGTGCTGCTATGAACGTAAGGGTGCATGTATCAATATCTTTTTGAATTATAGTTTTGTCTGGGTATATGCCCAGGAGTGGGATTGCTGGATCATATGGTAGTTCTATTTTTAGTTTTCTGAGGAACCTCCATACTGTTTTCCATAGTGACTACACCAACTTACATTCCCACCAACAGTGTAGGAGGGTTCTCTTTTCTCCACACCCTCTCCAGCATTTGTTATTTGTATCTAACATTCTTAAATTCAGTGGGAAGAGGTTCCCTCAGGCCCTCAGCCACCACATCTCAGGAACAGGCTGGGGTGGAGGCCAGAGACTGATCTGTGGCTGGTGGAAGGAGGGGTCAAGCTGTCACGTGGCTCTCTTTACTCTGGGTTGTAACTTGAGGGGCCACGTGGAGATCTGCCAGCAAGTCACCCAGCCAGTTACATGGGGCATTATCAGTGCTTGTCTCTGCCAGAAAGTCACCATGCATACACCCCAGATGTCCTTTCATTTTCCACTGGTGCCACTGCAAACAACACAGTTTGTCCCTCTATTCTAGACACATTGTAAGGGTGAGCAGGAAGCATATACATGCTGGCCAATGTGGCCCCACCCAGGCCCACCACCCCTGGGTGGGGCTCTCCAAAGCTGCAGGATGAAATCCAGACCCCCAGACATGGTCTTCAAGGCTCTGGCCTAGCTGCCCAACCCACCTCCCCCAAAACCCTAAACAGATTCCATGCCCCCCAAAGACTGACACAGTGTAGTTCCCTGTGTCCTGAATCTGCCTTTGCTCGGGCTGTTCCCTTTCCCTGGAGTGTCCTTCCTCTCCATTTCCCTGTGCTCACAACTTACTCATCCTTTGAGACCCAACTGAAAAGACACATCTTTCCTGCCCCCAGCCTGGAAGTCACCACTCATCCACCTGAACTCCCACAGCACAATCAACTCCCTTCTTTAGGGAGGGCAATTCTTTTTCCTTGTACCATAGCTTCGTGTGCCCATGTCCACCCTCTCCCCAGCTATCAGCTGTTGGAAGGCAGGATGCCCAGCAGATGCATCTTTGTTACCTACTCAGGGCTAGCTCAGGTTCTGACTTATGAACAGAATGAATGGATGGGTGAATGGATGGATGAATGAATGAATGAATGAATGAATGGGTGAAATGTATCAGAACCCATTCTATTCCCAGAAAGATCTGTATCCAAGGCCTCATCCACTCACTGAGTGTCTGCTGTGTGCTCAGCACTGGGATTGGCCATGGTGACCTAGACAAGACATGGTTCCTGCTCTCTTGGCATTTCCGTCTGGTGGAGGAGACAGAAGAATGAATTAGGCCAATAGACAAGCGATTACAAACTATGATAAATGATGTCAAGGAAAATACAAGGGACTGTAATAGAGAGTTGAGGAGGTGAAATCCTCTTGGAGAAGGGACATTAGAGCCTAGACCGGGGAGTAATGTCTAGGACATTAGAGCCTAGACCATGTGAAGAGCGGGGAGACAAGAGCTCCAGGGAGAGCAAAGGCCCAAAGGCAGGCATGAGTCTGGTGGTCAAGGAGCTGGAAGGAGGCCAGGAGGCCAGATCAGCAGACAGAGGCGAAGAGGTAGATCGGGACCGGATCACCAGGGCCTTAGGTTTTATTCTAAGTGCAACAGGATGTGACTAGAGAAATTTAAGCAGGAGAAACAACATGATGAGTTTCTTGTTTTTATTTTATTTATTTATTTATTTATGGCTGCATTGGGTCTTCATTGCTGTGCGTGGGTTTTCTCTAGTTATGTCAAACGGGAGCTTTTCTTGCTGCGGAGCACGGGCTCTAAGCGCACAGGCTTCAGTAGTTGTGGCACACGGGCTTAGTTGCTCCACGGAATGTGGGATCTTCCCTGATCAGGGCTGGAACCCGTGTCTCCTGCATTGGCAGGTGGATTCTTAACCAGTGTGCCACCAGGGAAGTCCCTAGTTTCTTGTTTTTAAAACAGCACCTGCTGCTTCCTCGAACTGGTCTGGAGAGGCCAGGGGCAAAAGCTGGTAGCTATTGTAAGAAATTGTTGTGAAATGGACCAGGGGAAAAAGGAGAAGTTAGGTATGTTTTGGAGATGGTATTAACAGAACTTTGGACAGGCTGAATGTAGAGGTGAGGGAAAAGGAGAATTCACAAAGACACCTCCTTTTTGAAAATAAATTTATTTTATTTATTTTATTTTTCGCTGCGTTGGGTCTTCGTTGCTGCGAGCGGGCTTTCTCTAGTTGTGGCGAGCAGGAGCTACTCTTCATTGCGGTGCACAGGCTTCTCATTATGATGGCTTCTCTTGTTGCAGAGCACAGGCTCTAGGCATGCGGGCTTCAGTAGTTGTGGCACGTGGGCTCAGCAGTTGTGGCTCGCGGCCTCTAGAGCGCAGACTCAGTAGTTGTGGCACACTGGCATAGTTGCTCCGTGGCCTGTGGGATCTTCCTGGATCAGGGCTCGAACCCGTGTCCCCTGCATGGGCAGGCGGATTCTTAACCACTGGGCTACCAGGGAAGCCCGACACCTCCGTTTTTGACTTGAGCAAATTTGGACTTGGCTGGATGGTGGTACCATTTCCTGGATTGAGGAAGACGGTGGGTAAGACAGTGGTATTGAGGACCCCTGACCTTACAACCTATATCAGAAATGAGAGCGGTCTTGGGTGGACTGTGTCCTCAAGCTTCATAGTTGGCTGTAACCCTTTATGGGAGCAGAGCCTGTTCTCCATAATAGTTGTACCAATTTACATTCCCACCAACAGTGTAGGAGGGTTCCTTTTTCCTCACACTCTCTCCAGCATTTATTATCTGTAGACTTTTTGATGATGGCCATTCTGACCAGAGTAAGGTGAGACTTCTTCGTCATTTTGATTTGCATTTCTCTAATAATTAGCGATGTGTACTTTTTCATGTACCTGTTGGCCATCTGTGTGTCTTCTTTGGAGAAATGTCTGTTTAGATCTTCTGCCCATTTTTTGATTGGGTTGTTTGCTTTTTGAGAATATATTTCTTTTATTTTTTACTTTTTATTTTATATTGGAGTATAGTTGATTAACAATGTTGTGTTAGTTTCAGGTGTACAGCAAAGTGATTCAGTTATACATATACATGCATCTATTCTTTTTCAAATTCTTTTCCTATTTAGGTTGTTACATAATATTGAGCACAGTTTCCTGTGCTATATGATAGGTCCTTGACAAATGTTTCATTCCAGATGCTGTCGATTGGATGCCTGTTAGCTATCCACATGGTGGGGTCCAGTAGCCAGTTAAATATATCGGTCTGGAGTTCAGAGGAGGGGTTTAACATACTCCTATAACACTACTTACAGTCATAGGAATGATGCCACCCAGACCCAGACAGAGCCCTGAGATTGAGAAGGAACAGCCGGAGAGGCAGGAGGTAAACTATGGGTGAGCTGTCGTGGAGGCTGAGAGGAGAGAGCCTGTCCAGAAGGGGACTGCAGCCAACTGGATTGAATGTTTCTATGAGGTTGAGGGAAGTGAAGACAGAAACGTGTTCAGCAGACTTGGCAGCAGGGAGGGTGCTAGTGACTTGACAAAAGCCACTTCCATGGAGTAGGGGGAATGTACGCCAGGTTGGAATGGGTTGGAGAGGGAGCAAAGGTAAGGAAAAACAGCTGGTGTAGACACTTTCCAAGAAGTGTGTCCATGAAGAGGAACAGAAAATTAGAGTAAGCGTGAAGGGAGGCATGGGGCCGGGAGGGTGGTTTTTGTCACCACTGCCATAATTCTGAAGATGGCAGCACCTGGTCATAGAAGGGGAGGGGCTGGTGGTGGGAGAGAGAGAAGGTAAGTAGAGAAGGAGGTCCTCGGGAAGGCAGGCGGGGTCAGGGGCCTGAGACCAAGTGGAAGTCCTGGTCTTGAGTCTTCTTTTGTTATCAGGACAGAGGAGGAAGGGGCGGGCAGTGGGGATAGTTCTGTTGGTTTGTGTGTGACGGATCCTGTTTTCTCAGTGAAGACTGAGACAGAGTCACCAGCTGGGAGCATCATGGGGAAGACTATGGGGGTGTTGAGGAAAGAAGAGAAGGCACGAAATAGTTGTTCTCAAAAAGTGGAAAAGCGAGACTCACAGAGAAACCTACACTTAGAGGGTGGCACTGAGGGCAAACCCGGAGTTTATAACCACAGAGACAGCGTGAACCCAGCGAAGTCCTGCCTTGGCTGCAACAGCATCCAGCAGCTCAGGGCTGCCTCAGGAAGAGCACAGCCAGGCCAGGCAGGCTGAGGTTTCCCCAGGTGAGCGGGGTGGAAGGAGAGAGAAGGCTGCAGTTAAGCGTATTTTCGAGGGATGGATTATGATGATGGATCTGGTAACGGAGGCTGGAAGAGGAGGGAGGTGAAGTCTGAGGGGCTGACGGAGAGGGAGAAATCTCAGGGTCAAGGACTGAGTGTAAGAAGAAGCCCAAGGATTACACAACAGGGCCCTTGAGCTAAGCAGTAGGAGGTGGGGGAGGGGAATGTGTGAGTGGCGATATCAGAGATCCAGTTTCTGGTTATGATTTAAGTTCAGGGTGGGCTCAAAGGAGAAACGGGCTAAGGTGGAAGGGTCCTCTCATCCATTCATTCATTTGATAACCTTTTATCCACTGTTAGGCACACTGGTGGTACAAAGGAGCAATCCGCTCAGCCAGGGTGCCCAGGGAGGGCTTCCTGGAGGTGGTGGTTCTTGTGTAGGTTGAGTCTGGAAGGACGAATTAAAGCTCTCCGGGATGCCAAAAAGAAGGAGTGCTCCAAGAGGCAAGCAGACCATAAGCAAAGGCATGGGCTTCGGTGGAAAACAGTTTGGCCCTTTTGTGGAAATGGAGGTAGCATGGCCAGAGGGTGGGTGTATGTGGTGAAGTGATGGGCCATGAGGCAGGGATCGGATCGTGCAGGGCCTTGGGACCCACGTGGAGGAGTGTGGACACATTATTAAGCAGTGGGAAGCCACCGAAGGATTAAGCAGAAGGTGACATGATCAGATTTGTGATTTTAGAAATGGGGATGGTGGCTTGGAGGGGAACCAGGCAGGAGGTAGGGATGCAGGTGGGAGGCTATTTGAATAGAGCAGGTGAGGGGTGACGAAGCAGCAGTAGCCTGGAGGATGGAGAGACATGTGGGTGCTGGGAAGGAGCCTCAGCATGGCTTGGGAACTGACCAGATGTGCCACCAGGGTGCTTTCAGCCACCAGCAATCAAAACCATTGCCTCAACTGGCCTAGCCAAGGAGGGCATTTACCCACTCACATAACAAGACATCCAGATGTGAAGTGGCTTTAGGGCTGGTGAAGAGGGTAGGAGGAGAGGAATTTACAGTGAAGTGCAGATTTCAAAGGGAGAGATGAGGAGTCCATTGGAGGCCCGCTGGGGGCCAGCAGGAGGAGGTGCCAGGCTGGTTGTGCCATCTGGTGCTCCCATGCCAATGTGCCAGGCACTGGTTCAGGGGTGACCCCAAGCCCAGGCCTGTGAGGAGTCTTGTGGGGGGAGACAGACCACAGATAATCACACAAGGAGGGCGTGAATCACCATTGACCTGAGAGCTGCCAATGTTGTGGCTGCACATGAAGGGGAGCCGTGACTTGACGGGTCTGGGGCCGTCAGGGAAGTGGAAACAGAAACCACGGAAAGGAGGTGGATGGTGGTTATTCCCATGGCAGAGAAGGGCACGGGAGAGGTGCCTGCTGTGAAAGGCAAACAGGGCTGCAGACCAGGCCCTGGAGAAGCAGCGTCTTCCAGGGGCAGGAAGGAGGGGCTCACAGAGCAGATGTAGAGAGAGTGGCCAGACGGGGAGGCCACGCTCTCCTCCTGAGAAGAGAGGCCGTGGCCGTGAGATGTGCGAGGGAGGGTCGGCTGCACAGAAACCACTGGGTCTGACTGATCGGGGCCTCTGGTGCCTCTGGTGAGCGCAGTTTCCATGGGTGCTGGGGCCCGAGCCAGACTGTTCATCTCTGGTGATCTGTGGTTCCACTTGGGCGCCTGCGAGGGAGAGAGGGGGCAGCATCAGGCCAGAGGATTGTTGCCAAGCGGGGCAAGTGAACTGGGAGGCCGCCGAGTGGCCGTGGTCCCGCCAGGGCCGCCTGGCACGTCAGTGTCTTCTGTTTGGGCATGTACGTGAGGCCAGTGGTGGGGAAGAAGAAGCAAAGGTATGTGGCAAGTGGTAGGTGCAACTGTGAGGTCAGCGTGAGGGGTGGTTTCAGGCTGGGCGTGTGCTCTCGTGTGTCTGCGCTCGTGTGTACACGTGTGTGTTCGTGCACACACACTCCCACGCACACAGTGGGGCCAATGAGCAGCTGAGGGACGGGGTCAGCAGGAATGAGCAGAGTCATCCCCGTGGAAACACGACTCCCCGGGAGGGAGCAGCTGGGCAGCCAGGCAGGGGGCGTGGCCAGCTCTGCCCAATGGCTCTGGCCACTCCCTGGGCCGCCCTCCCCACCTGTTGACCAAGTCTGAGGAAGTGCCTGCACTGGCCAGGGCAGGGGCACTGCTCAGGCTTCTGGGCCCGCTGTGACAGGGCTACCCTCCGGTGTAGCCCTGGGTGTCTCTGGGGGCTCTGTCTGAGGCCCTTTGGTGGAGGGGTGGTTCCGGGGCATCTGTCCGTGCGGGCCTAGTGATGGCTGTGTGTGTGACCAGGCTGCTGTGGTGTCCCTGTGCCCGCCTGCTGATGCGGGTCATTCCCCAGGGCCTTTGCCATAAGTGACCTACCACCTTGCTTCCACAGGGAACAGGCTCAGGAGGGCTGCGCAGCTCTCACAGGCCTCTGCAGCTCCTGGTGGGGACCCCTCTATCAGCCCAGTTCATACAGGGACCACCAGCCAAAAGCAGTCCCTGGGAGCTCTAGCCCTGCCCCCACCATTGAAACTATCCGTCTCCTTGTCTCCAGGACCTTTCCTGTGTGTCCTTCTCTTCCACGTTAGCATCCTCAGGCTCTCCTGACATGACCCCCCCACACACACACCCTGCATTTTCCCACTCCAGCTCCCCCTGCCTGCCCATGGGTTAGGTCCCATGGGTCCTGGGGGAGGGAGCTGGTGGGATCCTTGGCAGTGCCCGGGAACCTTCCTTCTTCCCTCTCCCCGACCAACATCACACCTCCCCAAAGCTCAGGACAGGGCACTCCACATTCCCACATCTTCCTTTTCTCTTCCCTCCAGGCCAGATACGGTGAGTACAGGCAGGTGTACCACATTCTTCTTTCTCATGCCCCTGGCAGACATCACTAATCAATCACAGCAGTCTTTTTGCACTGAGTCTGGCTGCAATCTTTTTTTTTTTTTTTTTTTTTTTTTTTTTTTTTTTTTTCAGGCTGCAATCTTGATAGTCTGCCCACATCTCCAATGCAGCCAATAGCAGCTGATCCAAGTCAGCCGTCAAGATGTAATCCATTTGCCATTCCTGCTTTAGGCTGACCCCATCAGGCCTCTCACCTCGGCCCATCCTCAATCCACCCTCACATTTCACATCTGATTCCTTTCTGCCTCACTGCTGGATAGAGGTCACATGGGCATAGCCAGCTGTGGTTTTCTCTGTCCCCATAGGCTGAAGCCACACAGTCCCCAGAACTTGGGACCAGGAGGCGGTTGAAGGCACTGGGGCATTGGCCCCAAGTCTCGAAGGCGGAAGAGGATCTGGTTGGCTTGCTGTCAGTCCAGAGTGCAGCCGAGCCCTTGCTGGGGAGAGTGTGGTGCGGGGCTTGGGGGTGATGCTCTTGTGTCCAGCACCTGTGCAGCAGCACCTGGGCCCGGCAGGCACATCCCCCAGCCCCCAAAGGGCCTGCACGCCGACCTCCCCGCCCCGGCCCCTGGTCAGGCCGGAGGTGAGTAGCGGACAGCAGGCCCAGGGCGGGGTGGCCGCCCAGCACCCCGGGGGCTGCACGCTGCAGCCGTCCCAGCTGCCTGCCGCCCTGCTGGCCCCTGAGCCCAGGATGCGAGGATGGCCACCTCATCTCTGCCCACGGTGGTGCCTCTGGGCCCTGAGAGCCTGCGCCCCTTCACCCGGGAGTCCCAGGCAGCCATAGAACGGCGGGTGATGGAGGAGGAGGCCCGGCAGCAGCGGAACAAGCAGATGGAGATTGAGGAGCCCGAGCAGAAGCCGTGCAGTGACCTGGAGGCTGGCAAGAGCCTGCCCCTTATCTATGGGGACCCCCCACCGGAGGTCATTGGCATCCCCCTGGAGGAACTGGATCCCTACTACAGTGACAAGAAGGTCCGGGCCTGGGAGGCTTCCCTCCACCCGTCTGTCCACTGTCAAGCTGTCTGCCTGTCCCAGGCCTCACAGCTCTCTCCCCGCCGCAGACCTTCATCGTGCTCAACAAGGGCAAGGCCATCTTCCGCTTCTCTGCCACACCTGCTCTCTACGTGCTGAGCCCCTTTAGCACCCTCAGACGCTGCGCCATCAAGGTGCTCATCCACTCATATCCTGCCCGAGTGGGGCGGACGCAGGGGCGGGGAAAGGCAGGGAGGGCTCGGGGGTGGGCGGGAGGCCCTCTTTCCACCTCCCCTCCCACCTGCTCCCTCACTTTCCTTGACTCTCCCCCCAACGCTGTTCAGCATGTTCATCATGGTCACCATCTTGACCAACTGCGTGTTCATGACCATGAGCGACCCGCCTTCCTGGTCTAAGCATGTGGAGTAAGTCTCCCCCTCCCCCGGCCCCCCGGTCCCGGGTGTGCACTCCGAGGATGCCCAGAGTGAAGCTGCTCTTGTCTTCCAGGGAGACAAACACTGTCACTGCCCCCCCCATCCACAAACACCTTAAGTCCCCGGAATGGCACACACTGTCACTCTTACCAATGTCCTCAGCCCCTGGGTGGCATATGTCACTTCTGTGCCCTCCTTCCCAGGAGGTCCATCACTGCCACCCACACCCCGGCCCCGGCGTGACATGGCTGGCCCTGGCCGGCCCTCTCCCTGCCAGGTACACCTTCACGGGGATCTACACCTTTGAGTCCCTCATCAAGATCCTGGCCCGAGGCTTTTGCATCGAAGACTTCACATTCCTCCGGGACCCCTGGAACTGGCTGGACTTCAGCGTCATCATGATGGCGTGAGCAGGGCCCCGAGGGCGTCCTGAGGCTGATGAGGGGGAGGGGAGGGGGCCAGGCCTCAGAGGGTGGACCGCAGGGCTGTGGGTCCAGCTTGCAGATAGCGGGCTGCACAGTTCTAGGAGCTGCCATTCCCGGGGTCTGGCTGGGAGTCTGTCCCGGTGCCCCTACACATAGCACATATGACCACACACAGAAGCCCTGAGCCCTAGTCCCACGGGTCCCCACCCGGGACAGCTGGGCTACCCTTGCTAACCCCACTCCTCAGCAAAGCTGCTGCGCTGTCTTCCCCACCTCTCAGGCCCCGAAAGGAAACTTGCTGTGCCTGACCTGTCCCCCCGCAACTCCACGGTAACCCCAACTACAAGGATTCCTTGGGAATCCTCCTTCTGGGCCTGGAGAACCTGTGACTTCTGCCCTACCGCCCACCCCCGGCTCTGACACAGCCCTCGCCCCAACCTCCCCACCCAGGTACCTGACGGAGTTTGTGGACTTGGGCAACATCTCGGCCCTGAGAACCTTCCGGGTGCTGCGGGCCCTGAAAACCATCACAGTCATCCCAGGTACTGGGGAGGAGCGGGGACCCTCTGCCCAGGCCATCAGGCCTCCCCCCTCACCCAGGCCTGGAACCCGGCACTCAAGTTCTGTGACTCAGGGTCACAGCCCTCCCAGGTGGTGTAGGACCCACACCAAAGCCTGGACACAGAGGGGCCCCTGTGGCCAGAGAGGAGAAGGGGCCCCGGGTGGGAGGATGAGTTTTAAGAGGCAGCATAGCAAGGTGGTTAGAGCACAGATTCTGGAGCCTGGGTTCAATTCCCACCTCCACCACTTCCTAATTTTGACCTTGGGTAAGTGGCTTCCCTGTCTGCCTCAATTTCCGTATCTGTGAAATGTGGATAATAACAGGACCACTCATCCGGTTGTTATGAGAATTCAAAGCCTTGATAGCAATAAGGTGCTTAGAACAATGCCTGACACAGGGTATGTGTATTCAATAAAATAAACAGACTGGGCAGAGCAGAGACCTCCCCCTGAGAGAGACACAGAGAATCAGTGATAGAAAGTCCCAGCCCTGTGGGCTCAATAATGAACACCCCACATACCCACTGAGCAATCAGGCCAGGGCAATTCCAAAGTAATGCATCAAGAAGCATGAAATAACTAGAATCTGGATCATCCGGACCCTCAAAAAAGCATGTGGAGAAACTGGAGAAGGTTCATTAAAGGAGAGAAAGATGATCTGAAAAGGCATGGAGAACAGACTCTGGGAGGAGGGGAAATTGTGAAGTCATAGTGCTAGAAAATACGTTAGTTCTCCTCTAGTCCAAAGCCCTCGTGAATTGCAGTTGAGGAAGGAGGGACCCCGGGAGGGAAGAGCTTACTGAAGGCCACACGGCACGTTGGCCCCTGAGTCAAGGCCACAATACCTTCCCTCGGTGCCATGCTTCCAGCATCCTCAGAGCTCAGAGGGCTTTTATAAGGAGGCTGCTGAGCATCTGTTTTCATACCAGGATAAGAAAAAGAAATAAACTCATACTGAAGCAAGAGACACACTGATTAGGCCCAAAGAAGAAGTTATGGTTCTTCTATAAACGATGGAATCTGAGCCTGGAATTCCATACGATTTGGCTATGCCTTTGACAGTCCAGAGGAGTGGAATGCGATATTGCAAAGTCAGCCTAGAGCTTCTCAGAGTGAACCCTGCTGTTCTTTGGGTGTTAACAGTCACTAAAAGAGAAAGGGGGCTTCCCTGGTGGCGCAGTGGTTGAGAACCCACCTGCCAATGCAGGGGACACGAGTTCGTGCCCTGGTCCGGGAAGATCCCACATGCCACGGAGCAACGAAGCCCGTGCGCCACAACTACTGAGCCTGCACTCTACAGTCTGCGAGCCACAACTACTGAAGCCCGCGCACCTAGAGCCCGTGCTCCGCAACAAGAGAAGCTGCCGCCGTGAGAAGGCCGCAGCCCGCGCGTAGCAGCGAAGACCCAATGGAGCCAAAAATAAATAAATTTATTAAAGAAAAAAAAAGAGAGAGAGAAAGGGTTCTGTGTCAAATAAGGTGAAACGTGGCATTAAAGTTTTTGTTCCTGTAGGACTTTTCTGAGCCTTTGATAGGCTAATCTACACAAGGACCCTCCAAGAGGGCGCTCCAGAGCTCAGCCTTCCCCAAACGTGATTGAACCCCTTTTGTTAAGGGCACAGCTTGCGAGATGAGCGTTCTAAGGAACACACTTCAGGAGTGCTGACTTAGCGACATGTATTAAGCTCCACTGTGTGACTGGGTGTCGCTCCCCGAGTTGGGGCAACACACTGTGAAGTCTTCGTAGTCCCTTGTCTAGTGGCTGAGATTCGGTGGCCATTCAAGGCTCCAGATGGAGGTTGTAACCAGAGAAGGATGGGGCTAATTTGGGAAGGCTTTGGGCAAGCAGTGCCCCAAGTAAGTCAGGGCTTGAAGGAGGTGGAGTAGGCAGAGGCCTGGAGGGGCTGAGTGGGTGAGTTACCCCCTGCCCTGCCCCAACTCTCACCCTCCCTGTGATCAGGGCTGAAGACCATTGTGGGAGCCCTGATCCAGTCGGTGAAAAAGCTGTCAGATGTGATGATACTCACCGTCTTCTGCCTGAGTGTCTTTGCCCTGGTGGGGCTGCAGCTCTTCATGGGAAACCTGCGGCAGAAGTGTGTGCGCTGGCCCCCGCCCTTCAATGACACCAACACCACGTGGTACGGCAACGACACCTGGGATGGCCAGGAGAGCTGGGCCAGCAACTCTACCTTTGACTGGGATGCCTACATCAATGACGAAGGTAAGAACGGAGGGTCGGGAGGCCAGTGGGGTCTTTCCCAGCCCCGATGGCAGCCTCTTGTGAGACAAAGAGCATGGAGAAGACCTGAGTGTCAATCCATCACTTACCAGCTGGGGTAACCTCTGACAAGTCACTTCATCTCCTCCTCCCTCAGAATCTTTACCTATAAGATGGAGACAACAATACCTTTCTCAAAGGGTTTGTGTGACAACAAATGCCAAATTGCTTTGAAAATCCTAAAACTTTGGCTATAAAAAACAGCAGTGCATAGTCCCTAACCTACGTACTCCTTGTTCTCCATCACACCACATACTCGCACCCTGGCAGGGCCACCACCAGGCCCCCGCATCCTATTCACATCCCCAGACTTCATAGCCTCACACGCACCAGGCAACATTCTCACAAAGCCACTATTACTTCACACTGTGCCTCCTGGCAGCTGAGAAAGTGGTACCCCTTCTTCAACCTGGCATCCTGGATTCTAGCCGCATCCCCCGCTTCAGTTGAGGGTCCTGCACAGGCACATGGTAGCCCCATCTACACACATGCATGTCCCCCACCCCGTATCCCTCTGTGCCCCTGCGGCACCCCACACTAGGCACTGAGCTGACAGCAAAATGTATCTACCCAGAGACCTTGGAACTTGGAGCTGCCCTTAAAGGAGAGAGAAGGGGCACCCAGAGAGCATCCATTTGGTGCGTGTGGTCCACACAGATGTGTCCACAGGTGCACAGTGGGTACTGTGCCCACAGTGTCCATGTGGTGACATGTTTCCTTTGTGGCCTCTGACTCCCAAAGGGAACTTCTATTTCCTGGAAGGCTCCAATGACGCCCTGCTCTGTGGGAACAGCAGCGACGCTGGGTGAGTGACACTGGTGGGGGGGTGGGAGGGTGGAGGGCAGATGTCCCAGGGTTGTCAGAAGATGGGGGATGATTAGGGATGAGAACCTGGGGTGGATGGAAACCTAAAGAAAATTCATGGGCATGGGGGGAACACTTTCCATTTTGGGGGATGCAGACAAGACAGAAGGATAGTTTTCTCTTGGGATCCCCCATCTATCTCCCAGCTGGAGCTCTCCTTTCTCCCTAAAGCCAGCCCCCATCCTATCCCCAGGCGCTGCCCTGAGGGTTATGAGTGCATCAAGGCCGGACGGAACCCCAACTATGGCTACACCAGCTATGACACCTTCAGCTGGGCCTTCCTGGCTCTCTTCCGCCTCATGACACAGGACTATTGGGAGAACCTCTTCCAGCTGGTACAGCGGCCCCCCGCCCTGCCCCTCAGCCCCATGGCTGCCTCCCTCCATCTCCACGGCCTCCTCCAGGCTTGGTGGGGCCCCTAACAAGGCTGTCCCCTCCGTGGTACCCCCTAAATGCCCCTACATACGGGTTCTCAGAGCCCTCTGACGCTAGGTACGTGCCCAGATCTGAGCCTCAGCCCCTTCTTCCTTTTCCTCATTTGCCTTAAGAGCTGAGATCTGAGCCGGGCACAGACTCCCAGGCCTCACAGTAACCAGTAGGGCAGCTTAGACTCCAACTCTGCCCATACACAATTATTTACCTTCCACTGTTTGCAGGTGGGCAGGTTGGGTCTGGAGCAACAGTGCCTGCTGGTTCCTGGTGATGTTTCTAACATGATGATGTTAATAATAATATTTAGTAATAATAATAATAATAATAATAGCTACTATTTGCTGAGCTCTTACTAGATGCCAGGCACTATGGGAAAGCTAGGACTCAAGCTGATCCCAAAGCCCACGTTCACCAATTTTTAGCCTGGTTCTCTGATCTCAAGATGTCTGGCTGAGGTCCTCTGGGCTTTCTGAGCCAGGAGACCAGGAAGGTCTGGGTCCTGAGTATATATTTTGAAGCACCCCAGGATGTGGCTTAGCCTGCCAAGGGTGGCTATACCTTGCCTCAAAAGCCCTCAAACTGCCTGGCTCTGTGAAGGACCCTCTCTGTTTATCTATCTGGGCGATGGATGTATGGAGATGGGTGTGGGTGAAAGCAGGCGGGTGCCATGTGACGCTTTCTCTCCCTCCCCCACTCCCAGACCCTTCGAGCAGCGGGCAAGACCTACATGATCTTCTTCGTGGTCATCATTTTCCTGGGCTCCTTCTACCTCATCAACCTGATCCTGGCGGTGGTGGCCATGGCATACGCTGAGCAGAACGAGGCCACCTTGGCCGAGAATCAGGAGAAAGAAGAAGAGTTTCAGCAGATGCTGGAGAAATTCAAAAAGCAGCAGGAAGAGCTGGGGAAGGTCTGGACTCAGGGAGAGGAGGCCAAGGACCCAGGGATCTCCCTGCCCCTCAGCCTGGGTGCTCCTGGGCAGGCTGAGGGGGGTCGGGGGAGGCATGGGGTAGGGCCTGCGAGGCAGAGGACGGGGAACAGAAGGCCCAGGCTGGAGCTTTGGTGGGGTGGGAGGCATGCAAGCAGTAGAAAGAGTATTTCTCAGCTCAGCGCCTCAGTTTCCCCATATATAACAAGGAATCTGGAGTAGTTAAACCTGACGTAGCCTTCCAGCTCAAATTCCTACGGTTTTATGATTCTTTATGGGCAGCGTACAGGTCCAGGCTGAGGGAGAGGTGGGTCCTGATGAGGCCCCAGGGAGCAGCTGTACATTTACCCATCATCTCATGAAGTGCAGGGTCAGTCAAGGCTTCAGAGAGTGAAGGGTCTTCAGGATGTGTGTCCTCAGTCACTTTGGTCCCTACCCTGTCACCCCACCACCACCGAGATTGCCGCCCCTGCCCACAGTAAGCTGGGTGCAGGCCAAAAAGAGGGGCCCCCAGCCTGAAAGACTCAGGAAGAAGCTCTGAGCGTCCATTAGTCCATCCCCATGGCTCAGCAATGGACTTTATGTCCATCACCCTTGCTGGTCCACAGGCCAAGGCCGCTCAGGCGCTGGAAGGCAGGGAGGCAGACGAGGACCCAGCCCACGGCAAAGACTGCAACGGCAGCCTGGACACATCGGCGGGGGAGAAGGGGCCCCCAAGACCCAGCTGCAGCGCAGACAGCGGCATCTCAGATGCTATGGAAGGTGAGTGCCTGGCATCCCCATACCCACCCTACTCTACCTGTCCTGTCCATCAGGCCACTTGGGCTCCCGGGGTGGGGGCCGGGAGGGCCTGGCTGGGCCCAGCTTCAGGACAGTAACTTAATATTGGCATCGAAGAAATGGCTGTGATAAATATAGTCCTGGCTTACCCTGGCCCAATTCTGGCTGCAAGGCCAGGCTGTGGCGGGAACTGGGGGCTTCCGGGAGGCCTTGGGGGCTGCCAAGGCAATGGGGAAGGACAGGATAATAATACGAACCAGGAAGGCCCAATGTTCCGGAAACTGGAGATCCTGTTCCTCAAATATCTTCTGGGTAAAAGTTAAACATCAAAGGTCCCTCTGCCCAGATAGAGTCACAGACTCCCCCAAATCCCTGTGCTGCCCCCCAGGCCTCAGTGGGACACAAGGATTAGGTAACGAGGAGAGGGTGGATAGACATACAGACGGATGGATGGATGGATGGATGGTTGGGTGGGTGGGCTGAAAGATTAATGAATGGGAAAAGACATAGGTGTGTGGATGGATGAGAGGGAGGGAGGGAGGAGGAGGAAAGGGGGAAGCAAGGGAGGGAGATGCAAGGAAATCTGACATAGAAGGGATCGGGCCCCTCCCCAGGTGTCTCGCCTTGTGCCAGGAAGGACTTGGAGGACTTTGCAAACCTCTAGAGGGCCCCATCCCAGCTGACCTTGTGTGATGGGCATCCAGGTGTCTGTGTGCCCTGCCAGAGAATGCCCCAGGGAACGCTGGGCAGGGCTGGCCGAGGAGGTCACTCAACGCCGTCCTTGCTGGGACTGTGGTGGGAAGTTTGGGGCCTCAGACACAGTTTGGGGCACCTGCAGTAGCACCCGGGTTGGGGGTAGGGGTGTTGCTGCCAGAGCAGAATCTGCAGCCTGGTTTACTAATTCTTGGGTGGGGGTGCGGCTCAGCAGCCCCCAAACTCTGGGGTGTCCCAATCACGCACTCAAACCCAGGTGTCTATGGGGTTGCCCTGGGAGTCCTCTTTCCTCATCTATGACGTGGGGGCACTAATATACTTACCTCCTCCATTTCCGGTGGTAATTAAATGAGAGCACGCCCAGGCTGAGAACCCCCATGGGCAGCAGAGGCCTGGAAGACCAGGAGGAGAAGCAGCGTCACCCATGGGCCTTATGGAGCTCCAGGGGTTTAGAGCTGGAGTGGCAAGAACAGGGGATGTTTCCAGAAAGCTACCCTGGTGGGAAAGGAAGGACTGGCTGGGGACAGTCTGGAGGGGCCGGCATACTGGCAGTGAGAGGGAGAGCCCTTGGGGGGAACCATGGTTTGCTCCTGAGTGGTGCTGGCCAGCAGCAGGTGGAACTGGGACCCAACCCCCTGCAGTGGCCTCCTGCCTCTCCCTGGGGGCCTTCGGGCCCCTCCCCAGCCGAGATCGCAGCCCTGGGCCATAGGCAGAGGATGGGAGTCACCCCATCGCGTTGGGGGGTGGGGAGCTCCAGGAAGGCAGAGCTGAAGTAGAACACTGGGAGAGAGGAGCTAGGGGTAAGGCTGCTGAGGCTGTGGCTTTTTGAGGGTCAGCTAAGAGACAGCGTGTTGGGGGGCGGGGCACTGAGGGGTGGGACCATGTGGGCGGCGTCTAGAGGGATGGATCTTGAGGGTGACCCACTGAGAGGCGGGGCTTGGAGTAGGCCTCCCTGAGGGGGCGGGGCTTGAGGTGTGATGCTCCAGGGGGCGGGGCTTGGAAGGTGGGACCAAAGACCTAGGTGGAGGAAGGAGCACGTGAGGGGGGATCCTCATCGGGTGTCTGTTTCCACCCTACTCCCAGAGCTGGAAGAGGCCCACCAGAAGTGCCCACCATGGTGGTACAAGTGTTCCCAGAAAGTGCTCATATGGAACTGCTGCACCCCGTGGATGAGGTTCAAGAACATCGTCCACTTGATCGTCATGGACCCCTTCGTGGACCTGGGCATCACCATCTGCATTGTGCTCAACACCCTCTTCATGGCCATGGAGCATTACCCCATGACGGAGCAATTTGACAGGGTGCTCAACGTGGGCAACCTGGTAGGGAGCAGACGAGGGAGAGGCTGTCCTTCTGTGCAGGACAGGAGAGGGGCCACAGGGCCCGACGGGCTGTGTGGAAATATGGGGCACGATTAGGGGGCATCAGGGGACAGGCTGGGGTTATTTTCCCAGCATATGGGTATATGGGGGCATGAGTTGATGTACCAGGGATGTACATGTGGTGATCCATGGGACGTGGAATTTGGGTTTTAGGGTACTTGGGGGCAGATAGAACGGGGATGAGGTGCTTGACCTCTTATGATCAGGATTTCAGGGGCTTTGGGGTCCAGGCCATGCCCTGGAGGCAGAGATGGGGGAGTGAGAGCACAGAGGTATGGGGGTGGCTGGATGGCAAGTCTCTCCACTTTTGGAGGTTGTTGTGGGCCTAAGAGGGACCAAGGGACCTGGAAGTGGGGGTATAGGGCCATGGGCACCCAGGCTCAAGAGGCCCCAGCTCACCCTGGAGGCCCCAGGGCATAGTCCCCCAGCCCTGAGCCCCGCTGCCCGCTGGCTGCCATTTCCCCGGCATGGCCAGGCCGGCTCCCCTCTCCAGCCCTTTCTGCCCTGCTATTGTTGACACACACTGATCCCCCTGCTTATCCCTGCCCATTAGAAGCATTATCACCTCGTTGCCAGCCCCTGTGGAGCCTGACAAAGGGAAAAAGCTGCCTCCTTCTCCAGTCCAGCCCCACCCTTCCCAATTGCCTTTGCAACCTTCCCAGGATGGCGAATGGGCAAGATGCTCCCCCTCTCCTGAGACGTGGGGAGCCCAGGAAGAGTCAGATTTGGGGCCTGGGGCAGGACGAGGACTGGGTGGGCGGCACAGGAATCAGACCCTGGACTCCCCAGCCCGCGAGGCAGGCACGTCCACCCCACGGAGATGCCCGAGGCGGCCGTGGCCAGGCCGGGCTGGAGGAGCAAGGGTGTGCTCTGGACCCGCGGTGCAGCTGCTGGGGTGTGTGTGATGGGCCCGGCCCGCCACCTGCCCACCCCCTGCCCACGCTCTGCTGCTATCTGGGCACCTGCTACGGGCAGGGACAGCTCCTGGGCGGGGCTCAGCGTGTGCCCGGGCAGGCTGTGGACCTGGGGCAGCTGGTGCCCGGCAGGAGGGGGACCGTGCCCAGGGAGCTTTTAGAGGTTCTGCAGCTCTCAGACAAGTCCAGGGCTCTGGGGGCTCAGCTCTGGCTTCTCACTGATCCTCTGCTTCATCCTCTTTGGGGCCCTGCCTTAGACTTCCAAAGCCACCAAGATTTTCTGGGTCCTGGGACCCCAGCCAACCAGGGTAGAGAGGCTGTAGGGTGTAGGGATAGGAGACCAGACTAAGCGCCCCGAGACCTGGTTTGAGACATGCTTCTATGTGGGCAGTGTGACCGGCAGCCTACTGCTGACCTCTCTGAGCCTCAATTTCTCATTTCTGGGATGAGCGCGGTATTCCTCAGAACCTCACAGAGGCTGGGATACCGATAAGGTCATAACGTGAGCGACAGCGTGCTCTGTGAGTGTTGAATATTATTATGATGGGCTGAGGCCCCAGGAAGTCACGTGACAGGCCAACAGTCACAAGGCCAGGAATGGACGGGCCCCGGTGTCTGAGTGGTTCCCACGCTGCCCTGTGGCACGGTCGTTCCGCTCCTCGCTCACTCATGTACACACACCTGTGGGCCGTGGGTACCTCTGCCTGCACCCCCAGGACTCTGTCACCCTCCCCTCGAGCCCTGGAGGTGGGAGTGGGGTTGGAGACTCCCGAGGTCCTGTGCCCCTGAGGCTCTGTGACGGGGGCTACACCCCACCCTGCAGGTCTTCACGGGCATCTTCACAGCAGAGATGGTGCTGAAGCTCATCGCCATGGACCCCTATGAGTACTTCCAGCAGGGCTGGAACATCTTCGACAGTATCATCGTCACCCTCAGCCTGGTGGAACTGGGCCTGGCCAACGTGCAGGGGCTGTCGGTGCTCCGCTCCTTCCGTCTGGTGCGTGAGGCCCTGGCACCCGGGCTGGGGAAGGGTGTGGTGAGGATGGCTGGGGGAAAGGAGGAGAAGCTGCCAGGAAGCCAGAGGGCTGGAAGTAAGGCCCCCTCTGCCCTTTGGTCACCACTCTGCCTCTTAGAACCCTTCTTACTGGAAAAAAGGAGAAAGGTGCCCTCCCCCTTATCACACAGAGCTGCTGGGGGACCAAAATGACAGCCCAGGAGCTGACATTTGGGCTTGACTCCTAAGTGACCTTGGGTGGCAGTGGGGTGGGGATTTCAACCCATATTGCAGAGCTGGAAGCTGAGGCTCAGGAAGTACATCAGTAGTGGAATTGGGACTCCGACTTAGCATCCTTTCCACTACCCCATAGGGACCTCTCATGCATCCACAGAAGTATAGAGAAGGTGAGCCACACCTCTGTGTACCTTTCACCCAGCTCCAACAGCTGTCAACATTCTATAGTTCTTGTTTTATCTGTCCCCCCAATTTTTCTGTGGGGAGTATCTTAAAGCAAATCCCGAGATTTCATTTCACTTGCAGATACTTTAGCCTGTATATTTAAGAGATAAGGACTCTTTCTTTTGATCACTCGAAGAGGATTAGGTGGTAGGATGTGAGCATTCCCATTTCATAGAGAGGTAAACTGAGGCCTTGCATCCCTCAGTGGGTGGGAGTTGAGCTGTTCAAAAGAGTTCTTTCTGGGAATTCCCTGGTGGTCCAGTGGTTAGGACTCTACACTCTCGCTGCGGAGGGCCTGGGTTCAATCCCTGGTCAGGGAACTACTCTTTCTCCTATAAGGATGGGGCTCTCTTGGGGCTGGGCCAGGGGTCCCCAGGCCTCACCGGCCCCTGCCCTCCCCCTGGCCGGCAGCTGCGGGTCTTCAAGCTGGCCAAGTCGTGGCCAACGTTGAACATGCTCATCAAGATCATTGGCAACTCGGTGGGGGCGCTGGGCAACCTGACGCTGGTGCTGGCCATCATTGTGTTCATCTTCGCCGTGGTGGGCATGCAGCTGTTCGGCAAGAGCTACAAGGAGTGCGTGTGCAAGATCGCCGCGGACTGCAGCCTGCCCCGGTGGCACATGCACGACTTCTTCCACTCCTTCCTCATCGTCTTCCGCATCCTGTGCGGGGAGTGGATCGAGACCATGTGGGACTGCATGGAGGTGGCCGGCCAGGCCATGTGCCTCACCGTCTTCCTCATGGTCATGGTCATCGGCAACCTGGTGGTGAGTGAGGTCGGCTGGGTGGCTCCCCCACGCTCGCCCAGGACATCCAAGTGTCCAACAAGGTCCATGCCTTTATTTCCTTTAAATCAGGCTGTCGCTGAAGGGCCCTCTTCCCATGAGGTTACACTGTGTGACACCGCCGATGCTTGTTTTCTACCTAACCCCAGCCCCAAATGGCAGTTTTAGATGGTTTAACTCAGTGGCTCTCAAATTTTAACCTGCTTAGGAATCACCTGGGAGTTTCTCAAAACGTAGATTCCTGGCCCCATGCCCCAGAGTCAGATGCAGCAGCTCTGAGCCGTGGCCCAGGAACCGGCATTTCTAATGAGTTCTGGGTGATGTCACTGCCTCTAGTACAGGGACCACACTGCGAGTAGTACTGTTGAGACCTAGTGTTTTGGGTAAAGTAACATGATAACTGGAGTCAGACTGACCCATGTTGCAGTCCCGGCTCCTCCGTTGTCTATGTGACCTTGAACGAATCACTGCTCTCTGGTTGGCTGAGTTCTCTAACTTCACGTGGAAGAAAAATAGTAGGCCCCTCAGGGGGTGGCCGGGAGGATTGACTGTGACCGAAGAAGGCACAGTGTGGGGTTGGTACCAGGAACTCCTGGCCCTTTTGTCCTCCTACCCTCTCACCCTCTGTTCCCAGGAACTAGGCCATGGACATTGGGAGGATCTGGAGATGGCATGGGCTGCGTCCATCCTGCCACTTTCTGTATGCGGGGCTGGTGCAGGGAAGGAGGTGCAGGGGCCCATGAGAAACGGGGTGTGAGGCCATGGCCAGCTAACCAGAATTTCTGTGGCTGGGGCCGGGGGAGGCATCTGCTCTCACCCTGCCGACTCTGCTCCTCCCCTTCTTGGGGTGGGGTCACTCCTGCGAGGAGAGCTGTGCCCAGCTGCCCCCTGTGGTGGCCAACTCTGCCCCGGGCAACAGGGGGTGGGAAGACGCACGTCCCCATGTTCCGCAAAGGCCTGTGGAATCCTTGAGCTGCTGGGTCAGCGCTTCTCAGATACGGCTGAGCTCCGGCTGGGGGCAGGGACGGACTGGCGGTGGGGGATGTCACCTTGACTGAGGAGGGGACCGTGGGAGGGGGTCCCAAGCCCCCAGGGACAGCCAGACAGCAGAACCCAGGCTGGTGGCTCCTGGGAGGGGGGTCTTAGGGAGTGGGGAGAGTGAGGGAAGATGGAGAGTGAGGGCAGATGTCCCAGCAGAACTTTGGGGCAGGATTCGGGATGGGTGCGTGGGAGCAGGCTCTCAGTAGAAGTTTGTGAGGGCAAGTTTAAGGGCCTGGAGGTGACTAAAAGGGTCTGCAGGGGGTTTCTGTCTGTGTGTGTGTAAACTCAAAAACATTTCAGGCCCCTACTTTGCCACCTGATGACTGGGAAACCTTGAGCAAGTTATTTCTCTCTGGCCTCAGTTTTTCTCAACTGGAAAATGGGGATGATGGGAGTGGTGACCTACTCCACTGGGTGGTCGTAAGGATTACATGACACATGTCAAGTGCTTAGCAAAGCACTTGGCCCAAGAGGCCAGGGGAGTCCAAATGTTACAGGCGTCGGGGGAGCAGTGGCGGATACAGTACCTATCACCAACCAGCATCACACTCCTGGTTGGGCTCTGCCACGTGCCAGTTCCTGTGCCAGGGGCTTTACGTGTATTATCCCTAATGCCCTTGACGACCCTGCACGGCAGGTAATGTTGGCTCTGTGCATCCAGGAGGCACAGCCCAGAACCACACAGCTAGTGTGAAACGGAGCCTGGACTAGAACCTGGGTCTGTGTAACTCCAATAGCAATAGCGTCGATACCAGCAGCAATGGTACCAATGATGAGGTTAGCATCAGCAGTACCAGCGATGGCAGCTTGACGGCTACTCATGTTTCTTCAGCATTCTGAGCACTTTCCTGGTATTGATCTCTTAATGCTCACCACCCCCTATGAGGGCCGTGCCGTTTTATCGAGCAAAGTCTCAGGGAGGTTGATTAGTAACCTGTGCGGGATTTGAACCCAAGCAGTCTTGCCCCAGAGTCTGGAACCACTGCAATGCACTGCCTCTGGGTGTGTGCCACCCGCACCCTCCCATCACACACACATGCACACGCGTGCACACACACACAGACACACACACCTACCCACCCTGATGCCCTTCTCCGGCCCAGCTCTGTGGCTCTCCCACTTTGCTCAGAGGAAGCGGAGTGACCAAGGGGGGCGGCACTGCCAGCTCCTTGGGCACTGTCCCTGCCCACCACCCTCCCAGGCCTCATGGAAGCAAGTGTCTGCCAGAGGGCACCGGAGCACCCCACCAGGGTGTGTGGGGACCCAGGTCCCCTGCGTCCATGGCACTCAGGCACTTCCTCGGGGCTACTGTGAAGAAGAGGAAATGACCAGGACATGGGGAACCCCCCCCTCAGAGCCCCCCAGGGGAACTTGCTGTCAGTCTCCCTTCCCTCCAACCCACCCCCCATGCCTTGCCTGAGGTAGCTATTTCTGTCCCAGGCAGGAGCCGTGTGCAAACCCTGCTGACCCAGAGAGCAGCTAATTCCCATCTCAGATGTGCTTCTGGCAACTGGACACCTCCCGCCAAAGAGGGAAAGAAAACCCAGTAAATTTGGGTGGGGGGGCAAAGGCAGAAAAGTAGCTAGAAGGCATGGCAGTGGAGACAAATACCCCCAGCACATTCTCCCAGAGAGAAGATATACAATATACTATATATATATTTTTTAAGACCACATTTTTAAAAAATTTTTATTTATTTTTATTTTTGGCTGCGTTGGGTCTTGGTTGCTGTGTGCAGGCTTTCTCTGGTTGCGGCGAGCAGGAGATACTCTTCATTGCGGTGCGTGGGCTTCTCATTGCAGTGACTTCTCTTTTTGTGGAGCACGGGCTCTAGGCATGTGGGCTTCAGCAGTTGAATGACAAAAAGACTTTGGAGGACACTGGTGAAGGCCAGACAGTGAGATGCATGGAGAAGATGGCCAAGGGTGGGAGATTCACATTACAGTCCTCCCTTGGTATCTCAGGGGCTCGGTTCCAGGACACCCTGCAGATTCCAAAATCTGAGACTACTCAAGTCCTGTAGAAAATGGTGTGGTACAGTTGGCCCTACTTCCTCATGTCCACTCATACAGCCCCACCCTGAGACCCCCAGAGTAATACCTGCCTCTGGCTGACAGGAGACAGGACCCCCACCCCAGCCAGGCTGTACCTTCCTCCTCACTGCCCTGGGGTGGGAGTAAGCTGGTGGAAGTCAGGGCCACTGCATTGTGTAGCCTCTGGGGTGTCCATGCACACTGTAGTCCAAATAAAGGATGTCCTCTGCAGTTGTACAATGATTGGAAACCGGGTTCTAGTTCTGACCGTGCTGTTTGTCCTCAGGCAAGTCACTCCACCTCTCTGGGACTCAGTTTCCTCAGTCATAAAATGCTTAGCTGGCCTCAGAGTTAATCACACTCCTCCCTGTGCCTTGCAGAGTCTTCTATTATCACACACGTAACAGCCAACAAGTTTTGAGTGCCTACTGTGTGCTCTACTTGTATTGACCTTTTAATCCTCACAACAACGTGAGGAGGTAGGTGTTGGAACCATCGCCATTGTACAGATGAGGAAACTGAGGCACAGAGCAGTGATAGGACTTGCCTCAGGACACACGGCTAGTAAACTGGGGTTCAAAGCCAAGCAGCGTGGTTTCAAAACCCGTGCACCCCAGTCTCTGCTTTGTGCATACCCACTGCATTGTATTTGTCTGATCAAGTGTCTGTCTCTAGGCGGAGGGCAAACTGAGACCTCTTGCTTCTACACACAGTGGGAGGGGCTCAATAAATGTCTGTCCACTGGAAAATAAAGTTGACAGGGGTAGACCAGTAGCCTCTGAAGTCCCTTTCAGTGGGGCTAAGAGAAGAGAACCAGGTGGAGCAGGGAACCCCAAAGGAAGAAAAGGCAGTGAACAGTGGTAGGTGAGATGCCCCTTCTACAGCAACAGGGGACATGCATCTGGGTATCGGGAGCACAGGGTCTATTAAAAGTCCCATTTAGGGCTTCCCTGGTGGCGCAGTGGTTGAGAGTCCGCCTGCTGATGCAGGGGACACAGGTTCGTGCCCTGGTCCAGGAAGATCCCACATGCCGTGGAGCGGAAGAAGAAGGCTCAAAAGATTCAGCCTACCAAGAAGTCCTGGAAGCTTGGAGACATGAGTCCATGTCTCATGTCTGTTTTTTGTTCCACATCCCCTGGCAGTGGAGGTGGAGGACAGAGTCATAGAAAGAGTCCCTGTCACCCAGTGGGCCTCCCCGAACCCTGCCTCTGCCTTGGTCAGCAGAGTCCTATCATGTGCGTAAGACTCAGTTTCCCTATCTGTAAAGTGGGCGTGACAGTAGCACTTCTCACCTTCACAAGCAGTTGTGAGGGTTCCGTAAGGTGACGTCCTCTTAACAGCCCACCATGAGGTGGGTCTGATCTGGAGACCCGAGGCCCCTCGTGCTGGCTGAAGGTGGCACCCTCAGGGGCCTAGAGGCTGAGCTCAGGCTCCCCCCACCCCCTGCTTCCCAGGTCCTGAACCTCTTCTTGGCCCTGCTGCTCAGCTCCTTCAGCGCCGACAGCCTGGCGGCCTCGGACGAGGATGGCGAGATGAACAACCTGCAGATCGCCGTCACGCGCATCAAGTGGGGTGTCGGCTTCGCCAAAGCCTTCCTCGTGGGGCTGCTGCATGGCAAGATCCTGAGCCCCAAGGTTATCATGCTCAGCCTCGGGGGGACTGGGGAAGCTGGCGAGGCCGGCGAGGCTGGGGAAAGTGTCTCAGAAGATGAGAAGAAGGAGCTACCGCCCGAGGAGGATGAAAACAAGGACCTCAAGAAGGACAATCATATCCTGAACCACATGGGCCTGGCTGACGGCCCTCCCCCCAGCATTGAGCTGGACCACCTCAACTTCATCAACAACCCCTACCTGACCATCCACGTGCCCATCGCCTCCGAGGAGTCTGACCTGGAGATGCCCACAGAGGAGGAAACGGACACCTTCTCGGAGCCTGAGGATGGCAAGGTGAGCCTGTCGCAGAGCCTGGATCGAGGGATCGGGAGTCAGACAGACATGACTCTACATTTTTGTGTGACCTTGAACATGACACAAATCCTCTCCAAGCCTCAGTTTCTCCATCTATAAAATGGGGTAATGGTACCTACCTTGTGGTATTACTGTGAGCATTAGATGAGATGCTGTGTGCAAAGCACGGTCAGCTCTCTGTGAACGGTGACTGTTATTACCATTAATACAATTATTATGGCATGCCCTGCCTGTCCTACTACCCTAGGCCATTCCCTTCACCCCTGCCCCACAACTCCACCTGGGTCCCCTCTCCCCAGCAGGTGGCGCTCTGAGACAGCATGTTCTCACCTGAGGCACCCTAGCTCCAGGGCCGGAATCCAAGAGGCCTCTCTTAAACCCCCTCTGGGTTTGAAGCTCCTGCCAAGTCCTTGCCATTATCATCTGTTTCTGTTTAGACCCCACCTGGAGGGCTGGTCCCAACCTCCGAGTGTGGGCCAAAGTGCCAGGTCTGAGCTGAGGAGAGGGGTCAGGGGCCCAGTAGGGTTGGGTTCAAGGGGAACAGAGAGCCGGGAGCTGGAGCCGCTACACCCCCTCTCCCCCATGCAGGGGCCCTGCTGCTGGGTTGAGGTTCCCCTCCCCTGCGAGGGTCGGGGAGGCCCTGGTGGTCGCCCCCAGAAGCTCAGGCTGAGCCCCCTCGCCCACCCTGCAGCTCGGGCGGGGCCCCCTGCCCGTCCCAACCCTATCGGCGAGGGCCCTGCTGGCACCGGAGCCTGAATAAACTTTGCCCTGAAAGCTCTTGACTCCTTGTTTCCCCCAAATACGTGGCACACTGACTTACCAGGGAGCTGAGCGCCTGCCAAGCTATAAATACCCAGGGAAATGTGGCAGTAACTTCGCTATGAGGAGAGCGGGTGGAGGAGGGCTGGACAGCAGCCAGGGCCAAGGCTCTGGGGACTCTCACGGGGAAGCAAGTGCGGCTCCCGGGGGGCTGTGAGAGTTGGGGTGCACGGGCAGGGCAAGTGGCTCATTGGGTGTCGTGCCCAACCTAACGCCCGGTGCCTCGGTTTCCCTTTCTGTCGACTGGGCACAAGGCCCTCCCTGGTTTTCTGGCCACTGTCCTGACAGCCGCCCCCTGCCCCTCCAGGTTACCCTCTCCATCTTCCTCTTCAAGGGCCTCACCCCCAGCCATGAAGGGGGCCCCTTGAGGAGTGGAGGCTGGGGGCAGGAGGCCGGCCTAGATGCAGCACCGGGAGGAGGTGGGAGAGGCCTGGCCAGGCTGGAGCACCAGCCGTCCCACCCGACCCACTCCCAGTTAGGTTCCCTTGGCCCCAGGCTGGAGCTTTGGCTGCAGAAAAATTTCCATCCTTTTTGGATTTCTCAGCCAAACAGACCCCGAGGATAGGAAGGCTCGGACTTTGCTCCATGCTCATCCCCTTCCTTCCCCAGGCCTCATCCCTGTCCCACTCCAAGGGCAGGACCAAGGCCTGTCGTTCTTCTGCATAGGCCCCAGTGGTGGCTGCATAATCCAGGGCTGAATGAATGAATGAATGAGTCTGCTCCACCCTCTCTTTCCCTTCTCCCTTCTGGTCTCCCATCTTGACCTCCCCCGCCCCACCTTGTGGGAGGGCCCGGGGTCACGTGACCCTGTGGCCTCTGCAGAAGCCGCTGCAGCCCCTCGACGGAAACTCCTCCGTCTGCAGCACTGCCGACTACAAGCCCCCCGAGGAGGACCCCGAGGAACAGGCCGAGGAGAGCCCTGAGGGGGAGCAGCCTGAGGAGTGCTTCACCGAGGGTGAGGGCCAGCCCGCGTGTGTGACCCCACCTCTCCTGGGTGCCTCCCCCAGCCCGGCAGACCCCGTAAGGGGCCCAAGGCCGGCAGCAGCCCCAGCCCATTGCCCCCTTGGGGACATCTCGGGGACACACGCATCACCAAAAGCAGGCAGGGCCTTCTTCCTCTGATGCTCTCCTGCCCTGCCCTGAGGCACCCCAGGAGAATAGAATGCTGGGAAGGGGTGTCAGAGCTGGGGATGCCTCCCAGTCCCTGAGCCTCTGACCCCTGCAGTGTCGACGGTAGGTGACAGTAGCATCAGCCCGAGGGCTGCTGTGCAGAATCCCCACAGAGCCCCGAGAGTGGCCGGCACCGCACGAAGCAGGTGCTCAGCTGTGGCTGCTCTAAGACTGTCCTCCTCCTCAGCTTCGTCCGCCAGAGAGAGGCCTGCCTCGCCCCTCGGGAACATTTTTGCCCGGAGGGCCTGGGCTGTGGCAGAGTGAAGGCTGCCTGGGCGAGGTGGGGGAGGATGGGGACAGCCTGACGGCTGTACAACCTGTGCTGGCTGCCTGCACCCCTGTGCTCTGGAATGTCTCTGCATGCGGTTGTGTGTGTGTAGGGGGTGGGGGCGGATCCTGGGAAGGTGGCGGGACTGTGCCTCCTAAGGTGGCCCCCAGGCCCGTGACCGGTGCCCCTGCCGCCGTCCCTCCCCAGCCTGTGTGCAGCGCTTTCCCTGCCTCTACGTGGACATCTCCCAGGGCCGAGGGAAGATGTGGTGGACCCTGCGCAGGGCCTGCTTCAAGATCGTTGAGCACAACTGGTTTGAGACCTTCATCGTCTTCATGATCCTGCTCAGCAGTGGAGCCTTGGTAGGCGCTGCCCTGGGGACCGGGCACTGGGCAGAGGCAGGGGCCAGACCTGGGCAGCCCCGAACCCAGAGAATCCTAAAGAACTCACCAGTGCTTCCAGGATGTGTTGTGGACTGTGTTAATTTTCTTAAAGAGACAGATGGGCTCTGAATCCCTGTGCATCCTTAGCTGACAGGTCCCAGCCGGGGATCAGGTGGGGAAGGCCTTGGGAATTGGGGGTTGGGAGGGCAGGATGTGTCAAGGTGAACCCCTCGACAGACCAGTGAGGGTTACTGTTATTAGGCCTGGGGAAGGGGAGCTGAGGGGCTTCTCCCCACCGGGAACTCACTGGCTCACCCGCATGAGGGGCACGGGGAGTCTGCCCCCGCCTGGCCCCGGTGCCAGAACCCTGGGAACCAGCAGCCTTAGGCAGGTAGGTAGCAGGACGTGGCTGCTGCCCTGGCCTCCTTTGGGCCCTGACCACCCCGCCCTGCTGGTGCCCCCAGGCCTTCGAGGACATCTACATCGAGCAGCGGAGAGTCATCCGGACCATCCTGGAATACGCAGACAAGGTCTTCACCTACATCTTCATCATGGAGATGCTGCTCAAGTGGGTGGCCTATGGCTTCAAGGTGTACTTCACCAACGCCTGGTGCTGGCTCGACTTCCTCATCGTGGATGTGAGTCTGCCCCACCCCCGGCCCCGCAGTCAGATCCCAGGTGGTCCTTGTGGCTGAGGCCCTGCTCTCCCTGACCACCCTCCGCTCCCATTACAGGTCTCCATCATCAGCCTGGTGGCCAACTGGCTGGGCTACTCGGAGCTGGGACCCATCAAATCCCTGCGGACACTCAGGGCTCTGCGTCCCCTGAGGGCACTGTCTCGATTCGAGGGCATGAGGGTGGGTGCCAAGGGGGACTCTGAGTAGGGCTAAGGACTGGGGGAGCAGCCGCAGCTTGGAAGGGGGCTGGGGGTGTCTGTACTCCGGCCACCAGCAGGGGTCCAGGTCTGGAGGTCCCCAGGCATCCTCCCACACCAGCCCAAGTGCCCATTCCCGCCCTCAGCCCCCTCCTTCGCTCATCTCTTCCACCACTGGGGGCAGCAGAGGCTGTAGCAGCTCCCAGGAGGGGCCTGAGGGCACCGAGGCAGGAGGAGAGGAAGGAAAGCAGGTCTGTGGGTTTATAGGTGTCCCTCCCCAGCCTCAGACTGGGGCCCCCCAGGACTCCAAGCCTGCCCACCCTTCCCTCAGGCCCTTGAGGGCGGAAGTGACAGGTAAATACAGGGTTTGGGCAAGACCAATGGGACTTCCCCAGGCAAGGGGCGGGGGTGGGGGGTTGGGGTGTCTGTTAGGAGCAAAACCCACGCTAGAGGGACGAACTTCCATGAAGCAGCTGATTGCAGGTCAGCGGTGCACAGAGCCTGGGGCTCCCTCCTGGTCATGCAGGAGGCCAGCCAGCACCGGGCCGTCCTACCCCTGGAGCCGGGGCCCCTCCCCACCAGAGTGAAAGTGACCAGGCAGCTGGTTGGTGCCCCAGCCAGGAGTGGAGCTCCCCTGGGCATCACCGGGCTTGCGCCACCCACTTTGTCTGGAGGTCATGGAACGGTTTCTCCTTGAAAACAGATAATTCTCAGCTTCAGTTCAGCCTGAAATCATGAGGTCGGCCTGGGTGGCCACCGCTGGCAGTACACAGGAGTCCAGTCCCAAGGGTCCTGCTGCTTCAAAGACTCTGTTGGCTTCTTTTCTGGGTCTGTGTCTCTAATCCTGTGAGAAGATGAGCAGGGGAACAGGTCACGGGGACTGAGTTTCCTATGGGGGCCAAGGAAAGAGTGTTTGTCTCCTACCCGGTGACCCGTGGCCGGGCTGCTTCCAGAGAAGCCCAGCCTCCACTCTGGGCTGATGGCTCCAGCCAAGCGGAGAGCCCTCTTCAGTCACCAGGCCGGCAACCCACTACCCCTACTCCTTGCTTACCATCCCCCCGCCCCCAAGTAAAGCCCAGCAGACTTCTCCCCCAGGCCTGGCTCAGATGGGCCCTCCTCCAGGAAGCCTTCCCTGCGCAACAAGGCCCAACTGTGCCTGGTCCCCTGGTTACTGTGGGTGGGAACCCTCTCCCAGAGGAGACTGGGTGTCCCCGCCTGCCTGGGAGAGGATCTGGACGTGACCCCCTCCCTGGCCCCCAGGTGGTGGTGAATGCCCTCCTGGGCGCCATCCCCTCCATCATGAACGTGCTGCTTGTCTGCCTGATCTTCTGGCTCATCTTCAGCATCATGGGCGTCAACCTGTTTGCCGGCAAGTTCTACTACTGCGTGAACACCACCACCGCCGGGAGGTTCGCCATCTCCGAGGTCAACAACAAGTCCGAGTGCGAGAGCCTGATGCACACGGGCCAGGTCCGCTGGCTCAACGTCAAGGTCAACTACGACAACGTGGGTCTGGGCTACCTCTCCCTCCTGCAGGTGGTGAGTGTGACCCGCTGCCCCTGCCCGAGGCTGGGATGGAGGTGCCCCCGCATTCTCATTGTACCTGAGTGCCCTGCCGCCCCTTGTTAGGGGGCCGCCCACCCTGCTTCTAGGGCTGTGGGACCCAGAGGTAGTGTCTATACCTCTCCGGTCTCCATTGGATGCCTCCCCAGGGGAGCTCAGGGCAGGCAGCCTCTGGGGAGGACCAGGCAGGGTCAGGGAGGGAAACTCAAGGATGATGGAAGCAGGGGGCAGCCCCCTCCCCTCACACCCAACCACACTCTCTCAGGCCACCTTCAAGGGCTGGATGGACATCATGTATGCAGCCGTGGACTCCCGGGAGGTGAGTGGGGGTCCTCGAGATGTGGCTGGTGAGTGAGCCAGGGGAGAGGACTCAGATCCATCCCCACCCCATGCTGCCTCCTCAGGAGCCCCCGAGACCCCACAGCCTGGGGGTGGATGGGCCCACGGTGAGATGGGGAACAGGGAGCAGGCAGCATGTGCCCCCAGCCCACCCAGCCCAGCCCAGCCCATCCTGTGGCCCCTGCAGAAGGAGGAACAGCCCCAGTACGAGGTGAACATCTACATGTACCTCTATTTCGTCATCTTCATCATCTTCGGCTCCTTCTTCACCCTCAACCTCTTCATTGGCGTCATCATCGACAACTTCAACCAGCAGAAGAAGAAGATAAGTATCCAGCCCGACCTTCCCCGGGCCCTCCCCTCCCCGGGCTCCCTCCTCCCTCCGTCCGTCCACTCCTTCCTTCATATGTTCACAAATGCTGCCTCTGCACCTGCTGTGCTCTCGCTGGCTGGCAGCATGATTCAGCAAGGCTGGGTTCACATCCCACCAGACGACCTTGGACGAGTGAGATGTGGCCACCTCGAACCTTGGTTTCCTTATGTACAGAGTGAGGTTTGTGCCGCCTGCCATGCCGGCTCATTCTGAGGACCCCACGAGACATTGATGGAAGGTGGCCCAAAGCGGGCAGTGAGGCTGCGCTGACCCCTTGCCTCTGTCGGTCACCCAGTCCCCTCCCCTCCCTTCTCTGGGCCCCTGAGTCCCCCTTCCCCTGCCTCCCTCGACCCCCATCTCTGGCTGCTCCAGGCAGGTCCCACCAGCTCCCCTGCTGGGGTGCGGGTGGCTTTAAGGGTGGTGCCTGAGAAGGTGAGAAGGGGGAGGTCCTGGAAAGTGAGAAGGAGGACACCCCCCACCGCAACCTTACGGGCCCCATCCCACTATACTTTGGAGGGAAAGACCTCTTCATGACGGAGGAACAGAAGAAATACTATAACGCCATGAAGAAGCTTGGCTCCAAGAAGCCTCAGAAGCCAATTCCCCGGCCCCAGGTACCAGCCTTCGGGGCCCCTCCCCCTGCAGCCTGTATGAGGCTCCTGCCTAAGGGGGCCACGGCGGGCAGGGGGCAAAATGCAGCCTGCGCTCTGCCCACCAGGCTATGTCCCTGGCATGAGGCTGGGTCCACCTGCCGGGAGGGGCGCCGGGAGGGGCGCCAGCAGCTGCCTGATGAACTCCAGTCATTGGTTTACCCTTTGCCTGGGCCTGCACAGCTCCCCAGTGTCCAGTCAGCTCTTCAGCTGGTGGCCTCTGGGGCAAGGGCCCCTGGAACGGGGAGGAAGAGGATGTCCAGAAAGCCCCCCAGTGAGCACTGACTTCAGGAGAAGGATGAGGGGCTGCTGGGGGACCTTGACGGGAGGAAGGGTCCCAGAGTGAGGAAGGATGCCCGCGGACCCCACAGATTGGCCTGTTCTGATGGGGGGGTCTCGCCGCCCCTGCCCTGGCCGACTCTGCCACAAGACCTGACACCTCCTCTCTCTCTGTCTCTCTCCCTGTCATGCTGTCGTGTCCTCCTGCATCTTCTGCCGGTCCACGTCCTGCCCTGACCACTGCCCCCCACACCCCTCGGCGTGCATCCCCGCGCTCGCATCCCTGCTGCAGAACAAGATCCAGGGCATGGTGTACGACTTGGTGACGCAGCAGGCATTCGACATCACGATTATGATCCTCATCTGCCTCAACATGGTCACCATGATGGTGGAGACGGATGACCAGAGCCAGCTCAAAGTGGACATCCTCTACAACGTCAACATGGTCTTCATCATCATCTTCACGGGCGAGTGCACGCTCAAGATGTTGGCCCTGCGCCAGTACTACTTCACCATCGGCTGGAACATCTTCGACTTTGTGGTCGTCATCCTGTCCATTGTGGGTGAGCAGGGCCGGGCTGGGCTGAGTCATTCAGGGAGGCCCGGCGCTCCCATCCTCGTGTGCACACACAGACCTGCTCACGCACCTGCCGTGCTCACACTCACACATACACACACGCGTGTGCACCTGGTGTCTACACTTAATGCGCAAAAGCACGTACAGTGGGCTCCCAGGCAACCTGTCACCTTCACGTGCATGACCACACCTGAGAAACATTTACTTGTCCAGTGGTGCCCGTGTGCTTCGAGAAAAACATAAGAGGGTTCCAGTGTCCTTCACACAGGAGAGCTGTGTGTCATTGTGATAGTAACTAGCTATCGTTTATCAATCATATACTATTTGCCTGACACTGTGCTACGCACGTCACAGGCATTAGCTCACTGATTGTTCCCAACAAATGGCCTGAGGCTGGTACTGTTGTCACCTCCATTTTACAGGCGAGGAAACTGAGTCACAAACCAATTAGGTGACATGCCTGAAGTCACACACCCAGAGCTGTCCTCCCCCGCCCTCTCATCCATGGCATCTGCAAACAGCCTTAGCGATAGGCCTACCATCGTTTGCTTTGACACGTCCCACCTCCATGCAGCTGTGTCAGGGCAAAGATGGAGCCCAGGCCCCAAGACCCCTGGGAGAGCCTAATGGGTCAGGCCATTCGGGCTGCGCTCTGAGCGGTGAGCTTCTACTGCTCCTTTCTGGGGAAGAGCCCAGCGGGCTGGGCCCCCCTGAGCCGCGCATGCCCCCTGCTCCCCGACCCAGCCGCCCACCCTGAGGGCAGCAGTCCTCACCGCTTCCTCCCTGCAGGCCTCGCACTCTCTGACCTGATCCAGAAATACTTCGTGTCACCCACGCTGTTCCGTGTCATCCGCCTGGCACGGATCGGGCGCGTCCTACGGCTGATCCGAGGGGCCAAGGGCATCAGGACGCTGCTCTTTGCTCTCATGATGTCACTGCCCGCCCTCTTCAACATCGGCCTCCTCCTCTTCCTGGTCATGTTCATCTACTCCATCTTCGGCATGTCCAACTTCGCTTACGTCAAGAAGGAGTCGGGCATCGACGACATGTTTAACTTCGAGACCTTCGGCAACAGTATCATCTGCCTCTTTGAGATCACCACGTCAGCCGGCTGGGACGGGCTTCTCAGCCCCATCCTCAACAGCGGGCCCCCCGACTGTGACCCCGCGCTGGAGAACCCGGGCACCAGCGTCAGGGGCGACTGCGGCAACCCCTCCATCGGCATCTGCTTCTTCTGCAGCTACATCATCATCTCCTTCCTCATCGTGGTCAACATGTACATCGCCATCATCCTGGAGAACTTCAACGTGGCCACGGAGGAGAGCAGCGAGCCTCTCGGGGAGGATGACTTCGAGATGTTCTACGAGACGTGGGAGAAGTTTGACCCCGACGCCACGCAGTTCATCGACTACAGCCGCCTCTCCGACTTCGTGGACACCCTGCAGGAGCCGCTGAGGCTCGCCAAGCCCAACAAGATCAAGCTCATCACACTGGACCTGCCCATGGTGCCAGGGGACAAGATCCACTGCCTGGACATCCTCTTTGCCCTGACCAAAGAGGTCCTGGGAGACTCTGGGGAGATGGATGCCCTCAAGGAGACCATGGAGGAGAAGTTCATGGCTGCCAACCCATCCAAGGTCTCCTACGAGCCCATCACAACCACCCTCAAGAGGAAGCACGAGGAAGTGTGCGCTGTCAAGATCCAGAGGGCCTACCGCCGGCACCTGCTGCAGCGCTCCGTGAAGCAGGCTTCCTACATGTACCGCCACCGTCGGGACAGCAGCAGGGACGCAGCACCCGAGAAGGAGGGGCTGATTGCTGACACCATGAGCAAGATGTATGGCCCTGAGAACGGGAACAGCGGTTTGCAGAGCAAGGGGGAGTGGAGGGGCTCGACATGGGACCCCAGACCTGCCCTGGGGCTCCTGTCCATCAGACCCACAGACACAGCCCTCCCTCCCGCCCCACCCCCGGGGCAGACGGTGCGCCCAGGGGTCAAAGAGTCTCTTGTCTAGCAGGTGGCGGTGAGGTGGCACAGCCCCAAAGCTCCCCCGTGGCGCCTGCCCCTGAGGGAGCTAGGGCTTTGCGTCTGGGACTGATCCAGCTCCCTGTCGGGGACAGGATTTGGCCGTGCTGGGCTGTCAGCCAGGCCATGGCAAGCGGGAATTGTACCTGAAGTCTCCACTCTGAGCCCGAGGCTGCTGCCTCCGTGATTTCACCTTCAAGTTGCTCTCACCTCCTCGGGGGCCCTGCTGCCCTCCCCATGGCCCCGGGGGAGGTTGGAACATCAGAATCTCTGCTCCCCACTTGGGGAGGAGCCGGCCTGTGATGGAAGGATTGGCCGCCCTCCTGCCACCAGAGTCTTAAGGGCCACTGACCTCTCCCCAGGAAGTGGCTCAGGCCCCCCCAGCTCCCTCCAGGACAAGGAAGTCTTAACTTCAGTGAGAGCAGACGCCTGACCCCAGGGCCCGCCAGCCCTCCCCTGACTCTGGGTGCAGCATCACCTGCCAGCTTAGGAATTCTCTGGAAAAGGAAAGCATCACTGGTCCAGAAATGGCTCCACAAACCTGATGGGCCACTGGATCCTGACTCATTGGGCCGGTGTGACCCCTGACACCCTTTCCAGATTTGTCCATTGCCCAGGCCCCTGGCTCCCTGGCTGGCCCCTGGGAGAAGAGCAGAAGGGAGGATTCCATTTGGGAATCGTCTTTTTCTAGAAAGCACGGATGGGTAGCACAGGTTGGATCCCACCAGCATATCGCTGCACTGGGGGCTTTCTTGGCCGGAGCACCCAGATCTCGGGTGGTGTCGGGGACCCTGGTGCTCAGGAAGAAGGTTCCCTTCCCTCCCTCCTTCCCTCCCTCCTGCATCAGCACCACTGGGGCTCCTGGCAGCCGCCCCAACCCCAGAGGTTTCCTCCCCATCCTCCACCACACCTCATCCTTTTCCCCGCCTCAAAGTGATCCTAAGAATGTTCTAGCTGAGCCCACGTTCGAGATTTCCACACTGGGGCAGGCACTGCTCACCTGGCTCAGACCCAACCTTGCAACTTCCTGCCGCCCGGAAAGCCAGGCGGCACTTCTGCTGGCACCGCTGGCCTGGGCATGGCGGTGCCGGTCCTCCGCCGGCTGCCAAGAACAGACAGAGGCTGAGCTCGGAGGAGGGGGTGAGACGCAGGCTTAGGGGTCACTGGATTTACTCATCGGTGTGTGTGTGCCTGTGTGCCAGCGTTATACCTCTGTGTATAGCTCTGTTTGTGTGTGTGTGTGTGTGTGTGTGTGAACCACCGTGTCCCTCAGAGCCTGTATACGCATGTGTGTATGGGTATATTTGTGTACATGTGTGTCAGTGTGCCCCGCAGTGTCTGGCTGGGGTGTGTGTGTGTGTGTATGTGTGTCTTCTCTGTAGGTCTGTCTGTGTGAGTGTCCCTGTGCTGTGGGTATGTGAGTGTGAACACAGGTGGTAAGGTTTGCACATCGAGTCCCCCGTTGCCCTTAGTTCCTCTTCTTTTTCTTGTTTCTCGTGAACAGTTTGATTAAAACTCAGGAAGCAGCAAAACCTCCAAAACAACCTCTGTGTGAGTGTGCGTGTGTGAGTGTGCGTGCACGCGTGTGCCTGTGTCCGTGTGTGCGTGTGTGTTTACGTCTGTGCTCGCCCGGAGGCCGGAGCCTTCCCTTCCGTCTGCCGCGCTCACCGGCCCCCTCACCACCCTGCCTGGGCATCCCTCTCTCTCAGCCCCGTGAGTCTACTCTTCTGCCCTCCTCCACTTCTCTTCCTCACACCCACTGCCCAGCCCTGCTCCCCAGCCCCCGCCTGGGTCCTCTCTGGAATGAGGCCCCTGCTCCTTCCATCTCTTCCTGCAGCAGTTCTGGCTCTTTCTTCAGAAGTTCATCCTGTAGGGGTCAGCCTCCTCTCTGACCAGCACTCCGCCCACTGCCTTTCCCTCCTCCTTGGGGCTCTGACTAGTGAGGCCCCAAGAGCCTCGGCCCCTGCTGGACTGAACTCTCCACGGGACCGTGTGCAGATTGCAGAGCCAGCGTGGCTGAGCGGGGTCCAGGCCTCCCCCTGCCTGCAGCCTCCTCCCCTGCAGACCCACACCCATTGCACCTTGTCCGGGTGGGAACAGGCCCAAGCCAGGCCAGTAGATAGGCCCCTTTGTACAGTTCTTATAATAAACCTCCCCGGTGCCTCTGACGTGTGGGCTCTCTCCTTCTGTGCTTCTGCGTGCGGACATCGACGGGAGCTGAGGGCAGCAAGAAGGGCTGGTGGGGATTGAGCCAAGTGGGGAAGACTTAGGGAGCTGCCAGGGATTGGGGAAGCCCCAGCTCCCTCCTCTGGCTCCGTCTGGCCGTCTCCTGCCCCCTCCAGAAGGAGACTGGGACTCCAGCCTCACAGCTGGAGTCCCAGAGGCCAGATGAGGTCGAGTCGTGCCCCCGCTCCCTTCACTCCCCTAACAGACAGCACCACACTGCGTCTCCCTGCCCACGACAGCACCCAGGAAACGGGTGTTGGGACCCGTGTCCCCAGCGCCTCCTCTCCAGAAGCCCCCATAACTTCTCTGCCCCTCAGAGGCCCTAAGGTGCCTATGGGTACACAGTGTGGCCCCTCCCTCTCCCCAGAGGTACAATTCCCCCAGGATGCTGCCTCTGACCCCTGACCCCAGAAAACCCAGGGTCCCATGGACCTACGACAAAGAGTAATGTTATGTAGTGAGCTCAGGCCACAATCCCAGTGGATGAAATGTAATTTCAGATTTAATTTTGTTTTCTGACAGCCAAGACTGTATTCCTCCAAACTAGTGAGTATTCGTCCCTTTCAGGATTTCTGTATCCCCTTTTCCTGGGTCCTGAGGTTACATGGCACCCTTGGGGGCTGGGGAGGGGAACCCCCAGGCCACCCCGACATCCCTCAGCCATGTCCTTGAGCCCCTTTCCACAGTGTGGTTGTCTTTGCCTGCAGGGGAGGGGTCTGACATCCCCGCAGGGCTCCCTGAGCCCCCCACCAGGGTGCTGACCTCCCTCCCGGAGGTCGGAGAGGGGCTCCTTCTCACATGAAAGTTCTCCAAACCTCGCCCGGGTCCCTCTCTGGCCCCAAGGACAGGAGAGCTTGAGGGTGCCCTGACCCACCCTTCCCCTGAGCCTTGAATGGTAAAAGAAAAAAGACAAAATCCTGGGTGAGAAACATAGATAACCAAAGTTCCTATTTCAGAATCAAGACCCTCCCCCAGTTATCAGTCATACGTACCACCTGCCTGAGGGTGAACCTGAGTCCCTTCAAGGCTCACGACCGCCCTACGAAGAAGATATTATTACAATTATTTCTGTTTTACCCAAATGAGGAAACTTGGTCTCTGAAAGGTTAAGCACGGGTGTTGCTTAACAGGGGTGCAGTTGACATGTGAGACAAGGAAATTCTGCTGTGTGGGAGGCTGCCCCTCCCACGGCAGGGTCTTCACTGCCCCCTGGCCCATGAATGCCAGAGGTGTCCGTTGGTCATTTGACCTTGGCAATGGTCCTGGAGCATTTGTGGGGCAGGACCACCCTTCATTGAGAAGCCCCAGGTGACTTGAGGCGGCTTCCTGGTCTCCTGCAGGGTCAGGATCCACACCCGAATCCTTCTGAGCCTGCAGGTCTCCCCTGGTAACAACAAGCCAAGTAGAGTCAGTAGGCGAGGGCTGGGGGGAGGGGCAGAGGTCAGAGCCCTTCTTTCCAAACTGAGGTTCTGTCCTCTCCCACCACCCTCCCAGGGTTACTGGGGGTCCCTGTCCTCTTGTTCCCCAAACCCTCAAGCTCCATGTCCCTTCTCCCTACACCCCCATCTCTTATTTTGATGCTGCCTTCCTGGAAAGGTGGGGTGAGGGCTGCCTGATGTCGGGGTGCACAGCCCAGGGCAGCCGGGGGCAGAGGCAGGAGTGGGCTTACGAGGCCTCCTGTTCCAGGAAAGAAAAGGCGTCACAAGCCCCGAACAGAGCTCAGTACTGTTGTCACTGGGGAGGGAACAGCATGGCCCCAACTGTGACAAATAACCCTGCAGGCGGTGGGGCCCCCATTGCCCCCACCCACTCCTGGCATGAATGGGAATGAAGTCCAAAGGACACATCTGCATCCCTGCCCACGGGAGACGCAGATGGGTGTGTGCTTGGAGGACACCTACTGCGTCCCCAACCTCCATGCCCCCTAGAGTCACCCTGGGCCGCAGGACCAGCTCCTGAGCAGCCCCACACCACACAGCCCGGGAGCACACCCGTGTCAGCAGCTACATGCACACACACACACGTGTGTATCCCAAGCCTTCTCCATCTTCCTCCCAACTTTGGGGGACGCTAGCCCCAAAGCTAACCAAGGCTTCCATCACCAGGGGGTACTTTGCTAAAGGAAGAGACCCCTGGATTTTCCCCCATTCCTCTGGGGGAGTCTCGAACCTCCCCCACCAGGGGCCCATGGTCCCCAAGCTGACCTCAGGTGATGTTTATATTCCTGGGCTGTTTGTTCTGTGAACTGAACATCTGACACCTTTTCAGAGAAATGTGTTTTTTTTTTTTTTCATTTGGAACATCTGGAAACAACAAGAACATCTGGGACTGCCAGGAACGAGCTGTTCCTTGGAGGGAAACTTAACCCTCCTGTCCCCGCTTTCCATAGCTCCAGTCCTGGCCCGTACTCCTTGGGGGTGGGGGTGGGGGGGTGGACCCCACCATCCCAGGTGAGGCTTATGCTCAGGACTGAGGGGGCAGCACCCAGACCTCTGTCTTCCTCACCACCAACCCTGGCCTAGGAGGTGGGTCCATGTCTCCCTGAACCCAAACAGACCTGCCAGCAGCACAGGCCGCTTGAAAACTGGCAGGTGGTAAGGAGAATATGTAGGCAGAGGACACAGGATTTGCATCTTCCTTCCCCTCCTGGCAGTTGGAAGAAGACAGAGAGTGAGGGGCCAAGAGAGAGTAAAGAAGCTTCCATAAAACATAAAATTCAAGAGTGGGCTCAGCTGTGGGGCTGAGGGATGCAAGCCTGCCATGTGCAGCTGTGCAGGTTGTGCACTGCACAAGGGCACCTCCCCCACCCCGAGCCCCCAAGGGATGAAGGTTGTGTCTGATCCAGGGGCAGGGGCACAAAGTTGAACTTAGACAAGCTCCTAGACTTATGGTTCCATCCACCACTCTGCTGACTGGTGAGACAAAGCCAGAGATCCTTTTTGTTTCAGAACCTGAAGACTCCCCCATACTAGCCTCCTGTCCTCTGCCCGAGACCCCTGGAGCTGTGGATAACACTTCAGTGCCCTGAGAGTCCCCTGACTGCTGAGTGGTGGGTTTTCTCTAAGCTGTCAACATCTAAGTCCACCTTCTCTGGCAGCTCCCAGAAAACTCTCCCACCAAGTGAGGGAGGGGCCCTCTCGCCAGGTCCTGGACCAAATCTCCCAAGCGGCTGTTACTCTTGGCCTGTTTTTGCTCAAGAACCACTGTGGTTCCTTTCCTCCCCAGGGTCAAATCTCCATCAGCCCCCAACATGGCCACCTGCACTCCAGCCAAGAGGCTGTGCTCTGGGCCCATAGCTGCCCGCCAGCACCCCTGCCTCATCCTTTCTGGGTGCCCCTCTTCCCACAGGGCGTAGGCTGGTCCAGGGTGGAGAGGCCACACTCGCGTTCATCCACAGGACCCATGTGTATTCAGCTAAGTGTGAGGTGGGAGGCTAGGGGGCCCCAGGGCACGGGGATGGGGTGGGGACACAGAGGCCGCCGCCACCCGGGGCGTCCACCGCGGGCCCCGCTGTAGTGCCCGAGCTGGGCTGACCCTTGAGCCTTAGCAGCACAGCTGACAAAAGAGCCTGCCCTCCCCCAGGGTCCCCGGAGAGCTGGTGCCTCCCCTGGGTCCCAATTTGCATGGCAGGAAGGGGCCTGGTGGGGAAGAGGCGGGGAGGAGACAGGCTGCAGCCTGGGCAGTTACACGTTTTCCCCCCAGGAGCCTCCGCTGTCACGGGCTTGGGGCAGGAGACGGAGGGGTGAGCATGGCGGGGCCGGCGCTGTGTCCCGGGCTCAGCAGCTGGTTGGTGCCTCTGCTGCTGCTCCTTTCAGGTACGGCCCGAGCCGAGAGGCCTGCTGGTTCCGCTGTTTCCACTGGTTCTGTCTCCTGCCCTCTCATCCTCCTCCTTCTGTCTCTCACACTTTTCTGCCTCCTGTCTCCCTCTGACAGCCCTGGGGACCAGGTCTGCGGGTATCAGCCATGCTGATGGCTCAGGGCTCCGCGGCCCCAGCCCCTCTCCCGCCCGGAGGGTGTCAGGCTGAGCTGGGCCTGAGGCTCTGAGGGCAGAAGACCTAGGCCCAGGAGAGAGAAAGAAGAGTGTGTTTCACCCCCAGGCCGTGGAGGGCACTGCGTGGGGCGCGGGCAGTGGAGAGCTGCCCCCAAGCAGACCTGGGACAAGCATGTCCCAGAAGTGGTGCCCTGGTCTGGAAGGCGGTGGAGCCCTCCAGCTGTAACTTCCCTCCCGTCTCATCCAGGCACAGCTCAAGGTCAAGGGCAGAAGGGGGGCTGGGAGTCGGATCTTCTGGTGACCCCACCCTGCTCTAGTCTCTCCAGAGCAGGGCTGGGGGAGAGTTGAGGGGTCTTGATGCTGATGTCCTGGGCAGGGAGGAAGTGGGTCTGGGAACGCAGGGGTGGGACAACCAAGTCCCAGTGACCGGCCCGCCCACTTCCTCCCACCCAGCAGGTGAGACGGTGCTGGAGGTCAAAACAGATGCGCTCTACCGGGATCCCAAAGGTCAGCAACTTCCCCCGCCCATTCTGGGGACAAGTATGTCTGTGTCCAAAGCCGGTCACTGTCCTGTGTGCTGTCTCATGGTTGTCCTTGTGCCCTTGTGCCCCGTGGGTCTCCCCACCCAGGACTCCCATCCCCAGGCCTCCTTAGGGTCGGCCTCCCTCTGTAAGACCTGGCTCTGAAGTACCTCCAGTCCCCGCTCCTCCGCTGTCATCCTCATTAAACATCAGTGCTCCAGTCCCAGCGATCTGGGGCAGCGCCAAGCCCAGGGCTGGAGTGGGGGCTAGTGGGAACCCCACTGAGGACTCAGGCCCGTTCTCCCTGGCTGGGGAGTTGGGCTTAGCCCCGGCAGGAGACCGTAACCTCAGGGACCCCGACAGGTCGCAGGGGTTCCTAGGGGACCACTGACTGGGAGCCAGGCAGGAGGGAGGCTTCTTGGAGCAGGTGGGCGGGGACATCATGGCAAACTGAAGAAAGAAGGCTTAGGAATAAAAAGAGGAGCAGGTCCACACGGAAGGGGGGAGGGAGGTGATGGAGGAGAGATGGCCAGGGGATTGATGTGGGAGGCCTTGACTGCCAGGCTAAGGATTTGCGGGGTGCCCCTGAGGATTTCGGGCTGGTGTGGGTAGCCCAGGGCAGGGAGAGGTGAGAGCACCAGGCCAGGCCGGAGGCTGTGCTATGGGCCTTCTGGCCTCATGGGGTGAGGCCGGCATCGGGCTACTGTAATGGATGTGGAAAGGAATCAGAAGGTTCCAGGCCCTTCTAAAGGAAAATCAGGCGGGAAGGGTGGGCCATCAGGAAGGGGCGGGGTCCGGCGGCTTGGCCTGTGGCTTCTCACGTGGCTCTGGCTCTCCCACACCTCTGCCTCATGTCTGACCCACATCCCGAGAAGCAAGGACAGACAAGGGGGCTGAGCCAGGGGTCAGTGCTGCCCAGGACGGGGGCCCACGGCTGAGGGCCTGAGTTCGGGCCGACGGTCAAGAAGAAGGAGCGGGATTTTAATCCCAGCCTTGGCGCCCACAGGAAGCTCGTGTTCCCGGATCTGGCAGCACCCACGTTTCGTGGCCAAGAAACGGGGCTCCATGGTGGAAATCAAGTGCCACCTGGGGGACTCTGGCAACGTGAGCTGGCTCCGGAAGCAGGAGACGGACTCGGAGGCCAAGTTATTTCTCCCCGAAAAGGGCCGCATCCTCCAGACCCACAACAGCACCGAGGCCACACTCATCATCCAAGACATCCAGTTTCCGGACAACGGCATCTACTTCTGCAAGCAGGAGTGCTCGCAGAGTCCCCCGAGGACAGAGCGCGGCTGTGGCACCGAGCTTCGGGTCATGGGTGCGTGCGGGGCCCGCCCCCCAGCCAGGGAGGAGAGCGGGTGTGCTCGTGGAGCGGTCCACACCCACCCCACCCCAGCCCGGACCAGTAGGGGGGCCACAGCGTGGCGGCGACTGTGGCCCTCGAGCACCTGGGAGAGCCGCTGAGAAGCAGGTCCTGAGGGGCGCAGGCC